>NC_041390.1:307058945-307139589 GCF_002162155.2 Triticum dicoccoides | reverse complement strand
ATTTTGAGAGGCATCAAGCCCCAGCTTATGGTCCCTTTGTAGAGGACGCCTGGTTGTTGGGTGGAGGAATTTCCCTCAGTGGTACGGAGTATCAATACTACCCCCAATAGATCTACGGGTTACACGCCTTTCTTCATGGTTTACAGAGCAGAGGCGGTTCTCCCTAGTGACATCTGTCACGATTCGCCCATGTGGGGGGTTATGTTGAAGCTGATAATGAAAAAGCACGTCAGGATGCTCTTGACCTGTTGGATGAGGAGTGTGACCGTGCGGTGGCTCGTTCGGCGATTTACCAGCAAGACATGCGGCGTTATCATAGCCACCGGGTTAAAACCAGGACCTTCCAAGAAGGAGGTTTGGTGCTCCGGCTCATCCAGGATCAAACCGACATGCACAAGCTATCCCCACCTTGGGAAGGACCCTTTGTGGTCAGCAAAAATCTGAACAACGGGTCATACTACCTTTTTGATGTTCGAGACCACAAGGAATCACGCATGTCAGAGGAAGAGACCCATCAGCCATGGAATATTGCTCATCTTCAGCCTTATTACACCCGAGCCATCGGCTCTTGTGATGTACATACTTTGTCCATGTATATATTATGATAAATATAATAAAGCCGACATCCCTCATAATTCAGGGCCTCTGTCGTTTCATTTCTAAGAATATGAGTCTTTATTGTCCCTTCGTACGATCACTTGGGGGCTTCCTGCTTATTGAGCATAGCTATGACTACCCTCTTGATCCGGCTTGTACGCCATGATTACAAAATACTTGGGGGCTTCCTTCTCATTGAGCATAGCTATGACTATCCTATAATCCGGCTTATACGCCTGGAATGAAATATTACTTGGGGGATCCTTGTTAATGAACAAAGCTTTGTTGACCCTTGTGATAGGCTTGGACGCCAGGTATATTCACCAAAAATCCGGGTTATCATGCCTTAGTTTGCCTGCCACTCCGACCAGGTGATCCTGGAATAACTTGCCGTACTCTTGACAATCAATCTTATAAAGACCCTGAATTTGTCAAAGTTAAAACAGCGTTTGGTCATGTGAGGTCCGGCTTATGGGTTTGAATTAAGGTTTAACTCAGCGGTTGTGCGGCCCTTGAATAGCACTTGACATTGAGGCTTGGCAGCCTATGAATGCCTTACTTTTCTGGTTTATGCTTTGGTTTAAACATTTTTTGAGGTTCATCTTTTGTGCCATATTGATATATGGTTGAAAACTGAGTAGGGCCACGTTGCCTTATGGTTCATATATGAATTTATCCTGAGTTTTCTTAACCCGGCCTGGCTTTGGACTTTAAGTCACCAGTGTATGATGAATATGTGCTTGGAGTTCTGGCTCTATGTCTTGGGATGTTACCCCTTGCTGCCTATGGCGTTGTAAGCCGGTGGTATGAATAAATTGCATAGAGTGTTGTGCTCTCAATCTTTGGGCTGTGACCCTTACTGCACGATGCATGCTAAACTGACAGTGTGAACAAATATCATAGGTATGATATTTATTCTGTTCTCATTATATGAGGTTTTGATAAACCGGCCCTGGTTATGGACTATTCAGTCACCATTGGTTTTTTCTATGGGGTATTATGACCCGCGCTGGGATAAACTGCCAGGGCACCTGTTATTTGTTTATGTGCAAGAAAAAATGATAAGTATGTTCTGCATAATCAATGGTATTATACGCATAAGTGGCAGATCTTTAAAGGATGGATCGGTAGTGTTATGCAAATAAAACATGCACGATGGCACGGCAGATCATTGTTTTAACTAGCCTATTACAAGGCACCTGACGGCCCAAAAGGATAAGTGTTTTTGAAGTCATAGCATCCATATGCTATGGCTGGTAAATCGGCTCATGAATTAAGATTTCTTCTCTTGGCAGGTTGAAGCCTTCGGATCATCCTATGCTTCTTCTTCTTCAGCTCCTTGATTATCCATTGGCTGGAAGTCAGGCGTAGCCCAGTTGATACCGGTCAAAGCTCTAAACACAGCCTCGTTATCTATAAGACTTGATGGATCAATGTCAAGAGCGAAGGTGTGCTTACGAGTTGGCGGGATGAGATCCACCTCCTAATGAACAGGCGCCTTCACTTTCTTGTTCTCAGCGTCATAAGCCTCTTGGTATTGGGAAAGATCTGTTTCTTCGGCCAGCTTGGTTGCTATGGGACGCATTGCCCTTGCTATTTATGCAAAATCATCAGCGCTGAAGGGAGACCCGTCCTCTTTCACACTGGGGCAACCATTGGCTAAATCCTCTGGATCAAGATCTGCTTGCCATGCCTTTGCCCGGCTTAAGGCAGTCATGGCGCCGGCTTTTGCGGCTGCTTATTTTAAATCTTCGATTCTTTGGGGCAGCATAGATAGCCTTTCCAGTGTTTCTTTGATGAGGGTAGGCAGATGTTTCTGATGAATAGTAGCAACAATTGTCCGTTGAGCACCAGTGTATAGCTATTCTACAAGAGTATAGACATCCTTAAGCTTGATGCACATGTCTGAGCCCAACTTGACACTTTGGGGGCCAGCATCAGTAAAATTATTGATAAACCAACAAATGATTATGATATGCCAGTTGGTACAAAGGAGTCATTTTTGCTACTTACAGAAGATGGCTGATGTCATGTTGTTGATCTGATGCTTTAAACCGGACAACTCATCAGTTACTGGTTTAAGGGCCGCCTCGGCATCCTCTGCTCTCTTTAATAATGCTGCCTTTTCGGTCTCCCAACCGGTTCTATCATTGCTGAAGTTTTGTTCCAACTACTCAATATTTTCCAATGCAGTCTTTAGCTCTAAATTAGCTTTTAAAGTCTCAGACTGCTGAGTTTGAATATTGGCCCTCAGATCTTTGACTTGGGATTCCTTCCCATTTAGTTCAGCCTGGAACATGAACAACATGGAAGGTATTATGATCATGATTATTTTTTAAAGTCCCAAGCACAATACAAGTATTTTCCTTGGCACTTGGGGGATAATGCCTATTGCTCTTTTCAAGACAAGTTTATATGATGGCCCAGGTAAAATGGTATGATCCCGGTTATAATAGCTACATAATTGGATTTTATTCAGCCATGGTGACAAGTCCTGGTTTATTCATACTGATTAAACCGGCCCTTGGGGGCTACAGATGCAAAGTTGATCACTGCTAATTGAAGTCCCGGCTTAACTTGATAGTTTAAGCCAGCCCTTGGGGGCTACTAGTAATGATGTTCATCTATTTGGGACTATCTGAAAGCCTACAAGATATTCAATTCTATCATATCCTATAAGAGTTGGCGGGTGATAGAGATATATTTATGAAGAGGAATGTGTTGGATTACCTCAAAATGCTCCTTCATCAGGTTGACCAAGCCGACTTTGAAGTCACGGTTGGTGTGAAGGCGGCTCAAATAGCCAGAGTGAATTTATTGAGCATTAAATTGAGCATAGCCTTCCATATCAACTTTCCATTTTCCTTTGTGAACAGTAGAGAACTCCTCCTTGGCACTGTATTTGGACATGGCGATGGGGTTGCCTAGGGCCTGATAAGCGATCCGAGTGATCATTATATCATCAGTCTCATGAGCCGACTGAGGAGGACTGGGCGACTTATCATTTTCTGGATCAGCGATCATGGTGTCTTGAGTGGCGGGGTGATCTTCTGGAGAACTGTCGTCCATGGCAGCTTTTGACACCGAGTGCAAAGTCTTAGTTCTAGCATGTTGCTCCGGGTCAACATTTTTGGGCTCTTCAGCCGGATTGTCGATTTTTTGTTTCTTGCTGGGCTTGGCCATAGCACTCAAAAGGAAGCATGAGACAGAGTTAATATGACAACTAATTGCATGATGCAAAGTGCATAAGATTTAATGTGTTCACCCAGGCATAGTTTTGAAGGTCGGGATTTGAGTCCCAGTTGAGGCGACGGAGGAAGAATGAGAGGTTCCCTGATAGTTTGAATTGGACGGGTTAAGAGGTTGTCTGTCACACCCTGATTTTCATGCCACTACACTAAAGCTAACAATCATGATAAAATGTGGTTTGACAAAAACTTTTGACTGTTTTGGACCTTGCCTTGGTTGGTTTTTGTTTGCTGTTTGCAAGGGCTCTAAAAATCAAATAAATCCTCCAACTCCTATACTTCATCTCCTTGCTCCAAACTCTTGAACCAATGATCATGCCATGTGTATAAGACATAAAAATAATTTCTTACAAAAATAATTTGGCCAAAAAGTATTTTCTAAAATTAGTTTTCCAAAAACCCTTGAATTGAGATTTGCACTGCAAGTACTTGATTTGAGGAGTGAAAAATCTTTCAAAAGGTATATTTGAAACCTATTAGATATAGGATTCCCAGAAACCACAAAAATATAATTTTAAAAGTTATTTTCCTATTTGATTTAAAGGATTTTTCTTAAGGCCAGAAATGGTCTTTAATAGGTTAAAATTATTTTAAAGCTTTAAGAAAATTTGAGAAAAATTAGGGAGACTCAAAGGACATATATTTTCCATATATATGAGTTTCAACACATGGTCATGATCAAAATATTGGACAAAACCTCCCAAAACCATTTCTGCTCATTTCTGCTCATAAAAATCCAAGAAAATTCTAACATGTCACATATGACATTTTTGATGATCTTGCCAAGTACCATGTCATGGAGAATAGTATAACCCCATGAAACCCTCTCAAAACCACTTTTGTCCTTTTTCAAGTTTGAACATTTTTGCACTGTCAAACATGTCCAAATGCTCTCAAACTTGGTGCACATGCTCAAATGGTGTAATAATCCGACCTAGACCAAATGGCACAAGCTGGAGAGAATGTTATCTTGATCAAAGTACCCCAAAACCCTTTCTGTCCAGAACCAAATTTGAACAACTCTACATTGCCAAGTGTGTACTTTTGATCTGAATTTTTGTGCACATGTTCAAATCCTCAAATGATGACACTACACAAAGTGGTGCATCAAGGAGAATAGATTTGCATGACTAAATCTTGGTAAAGCCAGTTCTGCTGATTTCTAGGGTTTACAAAAGTTGCATTGGCAACTTTCTTAAAATGGACTCAAACTTGGTGGTCAACCTCAATTATGTGTGACACTTGATCCTGTTAATTCTCATGTCAAGTGGAGTTAATTTACTTGCCCAAACCTAAAACAAACACCTTCTGCAAAATTTCCAAAACCACCTTTTGACCACTTCCACTAATCTCCATGACCCTATCTTTTTACCACAGCCCCTCCTAGTCTTCTCCTACCTCCAGTAACTCTCCCCTGGCCATTGCTCAATGATTGAGGGGTGAAACACCCCCATTTACCTCTCTGGACAGCCATTTTCTCTCTCCCCCTCAACCTCTCTCCTCTCCTACTAGCTCTCCAGGGCATCCAATGCCTCTCCACATTTTTTACTACTCCCTAGCACTACTGGACACAAGTGGCCGCGCCCACTTCCCCTTTTTTATGCCATGGCATGCCAAAGGCGTGCTCCAGAGCGCGCTACAGTGCTCCCACGCACTGTAGCTGCTCTCTGCCCAAGCCACCCGACCACCTCGAGCCTTCCCCTCGCGCCAGTCGAGGTGCCTCAATGTCCGCAACACTCCACCGTGATGTCCCCTTCCTTTCCCCCTCTCTCTCATCCCCTGAGGCGCGCGCCAGACGCCGCCTAGCTCGGCCAATGCATGCGCCCACGCCAGGGACCCCCTCGAGCTCGCCCTGCTCCTCCTCTCTCTTCCTGGCGCCCTACTCAATGCTCACGAGCGTCGCAGACAACCCCGAGCCTCCTCCCGTGGCCACCACGGCCATTTGCGCGGGTGCCCGTAGGCCACGTCCACGGTGAGCTGTGGCCTCGCCATATAGAGCCTCCCCAGGCCTCCCTCTGGATCCCCTTCGCCCTCTCTCCCTCCCAGCGACCCACAGAACAAAGCCAAACCTCTCCCCGAGCCCTCCATCCACCACCATGGCCGGAGCCTTGCCGTCGGCCTCGGCTTAAATTCGCACAACCCGAGCCCCTACTCTCCACCTCGTCGTCTCATAACATCGCCGCTGCCATCATTGATATCTCCCCCGCTCCACTTCTTCCTCTTCGCGGCTGCAGCGCCATGCCCCAATCTCGCCGCCGCCTCCATCCGCCGCGGGTGATGCACCGCCCGCATCCGACCGCCCCAGCAGTCGTGGCGCACCTTGGCGGCTGCGTCACGCTCTCCTGAACCCGCCGGTGTGCCGGGCATCGCCAGAGGTGGCCTGTGCCGCCGGAGCCCACGCCCGCAAGCGTTCAGCCCTGCCTCCCTGCCTCGCCACTGTTCGAGAGCGGGAGGTGGGGGACGAACCCGACATGTGGGCCCCGCGCGTCAGCGGAACAGTGGGGCGGGCCCATGAGTTAAGTGGACACGGTTTCTTTGCAGGTCGTTTCTCGGCAGTGAAAGCGTAAAGCGTGAGGGCGCCTTCGACGTGGCCCTTCCCGCGTGCAGCTGAGCCACCGGGCCGGCCCAGTGGCTATCCCTCGTCCGATGCGCGTTTTAGGTATAAGCCTAAATATTTCCTTTTTATTTTCTGTAGACTTGTAAAATCCGTAAATAATTCAACAGAGCTCCAAATTTGATGATTCAAATTTTTAGTAGTTTCTAAATTCATGCCCTATCTCATGGTGCTATTTTCACATTTTTACAGAAATATTTCTTTCACAAATAATTATCAAATACCATTTTTCCATTTTTGTCATAAACTTTAGAAAATCACAGAGAGTTCAAAATTTGATCCAAATGCCATGATTCAAATTCCTAGATGCTTCTAAGTTCATAACTTAGCTTATGAACATTTTTATTAATACTTTCTGTCCCACATAAAATAATGAGCCATTTATTCATATTTGTCAACTTTGCAAATTCATAGAGAAATCATTTGAACTCCAAATCCAGTGAAACCAACTCCTAGATGCTTCCGAAATCATTCCTTGTTAAATGGGTATCCTTGCTCATTTTTCAAAATAATATTTCTGTACACCTCTTGCAAATCCATAAACCCCTTGATTCCATCATATCCAAATGTTTAGAAATATCCACTGACCCAATTCCAATGAAACCACTCTGGTTAATTTTCATATAACCAGAGATGTCCTAGAAAAGTCAAATCAATATTTTTAGAGCACTTTCATTTCCTGCCTTGTTGTGTTGCTTATTATGGTTGCTTTCGACGATAGTTGGCGAAGTAGACGAAATGCTTGGAGTTGGACCAGAGATATTTGAAGACCTCGAAGACTTTGTTAAAACAGGCAAGCAGCCCTTTGACCATATTTATGAAACCCTTTTTATGCATGTCATATAGCACTTTATTAGTGTTGCATCGGAATCATGATGAGATGGTAACCACTTTGATGGGTTGCCTCTGTTACTTCCTCGTTGATACTTGCATTGTGCATGACCCTACCTCCTTATGAGGGTTATGCCGGTGGGAGTAGATAGGATGCTAAGTAGTGCTACGCAAAAGGGATGGGAATATGCATGGTGATGGAGACAAAGTATTTTCAAAGGACTTTTTGAAAACCCCGTCGGGTGCCACTTATGCCTGAGGGAGATGATGAGTTGGGTAGCCACTTGATGACGAAGTGGTGTACCGAGGCAAGTGTGTGTGTTGCTTTCAAAAACGGATTGCTTTAAGTTGTGACCGTTATTCCAACCTTACATGCGCAACCACTCTACCCTTATATGGGAAAGGGCATTATTGATTACCTAGGCCAATACTAGCTTGGAGCCTGCATTACTAGTGACGGGGGAGAGTTGGTGCTCTCTCTCGGGACGGGGTCATGCCAGGTAGGGCGGCCAAGAACATTTTTATGGGGCACCGGACACACCGTTGGTACCCTGTGCCAGTGGTATGTGATGAATATGGGAGCAAGGCTCCACAATTTTTAAGTTGTGAAAGGTTGGGCACGGGGGTTACTACCAATTGAGTGGACTCCATGTTAGTGTCGTCTAGGGAAAGATAGTGATTGGGTGCTTACCCCGGGTACTTGAGGTACCACGGGTCGTGGATGACACGGAAGTTCCCCGGATCTTGTGGGTAAAGTGTGCAACCTCTGCAGAGTGTAAAACTATTCGAATAGCCGTGTCCACGGTCAAGGACAGTTGGGTAACCGCTCTTGGGCTACGTCCACTTGTTTACAAACCAGTGTGTGGGAAAAACTACTTGGGTCAAGTCAAAGGACTTGACATGGATGAGTTGGGTTGGAGCCCACTCCCTTTGTGTTGATATCTGTAACCTGTCCTCTTGGTTACTTGAATTCTCCTGATGCAAGTCTTACGAGTTGTTGAACATGTCATTGCACTCAAAAACTAGCTTTCCACAAAAAAAATACCTATATCATGCATTGTTGTATCTTGAACCAAAACATGGGTTGCTTGCGAGTACATTCAAAGTACTCATTGGCTTGCCACTGGTTATTTTATTGGCCAGGCATGAAAGAACATGATATGAAGAAGAGTACCTCGGTGACGAACATGCGAGCTAGGACGTTTCCCAGTAAGAATGCCTGTAGGGTTAAGGCAAATGGCATGGGTTCTACTTATCGACGAAGATTACCGCTGCTTGTGTTTCATTTGATGTTCAGCCCTTAAGGCTTTATCAATGTAAGACTTGACCATAATGGTCATAATTTGTGTAAGACGGTATGTATGGATGTAAGACTCTTGTTATTCAGCTTCTGTGTGTTCAGTGAGCATTGATCTCTGGGATCATTGTACATGTGCATTCGATGATCTCGACTTATGAGTCGGGGTCCCCACATTGTCGAAAAAGACTCGCCTTTGGATAAGATAAGTAAGAAATATATGAAACCTTCGGTCGATATTTGCGAGGTGCTGGGGTGTTCAGCAAACCGTAGGATAAAACTCCACCGCTGCTATTCTGGGTTGTGCGGCGAGCTTCATGTTGCTGCTTCTTCAAAAGAAAGTTGGGATCCAAGTAAGATAAAAGGTGAGAAAATATAACTTTCCGACTTGCTTGTCGAGTTTTTGAGCCAAAGGAAAGAGTAATTACCTCTTCATCATCTGCACGGCTAGCCTCTGCATCATCCTGATAATGGTCATTGTCGATTAGGTGTACAAAAAACGAGCCAAGGGAGTCAAGTTCTACCTCCGACTCATCATCATCATCTTTATCATCCAAATTGAATAACTCAACAGGATTGGTTTTCTTTTTAGCAGGCTTTTTGATAGCCTTGCTCTTTGTCCGACTTTTCTTGGCTGGCGTATCCTGTAGCCTTCTAGTCCAAAAAGGTGAATCAGCCTGCAAAGATTAAATGGGTATGAAAAGGCAGTATAATTTAAGATATGTTTCAATCGTGAAATTGGTGAAAAGCTTACAGCTGGTGGTTTTTTCAGAACGCAGAAAGGATTTAATCCAAATTTACTGCAGTCTTCCAAGCTCTCATTCTACAGAGTTTTGGTCATATTATTGATGTCTTCATTAACCAATTCAATCTGACAGTGGCGTTGAGGATCTGATAACTCGCCGGTGTATTCATGCATTAAGCCGGGACGGCGGCTTAGAGGCAAGACTCTCCAGGCGACCCAACATCGAACCAGATCAATTCCGGTCAAGCCGTTGGCCATTAAGGCCCGAATCTTTGAAAAAACTGGCATGTATTTCTTCTGCTCTGCTGTACTGATGCGGTCTGGAATAGGATGTCTGTTACTAAGTTGGCTGGCACGATAACCCGGCAAGGGATTTTCCCCTTCTAGATAAGTATCTTTGCAATAAAACCAATTTTTGTTCCAGTCTTTGGGATGACTGGGAAGAGTGGCGGCTGGGAAGGTGGCTTCTTTCCGACGCTGTATAGAAATGCCGCCTAGCTCTAGGTTGGGCGTGTCTGTGAACTCGTTCTGCCGGTTTAAATAATAAAACTCCCTGAATAATTCTATGGTGGGCTCCTGTTGAAGGTATACCTCACAGAATACTTGGAAGTTGCAGATGTTTGAAACAGAATTTGGGCCAATATCTTGTGGATGGAGCTTGAAGAAATGCAACACGTCGCGAAAGAATTTAGAGCCGGGAGGGCTAAAGCCCCGAAGCATATGATCAATAAAGACAATTACTTCACCAAGATTTTTCTCGGGAGGAGTTTCAGTGCCTGGGACCCTCCAATGGATGATGTCCTTTTTGTCTAGGACACCTGTCTAAACATATTCGTTCAAGTATTCCTCGGTGACCCGGGAAACGACCCAATTGCAAGCAGTGACAGTTTTGCCCATTTGGAGATTGAAAGCCTAAGAGAAAGAAACATTACCGGTTTAAAACTGTACTGTTAGGTCGGGCCATGGATTCAAAGATAAGGTGCTATAAACGGCTGACAGGTTAAGCCGGACGATGAGCATTGAAGTACGGGGATATTCATATTCGCGGCTTAAAAGGGGACTAATGGTACCCACCAGGTTAAGGTTTCTGTTGTTAAAGCCGGACAGAGTTTAAAGGTTAAGTGTATTGTGCAGAGCCAAATTATGAGGATAAATAAGCAAGCATGGTTAAACCGGAGAAGTATTGCCGGGTTACGCCAGCTATGAAGCATATGATGGCGGTTTAAATAGGGCCTACTGTTGTATGATGGGTCACGGTTTACGATATAAGCCGCCATGGCAGTTATGGTAATTCAAATCTATCAGTGAAAATTTTGCTAAGTGATGGACAAACAGATTTCATAGACTGAGGCCATGATTTTGGATCTACAACAATTCAGAAAAGACAGTAAAATTCTAAAGCCTAAGGTGGCGGTAGCAGAAAGTTTGGGTGCTCCGACGAGATCTTCTACGGAAAGAAGTTATTTTGATGATAAAAATGAATGCTAAACTACTACCACACAAGGTTCATGACCTGTTCAGATTAAAAGCTACTTGAGTTGAAGGAGAAAATGAAGAATGGCGAAGAACACCGATGAACATAGGAAACCCTAATGCAAATCTGAGGTAAAACGAGAGGAGCACTTACAGGCGATGAGGGACAGTGGTGGCGCGCTGGAGTTCTCTGGTCTGGTCAGGTCGATGCAGCGGCCTGAGTTGGTGCAGTGGTCGGAGGTCGCGGCGGTGGAGCTCGGGCGGCAGAGGAAGACGAAGGCAAAGAGCCAATGGGGGGAAAATGAAAAAGACCGCGCCCTTATTTATAAGAGGATGGATACAAGGCATGTGTGGGAATCGAGGAGGTCGAAATCATCATGTGGCTAGATGGACGCCTCGATTTTCGGGATGGTCATTAAGATAAGGATCAATTAAAGATATTCCGGGCCTCATGTGAAATTAATGCAAAATGACGTCATGGCAGTTTAAGAAGATTCTGTGAGCTGACGACATTGCGGGTTACAACATGGTTTATCTAACAAGCCATGCAAGATTTTGACAAGTCCGGTATTGAAGATTGATATGAACAAGTTCAAATCAACCTGGGGCCTAATGTTGGGGATATAATTACTGGGTAAGAACCACCCAGGAATGGCTGGGTCATACCACTTGCAACTTATCAATGAAGATGACGGCTCATACAAGCCCATTGACGGCCGAAGACCTAGAGGCGACTTGAGGCCCAAGAGGATGATCTGCCATATGTGTGTAACTTGTTTTGTAAGGCAAGCATAGTTAGTCACCAAGCCGGACACGCTGTCTATGAGCCGGCCGGGACTCCGTGAGCCACCGGGCGTCAACCTGTGTATATAAAGGGACGATTCGGTGGCGGTTTAGGGACAAGTAAAAAGAATCGAGAGCTAGGTCAAGCGTATTCGCTCCCTGGTAACCGAAACCCTAGGAATACAACACAAAACAGGAGTAGTCTTTTACCTCGTTGAGAGTGGCCGAACATAGTAAACTCTCTGTGTCATTTGTCCCGCTTAACCCCTTCAACCTAACCTAGTTGCGGCGGCTCCACGACTAAGTCCTTGCGCTAGGACATCTACCATGTGAAGTCCATGACAGAAAAGGTGGGGATGATGGGGGAAAAGCTAGATCCACTCGTGGCAAAGCAAATCCATGGATCGAATCCAACAAAACTTCATCACACCAACAAATCACAAAAAAAATTGGGGCTATTTTTGGTGGGGATTTTTGAAATTGGAGAAGAACACAACAAAATCAAGCTAGAAAACGAAGAGGGGAGGCTCCAAAATCGTGATCAACGTGGCTCATGATACCAAGATGATGTAGGGTGGAACCCTATACGGTCGATATTTCATGAAAGGAGCGGGTCCCATAATGAACACGAAGAACACAAGGGGAAAACACAAAGAGGAAAGAGACAAAATAGTCAAACCAACAAGATATGGTCACACATATGCTAGATCCGAGTACACATAGAGATCACACGGTCCAAATCCAACAAAGGATGATACATAGGTAACCGGTTCTTCTCCGAGAGGAGGTCTTGAGGTCTTCTCGTTAGGGGTCTTGAATCCAACTAGATCTTCTTCGAAGAGGTGATGGTCCCTCGCGATGGAGTAGATCTGGATGGATGAGCGAGGCTCCATCTCACATATGAGCTATCACAATGCTAACCCTAACTAGGAGGAGGAGGAGGTCTATTTATAGTCTTAGTGCAAACGGGGGCGAAGTGAAGGGGTAAATGGGCCTCGGGCCCGAGACTGTGTGCAAACAGGTACCGGATGTCCGGTGGGTTATGGTCATCCAGTGGCTCGTGGGCGTCTGAACATCTGGTAGTCCCCGGACTTCCGCTTGTTTTGGCTCGGTTGAGGTGGCACCGGATTTCTGGAGTTGGCCGGTCGTCCGGTCACTGGTCGTCCGGTCTCGTCGGACATCAGCTGTTTTGGCTCGGGTGTGGTGACGCTGGTCGTATGGTCCTGGCTGGACGTCCGCTCGCTATAGCTTGCGTTGGCTGGGACCTGGGCAGGCTAGGGCTTCAGGCGCCGGACATCCGGTCCCAACCGGTCGTCCGGTGGTTGTAGCTTTGGTGGCAGCTCTTCTTCTCATCCTTGGCACTTGGTGTCCTCGTCGTCTTGTCCGTTGGATGTAGCTGCTCTGTGGATTTCCTCCAAGTACCTGATTACACATAGTGTTTCCGCTTGACGTAGTAGCCATGTCTCATGTATAGAAAGTGGTAGTTCGGAGAGGAGCGATTTCACCTTATCCTCGATAGGCTTTGCTCGGGCTCTTCTCATTGGTCCAAGTGGTGCCGTAGGGGACGTAGATAGGTCCATGGGGATGACCTTGGGACGCTCCGCATCACCCCTCACGAGAATACCCCTCAAGACCTCCTCACGGAGAAGAACGTGCTACTTGTATCATCCCTTGTCGTTTGTTGATCTTGTATCTCTTTATGTTGTGAGGATCTAGCACATGTGTAACGGGATCTTGTTGGTTTGAGTGATTTCTCCCGTGTTTTCCCTGTGTTCCCCTTGTGTTCCTCATGTTCTTCGCGGGATCCACTCCTTTCTTGAAAGATCAGGCATCTAGGGTTCTATGCTACATCATATTGGTATCATGAGCCACGTTGATCACGATTTCGAAGCCTCCCTCTTTGTTTTCTAGCCTAATTTTGTTGTGATTCGTCCCAATTTTGAAAATCCCCACAAAAATAGCCCTCCCAATTTTTTTGTCATTTGTTGGTGTGATGAAGTTTTGTTGGATTTTATCCGTGGATTTCGTGTGTGGCACGTAGATCTAGCTTGCCCACACTTCCATCTACCTAAAAGCCCCCCTCGAATTTGGGTTTTTCCCAAAGTTTTTCCGCCCAATTCCACGATCCCCAATTTCCTGTTCTTGCAGAATCACGACCCCCAGAACTTCTGACCGCACATGGACCTTCTGGCCATCGAACCACTCCAGCCCTGCCCGGAACTTCCGGCATAGACAAAAAGTTCATGCACCTTTGACGACTTCTGCTACTTCGACAACTCCGACTACAGTGCAGCAGCATCTTCGCCAACGCACTGAAGACCATGCACTACGAAATTGACAACAATCACATCATTTTGACACTCTCAATCGTAACCAAGAATTGTAATCTCGACGACACTTCATGTACTCCTTGCCATTGGATTGATAACCCCACAGCCTTCCTTTTGCGTCGCTTACCCATCGAGACTAGCCTTTGAGTATTGCCAGCAATGTCACTTGTGCACATTAGTGATCATCATCTTGTTGCATATATAATATCATCTTGGTAGCCATACCTTGATATCAGCTCTTGTGTCACAAGGTTGTCATAGCATATACACAATTGCTATCTTGGTTCATCAAATTTTGCATGAGAAAGAGCTCAAAAGAGAAAGAGCCAAACAAGCTTTTAAGCAACAGTGAAAAGATAAGCAAAGAGCTTTTAAGCGAGAACCATAGCATCATACTACATTAAGATTGTCATACTTGATCATCTCGGATCATATCATAGAAATACCATACATATATCATACTTGGGATAGAAGTCGTTGCATGTTTGCTTTATAGGTTGTGCACAAATTCCGTATCCGCCTATTATGCAATCGTCTAGCGTCTCTCTTGTGTTGCAACAAGAGTATTTTCGTGGATTCCACATTTTGGCTCATTCCTTGGTTGCACGACCCCATTTATCTATCCATGTGTGTGTTTCCGTGTACCATATATTGCTATCGGTCTATTTGTTGCATTTACAAATTTGCGAATCTTTTCCAACATTTTTGAGTCTCATTAACAATTGCATCAATTTTGCGCCACCATCCTAATCGAGATCCACTATAACCTTTATTTATGTAGGTGTGAGAACCGACAAGAATTGGTACCAATTGTGCTATTTCCTTGTTACATCATTGAGTGATCTTTGATCCACCCTCAACATCGGTCAAGGTACATTTGGTATAAGTTCTTCTCTTTTTCCCACTCACATATTTGCCTGGAATGATGGACAGGCCAAGTTCTTCTACCAACCCACTCTTCATTGAGCAAGACAAGGATGCGAACAACTACGTCACCAAGAACCACCTCTTCGGAGCACAACGAGCTTTGCATCAAGAATAACAAGCATTGAGCGACCGCATCGATAATCTCTCCACCGACTTGCGACTCTCCGAGCAACGCACAAGAGACTACTTCAACAACAAGCTCGACGAACAAAAACAAGAGAGAAGTGCAACAATGAACGAGATTCGTGCCGTGTTGGTCAACCGTTGTTCTACCACTTTGTCATACTCAAGACGGAGCCACTCAAGTCGATACTCCTTCGATAACTCAAGTACATCGATGTCGAATACTCTTCACCAAGTCGTGCGCCAAGACCATCAAGAACCGCAATCCTCTACATGACACCGATCATCAAGAGAAACTTCGAGCGCAATAACATAGACGTTGCCAAAATCAAGCTACCCTTGTGCAAGCACAAGAACGACAATGTCTACGCCAACAAGTGGAAGAGCGAGCGCAACAACACCAAGATGAACAAGATGCCGAGGCACAACGTCAATAACAACTATGGAGAGAAACTCAAGCACTTGAGGTGCAACATGCACTCCATGACACAAGTCACGCCGTTGCCGCATAGGCGCGAACAAGAAGAAGCTCTTCGCGATGAAGTTCAAGAAAGGATTTATCAATCATGAGTGCATCGTCAAGTTCCTCAAGCTCCTCCACAAGCTAGACATGCTCATCCACAAGCTCGACAAGAACCTCAAGTCCGCCAAGAGAAAGAAGACAATGGAAATCCTCCACGATAGGAGCAACATGAGGTTGACAACCTTCCGCGTTAAGGGCGTCATTATCCCCGACCCCGACACAATGAAGAGCAACGCTACGGCAAGCTTAAGTTCACTATGCCCAAGTGCACCGGAATCAATGATCCCGAAGAGTACCTTTCTTGGGCATTGAAGGTTGACAAAATCTCCCGCTTGCACAACTATGAGGAAGATAAGAAGATCCCCATGGCACCCTTTGAGTTCCAAGACTAAGTCCTCATATGGTGGGAACAAGTCATTGAGCGTCGTGAGGCAAGAGGTGAACCCCTCCCCCATCACTACTTGGGCACAAATGAAGGATGTCATGAGAGCATGTTTCGTACCAACCTACTACAACCGCGACCTCTTCAAGAAACTCCAACTCCTCAAGCAAGGAACAAAGAGCATTGAAGAGTACCACAAGGAAATGGAGATTGCCATCATACGAGCTAATGTCATGGAAGATGATCAGCAAACTATGGCACGTTCCCTGAATGGACTCAACCATCCTATTAAGAAGATTGCCGACTTCCAACCTTACTCCAACCTCATCGAGCTAGTGCACCAAGCCACCAAGGCGGAGCGACAAGTGCAAGATGACTTCAAGTATGCCAAGTTCTCTTCCAAGTCCCATGGCTTCTCCAACAACCAAGCTTCAATTACTCCAACACCCTCTACAAGCGACGGTGACAAGTCAAGTTACAAGAAAACTTCGACAACCTCAAGTAGTCCTCCTACTACAAGCAACTTCAAGCCGAGAGCTTCATCATCATCTACTCCAATTGATGAGACCATCAAGACAAGTTCAATCAAGTGCTTCACATACGGCGGCCGAGGCCACAAGTACTTTGAGTGTACCAACAAGCGCATCATGATCCTGAAAGACGACGGAACATATGATTCCATGAGTGAAGATGAGATGGAAGCCCTTGAGAAAGTGGCCATGCACTGGTGCATGAATGAAGATGAAGATGATCAAGTCTTTTGTGATGAAGATTCGAGCCCCACTCTCATTGTCTCCAAGGTCTTGACACTTCAACATCAACAAGACGAAGACCAAAGATGCCATATCTTCCACACTAAAGTGGGCATAAATGGAAGGTCCGTGAATGATATGAACACTACAGCGTCTAGAATATTATCCAGCGCGGATGCTACTAAACTCGAACCAACTGAGTCGAGCGAGGAGAGTCTAATCAAGGATGCTGGTAAAATTATGAATTGTCCAAATATATTGCACACTGGCAAAGATGGCAAGAAACGTATGATATGCGGACCAGGTATTGGTGCTGCGAAGATGGGCGCACATCAAGCTGGTTATTTGGACTATAAATTGATGCATGGATGTGTTATGAGTCTTGTACGTGTACCAGCACAAGGCAATATGAGAGAATCAGGATTGATTTATAGAGAGAAAAACAATCAGCAGAAGCCTTGTGAGCCACGCCCATACATAAAGCCAATATGTCAATTTGGTTTCATAAATAAAAAGAAGTTAGATCCTTTCCAAGAAGTATATGCTCATCACGGCAAGAAACCTGAGGTTATGGAGGAACCCGTACGTGCCAAGGTGCATCCTAATTTTTGTACACCTCCTGGATGGATTAGGATTGGCACCATAGTGCTACATGTTTAGGTCTGCATGGATTTAATCACGCCATTTCCTTCCTTCACGTGGTTGTTACCTTTTTAAGCTAGCAGGTAGGAGTAGATATATTTTGTTAGGTAGTGCACTTGAGGTTAGTTATATACCAGATCACGTTTGTATTTTTTCTTCCTTAGAGATAGGCCGAGCTGGTTGCAGCATGAGCCATATAAAGGCTGGCTTCGGCCGTTGTGAAGGAGGGGAATTTTGAGTTTTATTCCGAGTATGAGATATACAGAAAAACGTCCGAGTTACGGGCGACCATATCTTGTGTATTATCTATGATTTTCCCATCGTGGAAATTTACTAGCAACGGAGGGTTGATCATCACATTGACGCCTACGTGCTGATCCGACGGGGTCATTATTTTCGTTTGTGTATTTTCGTACACAGGTGAAAATTGTTCTGGGAGGTTACGAGGAGGAACAGGGAGACGAGGTGTTGATCGAGTATCGCCGTGAAAGATCGGGCAGTCTACGCGCGCGAATTAGCGTCTCGCTAGTTTGTGCCTCATCAAGTGGTATCAGAGCTAAGGTTGGTCACGGCGATCAATTGGCAATGTCGTCTGGGGAGCCGACCATCAAGGCGTTGAGCAAGAACATATTGATGGAGGAGGAAGGCATCGGCGAGGTCGTTCTTTTTCACACTCGTTGTGTCGTGAAGGAACGGCGTGTTAATTTGACGATCGATGAAGGTTCTGCGGTCAATATGGTGAGCATCGAGGTGGTGGAAAAATTGGGGCTGAAGATGGCACCTCTTGAAAGACCGTACACGCTGGAGTGGTTCAAAGGTGAAATCAAAATTACGCATCGGATTTTGCTATTTTTTGATCTGGGAAAATATTGGTGTGCGGAATTCTTTCATGTTTGTCCTGTGTCCATGGTGTCATGCCATCTGCTACTTGGTAATTCATGGTGCAAACTTGTTGGAGCTATTCGGAATTGCAAGAAAAATAGTTACTCTCTATCATGGAAGGGCCAACAAATTTGTTTTGTTCCCATGCCAACGGATGTGTTCAGGGCAGATTGGAAAAATCGTTTGTTAAAAAGAGAAGAACATCAGGAAGAAAGAAAGGAAGAAGTTGATGCACCAACAGAGGGGTTGAATCTTTCGGTGGAGAAGGTACAAGATGATAGTGGTGCAAAGGGGCAGCGATGGAGTGTTTTTAAAACAAAGTGCATGATTAAGGACCGTGCATGTAAGATGATAATTGATGGTGGCAGTTTTACTAATGCCATTAGCAAAGATCTTGTGCAAAAATTGGGTTTATCCATGTGGCGGCACCCACAACCGCACCACGTGGGATGGCTATATAATTCTGGGAAATTAAAGATTACACATAAGGTACATGTGACATTTGCGGTTGGAGATTATATTGATAAGGTGGATTGTGATGTCGTGTCGATGGACGTGTGTCAGTTGTTATTGGGAAGACCATGGCAGTTTGATCGTGATGCAGTGCACGCCGGTAAATCAAACACATATACATTCAAGCATGATGGTAGACGACACGTGCTAAAACCAATGCCGGACAATGTGATCGCTATAAGCATGAAGGTTCCAAAAAAGGAAGTTTTGAAAGATGGCTCAAAACCGAGGACGGTTTTGTTTCAAGGGAGGGATGATGATATGAACACTACAGCGTCTAGAATATTATCCAGCGCGGATGCTACTAAACTCGAACCAACTGAGTCGAGCGAGGAGAGTCTAATCAAGGATGCTGGTAAACTTATGAATTGTCCAAATATATTGCACACTGGCAAAGATGGCAAGAAACGTATGATATGCGGACCAGGTATTGGTACTGCGAAGATGGGCGCACATCAAGCTGGTTATTTGGACTATAAATTGATGCATGGATGTGTTACGAGTCTTGTACGTGTACCTGCACAAGGCAATATGAGAGAATCAGGATTGATTTATAGAGAGAAAAACAATCAGCAGAAGCCTTGTGAGCCACGCCCATACATAAAGCCAATATGTCAATTTGGTTTGATAAATAAAAAGAAGTTAGATCCTTTCCAAGAAGTATATGCTCATCACGGCAAGAAACCTGAGGTTATGGAGGAACCCGTACGTGCCAAGGTGCATCCTAATTTTCGTACACCTCCTGGATGGATTAGGATTGGCACCATAGTGCTACACGTTTAGGTCTGCATGGATTTAATCACGCCATTTCCTTCCTTCACGTGGTTGTTACCTTTTTAAGCTAGCAGGTAGGAGTAGATATATTTTGTTAGGTAGTGCACTTGAGGTTAGTTATATACCAGATCACGTTTGTATTTTTTCTTCCTTAGAGATAGGCCGAGCTGGTTGCAGCGTGAGCCATATAAAGGCTGGCTTCGGCCGATGTGAAGGAGGGGAGTTTTGAGTTTTATTCCGAGTATGAGATATACAGAAAAACGTCCGAGTTACGGGCGACCATATCTTGTGTATTATCTATGATTTTCCCATCGTGGAAATTTACTAGCAACGGAGGGTTGATCATCACATTGACGCCTACGTGCTGATCCGACGGGGTCATTATTTTCGTTTGTGTATTTTTGTACACAGGTGAAAATTGTTCTGGGAGGTTACGAGGAGGAACAGGGAGACGAGGTGTTGATCGAGTATCGCCGTGAAAGATCGGGCAGTCTACGCGCGCGAATTAGCGTCTCGCTAGTTTGTGCCTCATCAAGTGGTATCAGAGCTAAGGTTGGTCACGGCGATCAATTGGCAATGTCGTCTGGGGAGCCGACCATCAAGGCGTTGAGCAAGAACATATTGATGGAGGAGGAAGGCATCGGCGAGGTCGTTCTTTTTCACACTCGTTGCGTCGTGAAGGAACGGCGTGTTAATTTGACGATCGATGAAGGTTCTGCGGTCAATATGGTGAGCATCGAGGTGGTGGAAAAATTGGGGCTGAAGATGGCACCTCTTGAAAGACCGTACACGCTGGAGTGGTTCAAAGGTGAAATCAAAATTATGCATCGGATTTTGCTATTTTTTTGATCTGGGAAAATATTGTTGTGCGGAATTCTTTCATGTTTGTCCTGTGTCCATGGTGTCATGCCATCTGCTACTTGGTAATTCATGGTGCAAACGTGTTGGAGCTATTAGGAATTGCAAGAAAAATAGTTACTCTCTATCATGGAAGGGCCAACAAATTTGTTTTGTTCCCATGCCAAAGGATGTGTTCAGGGCAGATTGGAAAAATCGTTTGCTAAAAAGAGAAGAACATCAGGAAGAAAGAAAGGAAGAAGTTGATGCACCAACAGAGGGGTTGAATCTTTCGGTGGAGAAGGTACAAGATGATAGTGGTGCAAAGGGGCAGAGATGGAGTGTTTTTAAAACAAAGTGCATGATTAAGGACCGTGCATGTAAGATGATAATTGATGGTGGCAGTTTTACTAATGCCATTAGCAAAGATCTTGTGCAAAAATTGGGTTTATCCATGTGGCGGCACCCACAACCGCACCACGTGGGATGGCTATATAATTCTGGGAAATTAAAGATTACACATAAGGTACATGTGACATTTGCGGTTGGAGATTATATTGATAAGGTGGATTGTAATGTCGTGTCGATGGACGTGTGTTAGTTGTTATTGGGAAGACCATGGCAGTTTGATCGTGATGCAGTGCACGCCGGTAAATCAAACACATATACATTCAAGCATGATGGTAGACGACACGTGCTAAAACCAATACCAGACAATGTGATCGCTATAAGCATGAAGGTTCCAAAAAAGGAAGTTTTGAAAGATGGCTCAAAACCGAGGACGGTTTTGTTTCAAGGGAGGGATGATGATATGAACACTACAGCGTCTAGAATATTATCCAGCGCGGATGCTACTAAACTCGAACCAACTAAGTCGAGCGAGGAGAGTCTAATCAAGGATGCTGGTAAAATTATGAATTGTCCAAATATATTGCACACTGGCAAAGATGGCAAGAAACGTATGATATGCGGACCAGGTATTGGTGCTGCGAAGATGGGCGCACATCCAGCTGGTTATTTGGACTATAAATTGATGCATGGATGTGTTACGAGTCTTGCACGTGTACCTGCACAAGGCAATATGAGAGAATCAGGATTGATTTATAGAGAGAAAACAATCAGCAGAAGCCTTGTGAGCCACGCCCATACATAAAGCCAATATGTCAATTTGGTTTGATAAATAAAAAGAAGTTAGATCCTTTCCAAGAAGTATATGCTCATCACGGCAAGAAACCTGAGGTTATGGAGGAACCCGTACGTGCGAAGGTGCATCCTAATTTTCGTACACCTCCTGGATGGATTAGGATTGGCACCATAGTGCTACACGTTTAGGTCTGCATGGATTTAATCACGCCATTTCCTTCCTTCACGTGGTTGTTACCTTTTTAAGCTAGCAGGTAGGAGTAGATATATTTTGTTAGGTAGTGCACTTGAGGTTAGTTATATACCAGATCACGTTTGTATTTTTTCTTCCTTAGAGATAGGCCGAGCTGGTTGCAGCATGAGCCATATAAAGGCTGGCTTCGGCCGATGTGAAGGAGGGGAGTTTTGAGTTTTATTCCGAGTATGAGATATACAGAAAAACGTCCGAGTTACGGGCGACCATATCTTGTGTATTATCTATGATTTTCCCATCGTGGAAATTTACTAGCAACGGAGGGTTGATCATCACATTGACGCCTACGTGCTGATCCGACGGGGTCATTATTTTCGTTTGTGTATTTTCGTACACAGGTGAAAATTGTTCTGGGAGGTTACGAGGAGGAACAGGGAGACGATGTGTTGATCGAGTATCGCCGTGAAAGATCGGGCAGTCTACGCGCGCGAATTAGCATCTCGCTAGTTTGTGCCTCATCAGTGAAGGTCATCATCGATGGAGGAAGTTGCCATAACTTAGCAAGTGAAGAACTATGCTCCAAGATCCAATTAGTCAAGATGAAGCACCCACATCCCTACAAGGTACAATGGCTAAGCGACTCTAGCACTATCCAAGTTGAGCATATGGTGCAAGTTTCCTTCAAGATAGGAGAATACGAAGACACTTTGGAGTGTGATGTCGTCCCGATGTCCGTTTGCCATCTCCTTCTTGGACGACCATGGCAATTTGACCGAGGCGTCATCCACAACGGGCGAACAAATCACTACAGCTTCAAGATGAAGGGAAGGAGTACGTGCTATGACCTATGTCTCCAAGCCAAGTGATCACCGACAAGCAAGCCACCCATTGTGGAGAGAATAGTGAGAGAGTGAACCACCAAAAAGAGAATGAGCACCACAAGCACAAATATTGTGCCTCCATGATGAGCGACAAGAAGAACTTAGTTCTATTTTCCACCAAAAGTGAGATGAGAGAAGTGTGTGAGAACCCATCAAGTGTCATGCACTATGTCCTTTTGTGCAAGGACGAGGCACCCAAAACTAACAACTCTCACAATCTACCTTTAGTGTTATCTTCTCAATTGCAGGAATTCCAAGATGTTTTCCCCAACGAGCTACCTTCGGGTCTACCTCCACTACAAGGCATCGAACACCGCATCGACCACATCCCCGAAGCACTCCTTCCTAACAAGGCTCCCTACCGCGTCAACCCCGAGGAAACCAAGGAGATCCAACGGCAATTACAACAACTCATCGACAACGGCCATGTTCATGAAAGCTTAAGCCCTTGTGCCGTTCCGGTAATCCTTGTTCCCAACAAAGATGCTACATATCGCATTTGTTCCGATTGAAGTCACGTCAATGCAATTACTGTGCATTATCGTTACCCCATTCCACAGCTAGATGATATGCTAGATGAGCTTAGTGGAGCCGCAATTTTCTCTAAGATTGATCTTAAAATTCGTACTACCAAATACGCATCTAAGAATGTGATGAATGGAAACCGCATTTAAGACCAAATTTGGCTTATATGAATGGCTTGTTATGCCAATGGGTTTATCCGAAGAACCCGGTACTTTCATGTGACTCATGCATTTTGTTCTTCGACCCTATATTGACGTATTTGTTGTGGTCTATTTTGACGATATCCTTGTTTTTAGCAAATCTCTTAAGATCATGTCACCCATCTTAGAACCGTGTTGCAAACCCTTAGGAAAGAGCGCCTTTATGCTAATATGGACAAATGTCTTTTTGGTGTTGATAAGCTTGTTTTCTTGGGCTTCGTTGTGTCTTCTAAGGGTGTTTATGTAGATGAACCTAAGATCAATGCTATTAAAACTTGGCCCCAACCAACCAACTTGCAACAAGTGCGTAGTTTTCTTGGCCTAGCCGGTTTCTACCATAGATTTGTGAAGGATTTTTAGCACCATTGCTTTACCTTTACATGCTTTGAGTAAGAAGAATGCACCCTTTGTTTGGGGACCATCTCAAGATACCGCATTCAATGAGCTTAAGAATTTGCTTACACATACTCCTTTGCTTGCTCTACCCAACTTTCTGGAGTGCAACTCAATTATCCCATCTATGAAAAAGAGCTATATGCTTTAGTGAGAGTCTTGCATGTTTGGGAGCATTATCTCCGCCCTCATGAGTTCATTATTCACACCGATCATGAAACACTTAAGTACCTTAAGGGTCAAACTAAGTTGAAAAAGCGTCATGCTAAGTGGAGTGAATTTATTGAGTCATTTCCTTATGTCTTCAAATATATCAAAGGTAAGGAAAATGTTGTGGCGGATGCTCTTTCCCGCATATGCATGCTTGTTACCAAACTTGAATTGAATGTCATCGGTTTTGAACACATAAAAGACTTGTATGCGCATGATCCTACTTTTTCTATTCCATATGCGAAATGTTTGACTATCTTATGAGAGCTAACAAACTACGTATTCCCGAGTCTTCTCTTTGTTTGTTACTTTTGCAAGAATCTCATGGAGGAGGACCAATGGGACACTTTGGTGGCGACAAGACATTCTCTACGCTCTCCAAGAACTATTTTTGGCCCAAGATGTTCCGTGACGTCTCACGCCTCACCAACCGGTGCCCTACATGCCGCAAAGTTAAGTCTAAAACTCAATCCAATGATCTGTATATGCCACTTCCTATTCTATATCACCCATGGGAAGATATTGGCATGGATTTTGTGATTGGTTTGCCTCAAACTAGAAATGACAAATATTCCATGTTTGTTGTTGTGGACAAATTCTCTAAGATGGCTCATTTCAATCCTTGCAACAAGATAGATGATGCTTCACATGTGGCAAATATTTTTTATAGAGAAATCTTGCGCCTCCATGGAGTTCCAAAGACTATTGTCTCGGACCGCGACGTCAAGTTATTGAGCTGTGTTTGGAAGACTCTACGCGCCAAGCTCAGAATAGAGCTCTTGTTCACCTTCACATACTGTTGGGGATATTACTATCAGCTGAGACCCGCCCAGGAGGGGCCGGGTCAGCTTCAATGGTGGGTTACGCAAGAAGTTCAGTAAACATCCAAGTTTGTAGTTTATAAGTCTTATAGAAGGCCCAAAGGCCTGGGGCCGGTTTAAGGCCCGATATTGTAAAATGCCACATGGAAGGAAATACTTGTACAGAAAGAGATGTAAAGAAAGTCACCGAGCTGGACATGATTATGAGCCGGCCGGGACTCTTTAGGCCACCTGGCGTCAACCCGTGTATATAAGGGGACGACCCGATGGCGGTTTAGGGCAAGAAACAACAAGTCGATAACCAAGCCGGCGAGTTAAGCCTCTTGGTGATCGAAACCTCAGCAATACCAAACCCAACTAGACGTAGGCTTTTACCTTCATCGTAAGGCGCCGAACTAGTATAAAACTCTCATGTCCTTTGTCCCGATTAACCCCTTTAAGCTTGCTAGTGCGATGGCCCTACGAATAAGTCCTTGCTCTAGGACATCTGTCGTGACAATTCCACGACAGTTGGTGCCCACCGTGGGGCCAGCGCACAGTGGATTTGAGTTCTTGAAGGGCAACTTCGAAGGGCTCAAGGGGTACGTTATGGGCCGGAAGAGCAAGAGTCGTTGCGGCAAGATTTACATCGACGACGAAGGCTGGGGCCCCGAGGCCGGATCAATCGAGTACGGGTACCGGGTCCCCTTCGGCGGAATCCACGTCTTCATCGGCCGGATCGGCGAGTCAGGCCCTGAGCCGGATGTCCACACCGACCTCATCGAAACGGCTCAGCGTGCGGGGTCCTCCCGTGTTCAATCTGACATGAAGCATGCCTTCGTAGGCTGCGTCCATGGCGGTGAATACTCCGAAGGATCGATGGAAGGCGGGGAGACGGCCATCTGCTCTGATAGTGCATCTTCAACGGGTGAGACGGACTCATTGTACCAACTGCAAGACTGCATGCTCGGGGGCTGTTCCGATGGCAGCAGTATTCTGGACCCCCTTGAGCCGCCGAATTGGGACGGAGTCTTCATGGCAGGGACACAGCCCGGGCAAAACTCCACCGCAGCGACAGCGGTGGCCACCGGGTCGGCAGCTGCCGGGTCAGGAGACCCCGCGCGCCCCCGGCTCAGGTTCTCATGGACCTCATGGATAAGCTGACGACACTGTTAACCGCTGCGGTAGAGCCGGTGGATAAAGCCCAGCATGACGCGGAAGTGGCATGCGTGCGGGGGGAGATGGTGCAAGCTAAGGAAAATTTGGCTGCAGAGGAAACCCGGATGGCAGCAAAACGAGTAGCTTTGGATGCTTGTGCTCAGCAGCTTCAAGCGGAAACCTTCCGGCTCCTCGTGGATCTTAATGCGTCAAACGAAGTCATGAGGAGGAGGCGTCAGAAAACTCAGTCGCGTCTGCCTCTAACACTGGATCCAAGGAATCTGTTCCATACACCCGGAGCTGGAGGGAGCAACCCGCCGGAGGTAAACCGGGTCGAGACGCCCGGAGCACCAGTTCAGCCACGCACCATGGAGCCGCCGCGCATGAATACATCTCCTCATCGTTATATATCAACACCCCCGGGTCACTTCTCCAACCCCATGGAGAACCTCATTGCGGCATCGTTTTGATTGGTAGCTCTCCCGATGGAAGGCGACTCGCCAGTAGCAATTGAAACCCGGAGGGTAAGAGAACTACTTCAGACAGCTTTGGACCAGCAGGATGCATACTCCTACAGCCGAGACATGATTCATTCAACTCCTCACCCAAGCCGGAGCCTGAGTTACAGTAGACGCATGGAATCTGCAGAAATGTCAAGTAATGCTCAACGTCACAACCGGCCATATAGGTATGAGCCGGTGCGGGCTGGAGCTCTTAACTTGGTGGATCAGGAGAGGATTCGTCAAGAGGCGGAACGGGCGGCTCAGATAGCAGCAGAGCAGGCGGCTCACCGAACCTTTCCGGCTTATCCAGCGACCTCGGTTGATGCAGGGGTGGCTACAAGAACCGGAGGCGTACCTTGCCTGGTCCCAGCCATACGCAATGAGCGGTTGCCCAAGGATTTCAAGGGGCCTCGTAAGGTGCCTAACTACACGGCTGACTTACAGCCGGGGGCTTGGATTGAGAATTATGAGATGGCTATGAAGCTATTGGAGGTTAGTGATGCTGCAATGGCCAAGTATTTTACCATGATGTTGGATGGAATGGCTCAGACCTGGTTGAAAGGATTACCACCCAACTCCATCGGCTCATGGGCAGAGTTAAAGGCACGGTTCATCCAGAACTTTAAAGACACGTGTAAACAGCCAATGTCGATTGTGGATCTGACCAATTGCAAGCAAGAGGATGGAGAATCTACAACCCATTGGGTGCGCCGGGTCAAGGAGATAATACATTCATCTGATAAGATGGATGCCGGCTCAGCAGTTTTGATGTTGGAGAAGAATTGCCATTTTGAGCCTCTGAAGCAGAAGTTGGGGCGGCTTAAACGTGACTGTAATGACATGGGAACGTTGATGGCGGCTCTTGTCAAGTATGCCGATTCTGACACCAGCAAAGACCCGGCATCTGGTGAAGAAAAATCAATGAAGGGAAAGAAGAACGGCAAAGGTCACCAGCATAACCCGGCAAATCAAGGAGGTAATAAGCGTAAGGCTGATGAGTTTGTTGCTAATACTAATGCGCAGGGTGGTAATCAGCGGTGCAAGGGCAGACAACCCCCTCGATTGGGCGGGTCAGGCCCCACCCTTGAGCAGTTGTTGAATGAACCTTGTCCAAAATACGGCACCCGAGAGAAGCCAGCCAGCCACTTGTGGAAGGATTGCACGATCATGAAGGCGTTTAAAAATTCAAACGCATTTGATGGGGGTCACGGCCCGGGTGGCGGCCCAGGTGGAGGGGGCTTTCAGGGCCCGGGTGCCGGTTCAAGCGGAGGAGGTTTTCATGGTCAGGGACATCTCAGTCACCAGGGAGGATATAATCAGCAACACAACCAAGGGAATCAACAACAGCAACAATCCGGCTATCAAAGCAACCTGAAGCAGTTGAGTAGCGAACAGTATCATGTCTTTACTACCAGATTATGTAAGAGAGACCACAAACTCCACAAGGGGGCCGTCAATGCCGTTGAACCGGCAATCCCACGTTATCTACGTTGGTCGGAGCAACCTATTGTGTGGAGCAGAGAGGATCACTTGCCCCGGGTTGATAATCCGGGTCACTTGGCTTTGGTAGTGGCACCTTAGGTTGGTGGGTACAAGTTTACTAAGGTACTCATGGATGGAGGCAGCAGCATCAACATCCTTTACTATGAGACGTTCCGCCGGATGGGATTGACGGATAAAAATCTTAAACAATCCAACACTGTTTTTCATGGTGTAGTACCCAGTAAGTCGGCATACCCAGTTGGTAAGATCGAGCTGGAGGTAGCCTTTGGGGATGAATATGACTCCAGGGCAGAAAAATTGACCTTTGAAGTGGTTAAGATCAAAAGCCCATATCATGCTCTGTTTGGGCGACCGGCTTATGCCAAGTTCATGGCTCGGCCATGTTACGTGTATTTATAGCTCAAGATGCCGGGTCATAAGGGTGCCATTATAGTCCATGGGAGCCGGAAGATCGCCTTGGAATGTGAAGAGGGGGATGCTGCCTATGCTGAATCTGTTGGTGCAACAGAGGAGTTGAAATTCTACAAGGATCATGTTGACCTGGCGGACATGACGTCATTAAAGAAACCAACAACAGAGCATGAGCCGGAGTTAAAGTTCAAATCGGCGGATGACACTAAGATGGTTGATTTTGTGCCTGGCGATTCATCCAAACAGTTCATCATCAGCGCGAACTTGGATCTGAAATAGGAAAGCGCGCTCATCGAGTTCATCCATGAGAACCGGGACATCTTTGCATGGAAACCTTCAGACATGCCAGGTGTCCCGAGGGAACTCGCTGAGCACACTCTTAATGTCGATCCAAAGTACAAACCTGTCAGACAGTTTCTTTGCCGGTTCAATGAAGAAAGGCGCAAGGCCATTGGAGAAGAGGTGGCCCGGCTCTTGGCGGCCGGGTTCATTGTGGAGGTCTTTCACCTAGAATGGTTAGCTAACCCGGTGCTCGTGCTCAAAAAGAATGCCACCTGGCATATGTGTGTGGATTACACAGATTTAAACAAGGCCTGTCCGGCTGATCCTTTTGCTCTTCCCCGTATTGATCAGATCATTGATGCTACGGCGGGTTGCGCACGGTTGAGTTTCTTAGATGCTTACTCCGGGTATCGTCAGATTAAGATGGCAGTCAAGGATCAAGAGAAGACGGCATTTATAACTCCTTTTGGGGCTTTCTGCTATGTGTCTATGCCTTTTGGGCTCAAGAGTGCTCAGGCGACTTACCAACGGTGTGCGCAGAATTGTCTTCATGATCAAATTGGGCGCAATGTTCATGCCTATGTGGATGACATAGTAGTAAAGTCCAGGGAAGAGGAAACCTTGGTCACGGACTTGAAAGAGACTTTTGATAATCTTCGGGTTTACAAGATGATGCTTAACCCGGCCAAGTGTGTTTTTGGAGTGCCAGCCGACAAACTTTTGGGTTTTCTGCTATCCAACCGAGGTATTGAAGCTAACCAGGAGAAGATCAAGGCAATTACATCCCTGGCTAAACCAACCTGCGTCAATGATGTTCAATGACTGTCGGGTCGTGTGGCTGCTTTGAGCCAGTTCATAAGCCGGTTAGGGGAAAAGGCTATGCCTCTGTATTAGTTGATGAAGAAGACAGATGTGTTTGTTTGGAGCGATGCTGCGAACGCCGCTTTTGAGGATCTAAAGGCGCAATTGGCTGAGCCGCCGGTCCTAGCTGCTCCAATTGAGAAAGAGCCGCTATTGTTATACGTAGCTGCCAACTCACGGGCCGTTAGTGTGGCTATGGTGGTAGAGCGCAAGGAGGCTAGCAAGGAGCATCCGGTTCAGCGGCCGGTTTATTATGTCAGTGAAGTGCTAATTGAGTCTAAGCAACGATATCCACATTGGCAGAAGCTTGTTTATGGGGTGTTCATGTCAAGCCGGAAGCTTAAGCATTACTTTCAGGGACATCCAATCACTGTGGTTAGCTCTTCTCCTTTGGGAGACATTATTCAAAACAGAGAAGCTACAGGGCGAGTTGCCAAGTAGGCAATTGAGCTTGGGTCTCATGAGCTGAAGTATGTTCCACGCACTGCGATTAAGTCTCAAGCCCTGGTTGACTTCATCAATGACTGGACAGAGATGCAGATGCCAGAAGAAAAGCCGGACAACACGTATTGGACTATTCATTTTGATGTGTCCAGGCAATTGGAGGGCTCGGGGGCTGGAGTTGTATTAACTTCCCCACGAGGTGATAAATTTTGTTATGTGTTACGATTGATGTTTTCGTGCACTAACAACACAACAGAATATGAAGCATTGCTCCATGGTCTTCGAGTGGCAAAGGAGATGAGCTTGAGCCGGGTCAGATGTCTTGGTGATTCAGATCTAGTGGCTCAGCAGGTGTCTGGCAAGTGGGATTCCAAAGACCCTCTCATGTCGGCTTATCACCGAGAGGTCGATGCTGTTGCAGGGTATTTTAAAGGTTATCAGGTGGAACACATTGACCGTCGAAAGAATGAAGGAGCTGATGCTTTGAGCCGGCTGGGGTCTCAACGTAAGCCGGTACCACCCAACACCTTTTTAGATGTTTTGCATAACCCCTCTGTCAAGTTGCCCACAGAAGAAGATTTAGCTGTTCCTGGCCCGGAGGCACAGTTGGTGGCGGCTCTTCATGTTATCCCGGATTGGACGGTGCCGTTCTTGGCCTACATGACCCGGGGAGAATTACCAGTAGATGAGACCCTGGCTCGACAGATAACCCGGCGGTCTAAGTCCATGACGATTTCGGATGGAGAGTTATTTCATCGCAGTGTTTCCGGAGCGTTTCAACGGTGTGTTTCCCTCGAAGAAGGTCAAGAAATCCTTCGTGAGATCCATGAAGGCGATTGTGGTCATCACGCCGGGTCAAAATCTTTAGTGGCCAAGGTGTTTCGTCACAGTTTTTACTGGTTGACGGCTCAGGCTGATGCAGAAGATCTGGTCAGTAGATGTGATGGATGTCAGAAATTTGCACGCCGAGCGCATGTGCCGACTCAAGAGCTCCGGATGATTCCAATCACTTGGCCATTTGCAGTCTGGGGGCTTGACATGGTGGGACCTTTCAAAAGGTCTAAGGACAAGAAGACATATCTCCTGGTGGCTGTTGATAAGTTCACTAAAATGGTTGAGGCAGAGCCTGTGAGTAAGTCTGATGCAGCCACGGCGGTTCAGTTCATGAAGAAAATAATCTTCCGTTTCGGTTTTCCACACAGTATTATCATAGACAATGGCACCAATCTATCCCAAGGGGCTATGGAAGAGTTTTGTCAGCGGGAGCACATCCGTCTTGATGTTTCTTCTGTGGCTCATCCTCAATCCAATGGTCAAGCTGAGAGAGCCAATCAGGAAATTTTGAAAGGGCTAAAGCCCTGGCTTATGGTTCCTTTACAGCGAACACCGGGTTGTTGGGTAGAGGAGTTGCCTTCAGTGTTATGGAGCATCAATACTACACCCAACAGGTCTACGGGTTACACACCCTTCTTCATGGTTTATGGGGAAGAAGCAGTATTGCCCAGTGACATCCGTCATGACTCGCCCCGCGTGGTGGCTTATGTTGAAACTAACAATGAAAAAGCCAAACAGGATGCGCTTGACTTGTTGGATGAAGAAAGAGACTTAGCAGCAGCATGGTCAGCAATCTATCAACAGGACCTGCGTCGTTATCACAGCCGCCGGGTTAAGACCAGGACTTTTCAGGAAGGCGACTTGGTGCTCCGGCTCATCCAAGATCTTTTCAGATGCACACAAGTTATCCCCACCTTGGGAAGGACCCTTTGTGGTCAGTAAAAATTTAAACAATGTGTCTTACTACCTCATTGACGTTCGAGATCATGCAACCTCACGTAAGTCGGAAGAGGAGACCCGCCAGCCGTGGAACATTGCTCAACTTCGGCCGTACTATACCTGAGCCACCGGCTCTCATCCTGTACATACGTTCATCCTGTATATACGATGATAAGCAATAAAGTAAGACCATCGGTCTCTTTTCATTTCAAATATTATGCATCTTTATTACTTTTTCACAAATGACTATTAAGGAGCTGATCATATTTGAATCAAGTTTAACCTTTTCTAGTCCGGCTTATGATCATATTCGAATCTAGCTGTAAATCTCATGGTCACTTGGGGGCTTCCTGTTCAAACATAGATCGTATTTGAACCAAAGAGAACATAGTTGTCGTAACCCTTTTGATCGGCTCAAGGCCAAACTCACTTGGGGGCTTCTTGATCGTATCCGAATCATAGCTTAACCCCTTTTGAGCCGACTTGGATCGTATTCGAATCAGGGTCGTTAAAAAACCTCTCAAGGTCATTTGGGGGCTTCCTGTTCAAACATAGGTCGTATTCGAACCAAAGAGAACATAGTTGTCAGTACCCTCTTGATCGGCGCAACTCAAAAGCCACTGGGGGCTATATGGTCGTATTCGAACCTTAGCTTAACCCCTTTGGTCCAGTTTACTGATCGTATTCGAATCAGAAACCCCCAATCTTTTAATACAGAGTTAAAATTATGTTTGTTATCTGTTGCTTGCCTTTGAGTTTTTGTTGTTTCAATATCACAAATGAGATGGCCTGATTCTCTTCGCCGGCTCAATTATTGGGCAACACAGCCGCCCGGGTTATCCAAGCCGGTGGTCTAAGGATCCGAAGGTACGATCTACTGAGATATGATGATTATTGAATGTTCAAGGAGTCTTAACTTTTATATTGAATTCTCAAATTCATCACCCGGGTTATTTCAGCCAGCGGCCTAAGAATCCACAAGGACAAGGCCTTTTCTTTTTTCCTTGTGTTCACAGGAACAGAGTTTAAACATTGCAGAGACAAGCATTAAACGAGGCATAAGAAAAGCATTAAAACATTGGCACCCGGAAGCACAGATTCACATAGAAGTGTTTTATGCGCGATGGCATAAGCAGACATATGGTGTTTTTAGCAGCTAAGCTATTACAAGGCTTTCTAAAGCCCATGAAGATGATCATTGTCCTTCCCTCACCGGTTCAACATTTTGAATCTTCTGGAATTTGGGTTTTGACCAGTCATAGCCATTCATGGCGACAAATTCAGCTTCGTCGTCAATCAGTCCAACCGGATCAACTTCCGGGGCAAATGTGTCTTCTCTCACCGGTGGGATCAAGTCGGTTACTTTATAGGAAGGAGGGGCCATCTTCTTATTCTCATTATCAAAACCCGGTTGATACTTGTCCACATTGGCATCATCTCCAAGGCTAGTCGCCTGAGACCGGACTTCACGGATGCAGGCTATAAAGTCATCCTGATCAAAAGGAGACCCGTCCTCCTTCACGGTTGGATAAGCTCTTGCCACGTCTGCCGGGTCTAGATCTGGTACCCAAGCCTTGGAGCGGCTTAGGGAAGTTAATGCTCCGGCTCGCGCACAGGAGCGTTTCACCTCTTGGAATCTGGCAGGGAGAATGGACAGCTTCTTCAAGACATCACTGATCCGGTTAGACCCTTGATTAGTAGGAGAGATGGCAGCCAGGGCTCGTTGTGCGCCGATATACAATTGTGCAGTTAAAGTACACACGACTTTCATCTTAATCAACGGGTCTTGGTTTAGATTCTTACTTCGCGGACCTACATGCATTTTTCACAGTCAGTTGACGGATCATATTCCGGTTTGACAAGAAACACATATGAAAGATCAAATCAGGAAGCTTACCAAAGATAGCAGCGACCATCTGAGACACCCGGCCTTTTAAACCGTTTAGTTCGGTTGAAATTTCCTTCAAAGCTGTCTCGGCTGTCTCAGCTCGCCGGGTCAGAAGTATCTTCTCACCTGCCCAAGTTTTCTCTTTGGCAGCAAAGTCGGTCTTCAACTTCTCCGTTTCAGAAAGGCTTATTTACAGTTGGGAGGTGGAAGATTTAATTTCTGATTCCTGGTTCGCTAGCCGAGTCTTTGTATCAGTCAATTGGGAGTTCAGTTCAGACAAGGCATTTTGTGAAAACATTCAGATAAATCAAGACTTGGTTTCAAATTCCAGTATCCAATTTCAAGATTCAAGTCTCAAGTACTTTATGAATAAACCACTTGACACTTGGGGGCTAATGTATGCTAAATCAAATTTTTATGACTCTACCAACATATTTGAAGTCCCAAGTCCTTTACAAAGTAACAACACTTGGCACTTGGGGGCTAATGCATGCAGTTCAGCAAGTTTTTTCCAGTTTAAACCGGAGTGTTAAGTATTTTGAAGGCGGTTTTAGTTCTAAAAGTACTGATTCATTAATGCTCAAAATAAACCAGTCCTTGGGGACTATGGGTCAAGTTTTGTTTCTATCAAGCAGTGATTCAGAGGTAAAAAGTCTCGGCCTATATTTTAAGTCTACAGGTTATTCCGCTTCTCTCATAAAGCTGAAGACTAGGGGGCTGAAGGAATATTGGTAACCCGGAAATAACATACCTCATACTTCAACTGAAGTTGCTTGACCATCTCGATCTCAGACTCACGTCTGGAGTGGACATGACTGAGATAGCCAGATAAGATATCACTGGCATTAAGACGGTCGTAGCTGGCAACATCAAAGCGAACCTTTTGCCTTTCCAATGCTTCCTGCTTAGCTGTGCACTTAGCCAATGTCATTGGGTTCCCCGGCTCAACGAAGCGACTCCCAGTAATTTGAACATCTTGAACACGTGGAGATGGCGGGTCAGTTGAGCTTGACGGTCCAATGGTGGAAGCATTCATAGTGGTGTTGTCAAGGGACAGCTCTGAAGGATTTGCTTCATTGATAGGCGGGTCTTCTGGGGCGGCGGTTAATGGAGAAGGTGGCCTAGCCGGCTCAGATGCTGGTATTGGCGGGTCTTCCGCCGGTCTAGCCCCCTTTGATTTCTTGGATTTAGCCTGGCCACTAAAGAATAATATAGCAGAATTGTCAGCGTTAAGATACAATTGAGCAACCTGGAAGAAAGGAAAAGTTCTGATTACCCAGGAGCAGTCTTGAAAGCCAGCAATTGTGTTTGAGATGAGTCATCTGAAGAACGAGACACCTCCTGAAAGGATAAAGGAAAGAGTTAAAAGAAATGTAAGAAGCAGGATTCATCAAAACGGGTTAAAAACAGTAATAATTAAACCTCGTTCGGGCGTTTCCGAGGGGTCTGTTGAAGGACAACAGCCGGTTCATCCTCAATTCCAACTTCACGGCGGTTTTCATGTTGCTGCTTTTTCAAATGAAAGTTGGGATCCAAGTGAGCTAAAGGGGTAGAAAACCTTACTTTACGGATCACTCGACGAACTTTGTGTCTTGGTAAGGGCTCTGAGTCGGAGGAAATAATAGTTAGCTCTACTTCCATAGCCTGACTGGCCCCAGTCTCATCCTGGTAAGGATCAGTGTCAATAAGAGTGTTAAAAAATTGGCCAAGGGAGTCAAGGGCTACCTCTGAGTCAGATGAGTCATCAAGCTTCATTAAATCTTCAGAAGTGGTTTTCTTCTTCTTCTTCTTGGATTTCCGGGCTGTTTTCTTGGCATTCATGGCGGCGAGTTTCGCCTTCTTGGCAGCTTCATGGTCATATTTCACCTTCCAGAAGTCAGAATTGGCCTATAAAGACAAGAAGAAATATCAGTATTAAGTACTAATAGCTGAGCAAAACACAAAGAAAAAGAGATCAGAATGTACTTACTTCTGGCACCGGATTAATCTTGCAGAAGGGACTTAACCCAACAATACGGCAATCTTCGTACTTCCCATTTACCAAAAGGGTCAACATCGAAATAATGTTTTCTTCGATGAGTTCAACTGGGCTGTAACGAAGAGGGTGGTCTGGGCTACCGTCATATTCATACATCAGTTGAGATCGACGACTTAATGGGATAACCCGCCATGAGATCCAGCAACGGGTCAGATCTACTCCGGTTTGACCATTACCTAATAAGCCGTTGATTCTTCTAATGGAGGGAAGAAGCTTCCTACGTTCAGCGATGGTAAGCTTATCCGGAAGGGTGAACTTGGAGTCAAGATGGCTAGGGCGATAACCTGGCAGAGGCTTCTCGTTTGCTGGAGGAGTATCCTGACAATAAAACCAAGTTTGGTTCCAATCTTTGGGTGGCTCGGTAAGACGATGAGAGGAAAAACAGCCCCCTGACGGCGCTGAATTGAAATGCCTCCAAGTTCTAAGCTAGAACCGTTGGTGCATTCATTCTGGTGATTCGGATAAAAGTACTCTCTAAACAATTCTACGGTGGGCTCTTGCTGAAGATACGCCTCACAGAGCACTTGGAAGTTACAAATATTGGAAATAGAGTTGGGTCCAAGGTCCTGAGGATGGAGTTTCAAAAAATGAAGGACCTCTCTGAAGAATTTTGAACCGGGTGGTGAAAATCCCCGGTTCATGTGGTCAGTAAAGATAATCACTTCTCCATCTTTCGGATTGGAACGTTCTTCCTCCGGGTCAGGAGCACGATAAGACATGACATTCTTTGAAGGCAGAAACGCACTGATGAAGAATTCTTTTAACCGTTCCTCAGTTACGAAAGAAGGAACCCAGTTACAGACGGTCGGTGACTTCGACGGCATGATGAGCAACGAACTGAAAAATAAATAACAATATGGCGGTTCAGTCTATGGTCAATTATAAAGCAACTAATGGCGGTTTAACTAAGGGCTAATGGTATATAAGGAAAAGAAAGCCGGAGTGGTAAGCCGCCATGACTACAGATTTTCTCAGAAGGCAGAATTCAGTTAAGTGTTGGCATAAACAAGTTTCACCAAGTTCTTATTATCATTTTGGATCAAAGGGCTGTTTCAAAAAGGGAAATATTCTAGACCTAAAAAACATAGTACAGAGGAGTTCGTCGACTATAACGAAGCATCTGTATAGGTAAAATGGATCTACTGATATCAAAAACAAATGCCAAACAGCTACCGTGCAAGTTATATCTCTTTTTTGGATCAAAATAAGTTGCGGAGAATATCTACAAGATGGCCCGTGATGAACAGATGAAGAACGCTGAAGAACTTGTGAAATCTAGAAACAGATCTAGGTGCGGGAGAGAGAGGAAAGCTTACAGGAAGCAGTCCTGCCGTGAAAAGTCGCTGCGTTCCCTGGATGAACTCAGGGTGATCTAGTGGCCAATCTTAACGACGACGATGAGAGTTGCGGCGACGGCGGAGCTCAAGCAGCGACGGAGGTTGCGAGAGGAAGAAGATGAGGAAGAAAGGAGAATGAGAAAGACTTAAGTTATGCCTATTTATAAGGGAATGCGCGAACCGGCGGGCGCGAAAATCGAGGAGACCCAATAATGATTATCCAACTGAACAGACGCCTCGATTCCCGGAAAGCATTAAAAATGAAAGATCCGTTGGAAGATGACGTCATGAAAGTTTTTTTGTGTTGCAAAAAGATGACGTCAGGGCAGGTTAAGGAAATTTTCAGACAGAGGATGGATTCTGCCTAAGTATTGAAGATTGACAAAGAACAAAGTTCAAAGTCAACCTGGGGCATAATGTTGGGGATATTACTATCAGCTGAGACCCGCACAGGAGGGGTCGGGTTAGCTTCAATGGCGGGTTACGCAAGAAGTTCAGTAAACATCCAAGTTTGTAGTTTATAAGTCTTATAGAAGGCCCAAAGGCCTGGGGCCGGTTTAAGGCCCGATATTGCAAAACGCCACAAGTAAGGAAATACTTGTACAGAAAGACATGTAAAGAAAGTCACTGAGCCAGACAAGATTATGAGCCGACCGGGACTCTATAGGCCACCTGGCGTCAACCCGTGTATATAAGGGGACGACCCGGTGGCGGTTTAGGGCAAGAAACAACAAGTCGATAACCAAGTCGGCGAGTTAAGCCTCTTGGTGATTGAAACCTCAGCAATACGAAACCAAACTAGACGTAGGCTTTTACCTTCATCGTAAGGGGCCGAACTAGTATAAAACTCTCGTGTCCTTTGTCCCAATTAACCCCTTTAAGCTTCCTAGTGCGATGGCCCTACGACTAAGTCCTTGCTCTAGGACATCTACCGTGACAATTCCACGACACATACCATCCTCAAACCGACGGCAAAACAGAGGTGACCAACTGAACACTCTCCACTCTACTTCGCATGTTGATCAAGAAGAACATCAAGGAGTGGGAGGAGTGTCTACCCATCGCCGAGTACACCTACAACCACGCAAGACATTCAACAACCGGCAAGTCCCCCTTCGAGGTCATCTACGACTTCAACCCGTTGTCCCCATTGGACATTATTCCTCTACCACTACAAGAGCGCATCAACATGGAAGCAAGTGCCCGAGTGAGCTGCCTCAAGAAGATGCATGAAGATACAAGGCACACCATCGAGCGCCAAGTACAATGACTCGCGACCAAGCTCAACGTCAACAAGCAACGCATGATATTCAACATTGGAGATCTTGTGTGGCTACACCTTCGCGAGGAATGCTTCCCCAACGAACGCAAGTCCAAACTTCTACCAAGAGCTGATGGATCCTTCAAGGTGCTTGAACTCTACAACAACAACGCCTACAAGACCGACATCCCACGCGACAAGTACTCCGTGAGCGACATCTTCAATGTCAAAGATTTCTCCCCGTATCTTGGTGATGAGGATTTCGATCCGAGGTCGGATCTTTCCCAAGGGAGGGGACATGATGTGGAGCATTCTACGGTCATCCCCATGGACACTACCTCAACTATCCAAGTTCCAAGTGGACCCATGACAAGGGCAAGAACTCGTGCTATTCAATCTAAGGTGACATCACTCCTACTTGAGTTTCCCTTTCCTTCGAGAGAGACATGGCTACTGCCTAAGTCCGAAATGCTATGTGTGATTAGGTACAACGCACAAGCCATGGAGCCGAAAGCTGAAGAAGAAGAGACATGTGTCAACTCTCTGTCCAGACCGGAACTTCCGGCCAGAGCCTGGAACTTCCTGCCCCCGGAACCTCCGGTCGACCCAGAGCATCTGGCCTCCGACGACCCAGACTAGCCCGGGTGTGCCAACTCTCTGGTTAGTGCGGCACCAGCCCGAAACATGGCCTGGACCTTCTAGCCCCCGGAACCTCCAACCAGCCCGGACCTTCCGGCCCTCGGAAACTAACCAAGCTCCCATCGCGCCAACTCTCTGGTTATGCCGGACCTTCCCCGGAACCTTCGGGGCCCAAAACTTCCGGAGCCCGAAACTTCTGGCCTCGCCCGGAACTCCGGCCCTGCCTGTGCGCAGTGACTTGGGCAGAGGCCCGTGTACCCTTTTGCCCCCGAGACTATATATACTCTTCTCCTACCTACATTTTAGGGTTAGCACAGTAGTAGATCATTGAGAGGCTTTGCTCTTGACTTGATCCCCTTCTCCTTAGGAGTTCACAACCTCTACAGAGAAGATCCCCCAAGTGGATTCAAGACCCCTCATGGGAAGACCCCTCAAGACCTCCTCACGAAGAAGAACATGCTACTTGTATTGTCCCTTGTTGTTTGTGGATCTTGTGTCTCTTTGTGTTGCGAGGATCTAGCACATGTGTAACCGGATCTTGTTGGTTTGAGTGATTTCTCCCATGTTTTCCCCGTGTTCCCCTTGTGTTTTCCCCTTGTGTTCCTCGTGTTCTTCGCGGGATCCGCTCCTTTTGTGAAAGATCGGGCATCTAGTGTTCTACCCTACATCATTATGTGCATCTAGGCCAGATATAATGCTTAGCGTTTGCACGGTGCCTGATTCCAAGCGGCACCAAAGGAATCGCATCACCTCACGATGAAGTGAATACTTCGATATTTGGCTGACACCCCAACGCTAGGATTATGGTATCCAAAGGGCTCAGAGTTTGATCTAGTTGGATTCTCATGTGTTGATTATGCTGGTGACATGGTTGATTGCAAGTCCACATCAGTCACATGTCACTTTCTTGGACGATCTCTTGTCTGTTGGTCTTCAGAGAAGCAGAACTGTGTGTCACTATCCACTGCTGAATCTGAATAAATTGTTGTTGGATCTTGCTACGCTTCAGCTTCTTTGGATGAAGAAAACTGTCAAGGACTATGGCATCAAAATGAAGAAGGTTCCCCTCTACTGCGACAATGAGAGTGCCAACAAGATTGCTCACAATCCAGTTCAGCACTCGAAGGCAAAGCACATACAGATCCGTCATCACTTTCTCAGAGACCATGTGTTGAAGGAAGACATTGATATCATTCACGTCAACACTGAAGACCAATTGGCAGATATCTTCATGAAGCCCTTGGATGAGACAAGATTTTGCAAGCTGCGGTGTGAGCTAAATATCTTAGAATCCTCGAATGTCCTGTGAATGGACACACATCCTAACGCTTATGCATATTGATGACTTAGGTCTGCAACACACAAAGTAATGTATGTATTCAATTCATGAAGACATACCCTCTGAGTGTGAATACATTAATGTGGAATTTGACTTCGGAGCGCCACGATAATTGTGCATTGTGTCTAGGTCTAATACTTCCTATGCGGTGGGTAACGCCACCACCAACCTTTCTTGAAGATTTTAGTTTGGCGTCATGTTACATTATCTTCAAAGTTGGTTTGTCTTCAACATTGCCTAGTCTTCATGTTTTATCTTTGCAATGTTCGATTTGGTCTTCACTGATATATAGGTAAAATTGTGTCTACAATAGGTTGCCACAGAACTAGTTAAGGCTCACTAAGCTTTTAATGGCGTAAATGTTATGAAAAAATTGGAAATAAATAGTGGAGCACCACTATAATGTAACAAGATGATCCAACGGTATGATTGTGAAAATATGCATTTACGTGTCCTCGGCAAAAAAACAAACATTTCAGCTCACTGCGACATATATATATATACTGAACTATTTGGTTTTTTTGTAGAGGACACATACAGTCACTCTGTTGGATCATGTTATATTATAGGTATGTTGCTTCAGTATTTTTTCATGATTTTTGGAAACATTTACACCGTCGAAAACCTTAACTAGTTCTATTATCAAGCTATTGTAGAAAATTATACTCCTATATATATGTCTTCAAGTTGTCATTTTCTGCACTAAGTGAATGTGTGTGTGTGTGTGTTTTATCCTCTACAGCATTCACTTATAGCTATGTCTTCAAATTGTCATTTTCTGCACTAAGTGTATGTGATAGGACCCTAACCCCTTCCATACTTATCTCTAATTCTCTCTATCTCTTCATATGCATTCTATTGACACGTGTCGATTGTCTTCACTGTGTCCTTGCCAGTTGAAGATATAGAGACAAACATTTAAACTGCTTTTACTATCTCTATCCTTTTTGCCTGAATAAGGGACATGCCGGAATGACCACCCTACAAACCAGGTGTGCGTGGGGTTGTGGCACAACTTTCATTATGGTTCATGCTTGCCACATGTCCTTTAGATGTGAACTGCCTCGGGCACCGGAGTAATTACACTGCACCGTCCCTCTTCCTTATAAATACTCAACCCATGCAGTCGTTATTTCATCTCCCCTCACTGTCTTGCTCGAACCCTAGCGCCACCGCTAGCATCAGTCGTCGCCGGAGACAAAGCACTTCGCTGTCGCGACTTCTCTGACATCGTCTTCACGTCGACCACGGACATCTTCCCCCCGCCTCCATCGTAGGTGTCTTCCGCCACCAAGTTAGGGTGCGGGAAATTGGACTGCTCTGCCTCCATCCCCCTCGTCTAGCAGTTCTTCGTGCGGTAAAAAACTCACTTTTTATCGTGTGTTTGATCCACTAAAACTTTTTGTAACTTCGGAAAGTTGTTTCTTCACTTCCAAGTCTAGATCTCTACTTCTATGCATCTCATGACTCGCAAGTACTTTCACTTATGCTCACTACTAGTTAGATTCCTCACTTGTACTTATTCATGAATTCGTACAAATCTGGAATGAACTCATATCTATAAGTGATTGTCTTCGCACTATGAGGTCAATGTCTTTAAACTGATTTATCTACAAAATCTTCTAAGAATGCATATGACCTCTTCCCCTTCCCTCGCATCTCTAATGTTGTCACAGGTACATGTTTGTGAGAGATTCCCTTGGTTCTCATACTCTACATTAATTTGCGAAGTTTTACAACAGCATATTGAATCTCCTGAAGCTAGTTCTTGTCTGAACAGTCGCCTGAAGCCAAACACTGTCGTGAAGCCTTTCAGTCTGAATCTGATGGCTTCTGGAAAATCTGCAAAGAAGGGTGGCAGGCAGCGCCGTGACAACACTGCTTTGGACTTGCCACTAGATCTATATGATATGTACAAGACTGACCCAGAAGAGACCTATGGTGAGTGCAAGTCTAGAGTCCAATGGATTCACAGATACTGGGCAGAGCAATGGTTCCTATATCACTTTGTGACTCCAGAATATGCAGACAAGAATGTTGTGAGGCCACCATGGGCAGATATTGTCTACAAGAAGCTTCACCCAAATACAAAGGCTGAAGCCATTGCCAAAGGCCTTACTCCGGCAAGCATCCTACACAATGAAGAGGATGTCATAGATCTGTCTAGTGATGAAGATCTTGCTGATGATGCTAATCAAGAGTAAGCAGGAGGCTGAAATCTTCAAAGATTTGCCTCTCTTTGATGCTGACATACTCAACAACTTCATCGATGAATGGTTCAAAGATACTACTCTCACCATTGATGATCTGCAGCTGCCAATTGACATCGATGTCACCTTACAGGGCTGCATAGCTAAATAGCTTTCTATTGCTCAAAAGATTGTTGAGCTAAAGAACAAAATCGACCATGTGAAAGCTCTATTCAAGAAGCACATGGCCAAGATTAGTGTCTTGGATGTTCAAAACTTCAAGAAGATGATGGCATATCTCAAGGATGAATTCCATCAGCGTCGCAATGAAGCCAAAGGCTCTGGAGAGCGCATGAAGTACTATGTAGAGAAGTGTGTACATGCTCACAATGAAGCCGTGAAGAGAAAGGCCCTTGGGTGTCCTGGAATTGACCCCCGATTGGCCGCCAATAAGAAGAAGCCTACTGAAGCTGAAATCGAAGCTCCAAGGCAGGAAAGACCAAGCATTGTCTTCCCTGCCAGTATGACTTGCTCTAAGCAAAAGGTCCCATCAGCTGCTTTTGAGAAGAAGATGACAAAGATGATGAGGCTGAGGCCAAGAAGCGAAAGCATCAAGAAGCGTCTAATGCTGCTCCTTCTCAAAAGAGGCTGAAGAAGTACTCTAAGGCTTCAAGAAGGGCCCAAACACAAACTGCCTCATCTGCTCCTGGAGAGCCACTGCTTGTTGACCCATTTCTGTTGCCCTTCCCGCATACTCCAACTACGAGCGTCGTCTGGTTGTTCTTGAGGCTGCTCCCATAGAGGCTCGTGTGTCTGAAGACATTCCAGCTGCTAACACCACCGCAGCTGAAGACATTGGCCATGAAGACAATGTAGTTGATGATGAAGTCCTTCCTCAGTTCCCCCAGATCATGCTCAAGTTGGTATCATCGCTTGCTCCATAGAGCAGTGAATAGATAGGCATTGGCGGTCCTGTAAGTGCATCTAGTGCCACCCCTAGTTGGTTTTGGAGTATTGACAACAAACCTGGTTGAGGGACAAATGTGTTTGTGAGAATTGCAGGATAACACAGGTAGTAGACCCTCATTGATTCGGTTTACCTACCAGAGATGACCCCTAAAAATGTATGAAGACATTGAAGACAAAGGTGGTATGTGAAGGTATTCACATTGAAGACTATGACAAGAGAATACATTGCGTGAAGACTATGGAGCACGAAGACTTAGTTGTTTCGTTGTTTCCTTTTCTTCTTTGTTGAATCATAGGAACCACCGTACTGTTAAGTGGGGTCCAAGTGAACCAGTCAGAATGACTGAAGTGATGCTTAACCAAAATCCTATGTCTTCGAGCGAAGACAATGAGAGAAAATCTTATCCAGAGCTGGATAAGTTAGCTTTGCTTGTAGCTCAAGTAAAGTTGTCTTGTGTGTTTGAAATCTGACCGTTGGAACACGTGTCAGTTCCTTAGTGACCCAGGGTCATTTCAGACAAATCAGGTCAGGTTGCCTAGTGGCTGTAAATAGCCCACCCCCTACAACCATAAATGGTTGGCTGCTCTGAGTTAGTATACGGCTTTTGTCCTTTGAGAGTAACCCACCTCGAAGCTTTTGAGAGAGAATTCCTTGCGAGGACAAAGCCCTAAACACCCAGAGCCAAAGAGTGTTAGGAATCACTGAAGTCTTCTTGTCTATGTGATCCGAAGACTTATTACACTTGAGGACTGTGTATCCTCCAGCCGGTTAGGCGTCGGTTCTGAGCATCCAAGAGTCATTGTGGATCTCCAGTGAACGAAGTCTGTGAAGGTTTGGAAGTCTACATTGAAGACTTAGCAGAGTGATTGGGCGAGGACTGGGTGTCCTTAGCTCATGGGGAATAAGGTGAAGATGCAGTCTTCTGACTTGAATCTCAGCTTCCCTAACCAGATGTATAGTTGTCACAGCAATTGGAACTGGTCCAACAAATCATTGTCTTCAATGAGCCACTTGTTCTATCATTTCCCATATCTTTATTTGCAGTTGGTCCTTGTGAAGTCATTGCATGTTTGCATTGTCCTTTTTTCTTCACTGTGTAACTGCTTGTTCTGATTGGCTTCATACTATCTTCCGCCCTGATCTATACTGCCTAGCTACTATTAGTCGTTGTGCTTTCAATTCATTGGATACTTGACTATGGCTTGCCTAGTGTAGTCTACCTTCCGCTGCATGGTAATAGGTTTGCTTCTTTTGATTGTCCTTGAAACTTCCATGTTTTGAAGACTTTCATAAAAATCGCCTATTCACCCCCCTCTAGTCGATCACTAGCACTTTCAATTGGTATCAGAGCAAGGTACTCCCTTGTTCTGTGTGATTCAGTTTAACCACCTAGAGTTTTAGCTATGTCGACTGCAGGGGTAATCAAAGTCTCTGCTACATGCCCCGTCTTCGATGGAACTAAATATCCCTACTGGAAGAATAAGATGTGCATGCATCTTGAATCCATTGATGTCGACCTCTGGTATGTCGTCAAGAATGGCGTCCCCAAGGCTGGTGAAGGTGTCACCGCTGCTGATGTCAAGAAGTTCGTTCGACTGCATTCCACTGCCAAGAATATCATCTGTGGTCATCTGACCAAAGGACAGTATGGCCGTGTGAGTGCTCTGGAAACATCCAAGCTAGTCTGGGACTGGCTCTCCAAGGTCAACGAAGGTGTCTCAACCCAGAGAGATCAAAGGATCAGTGTCCTTCGCAACCTCTTCAATCGCTTCAAGAGAAACGACAATGAGAATGTTCAGCTCACGTTTGATCGACTCACTGACATCACAAATGAGCTTCAAGCTCTCGGCACTACTGAGATCACCAAGCATGAAATCGTCAAGACACTCCTGATGATTCAAGAATGCCCTGACTTCAAGACACTCGATCCGTCTGACATACTTGAAAGGCTCAACACACATGAGTTTCAGCTTTCTAAGAAAACATATATCTACGGTCCCAACTATGGCCGAACTCGGGCCTTGAAGGCAAAAGCTGTCTCCTCATCTAAAGAAGAATCTGACTGGAGTTCTGATGATCCTGAAGACATTGGAAAGGATCTTGCTATGCTTGTGAAGAAGTTCCAAAAATTCACCAAGAAGAAAGGCTTCAGAAAGTCTTCACGATCAAGCTCAAGGAATGATGAAACTTCTGCTCATGACTACAAGAAGAGAACATGCCATAAGTGCAAGAAACCTGGTCACTACATCTCTGAGTGTCCGCAGTTGGACAATGAGAACAACAAGAAGAAGCAGAGCAAGGAATATGATTCTGACAACAACAAGAAGAAGAAATACTCAAAGTCTTCTTCCAAGTCTTCCTCAAAGTCTTCATCACACAAGAAGAGCTCATCTAGCAAGGCTCATGCGTTTGTTGGAAATGGATTCAGAGGAGGAGTCTGCGTCTGAGGAGACGGAGGTGGAGTCTGAGGAGGAGTCCGATTCTGGCATTGCAAGTCTGGCTACAACCTACGTTGCCAAGTCCATCTTCAACACTGAAGACAATGACTTCATCATCGACGCTGATGTTGATGACAAGGACAACTCTGCTCCCACCTACTGCTTCATGGCATGCGGTGCCAAGGTAAAATCACGCACCACTCACTATCAAACATCAAGTGAAGATGACTCTGATTGTGGTTCCAAACCCAGCTACAAAACACTTGCTAAAATTGCAACTGAACAACAGAAAGCTATGGAGCATATTCAAAAACTGTTAGACGAAAGCGATGACCTGTTAGACGCTGAAATGACTCAATCTCAGTCCTTAATTAAAGACATAAAAAATCTTCATGTTAAGTATGAGGAACTTGAAAGTCGTCATGAAACGCTCTCAACAACTCATGAAAAGCTTTCCTATGATTATCTTCAAAGGAAGCAAGATCTTGAGAAATTGAGAGCGACTCATGAAGATCTTCAAAAGGGAAACGAGTCACTTCGCGCCAAACAGATCAGTCCCACTCAGGAAGGATTTGAACCACCATGTCTTAAATGCATTGAGCATGACAACACTACTTCTGTTGCTGGATGTTCTACTGCTGCTACTGTTGCAATATCTTCAACTATTGATGTGGTAACTAACCCCTTTGCTGAGGATGCCACTGCTATTGCTGATGAAAATGCTAGGTTGAAGACATTGCTTGAAACAGGGATGTACAAAAGTCTCAAAGGGCATCAGACACTATGTGATGTCCTCAAAAGGCAGATCCTGAACCGAAACCCTAGGAAAGAGGGTGTTGGGTTCGAAAGGAAAATGAATGGTGATGGCTCTTACTGGAAACCTGAGCAGCACCCTAAAACCACATGGATTGCTGCAAAGGAACCTTCAGGGGATCCATCCACCCTATGTGGCTTCACTTGCACCAACCCTATTGTCATTGATGAATCCTATGATGCAAACTATAAATTGTTTAAGAGTCAGAATGGTGAAGTGTTTGCCAGGTATATTGGTACTAACTGCAAGAATGGGCCACCTATGAAGAAAGTTTGGGTGCCGAAAATGTGTCTGGAGAATCTTCCTGTGAATGTCGTCATGACACCACAAGTGAGAAGACAAACCCCAGACCACAGGCTACATATGGTCCAAAGGCTTCATACAGAAGAGGACTCACCTGAGTCGCACTAACGCAAATGTTTTGCAGGGAAACCATACTCAAGCCTATGAATATTATCACGTTTCGTCAAACCGCCATGTTCATAAGACCCAGAACTACTCTACTTATTCTTACGAGTACTATTGTCCACCTGCAAGACTATTTGCTAGGGCTCCAAAGCCAAAGTTCTCAGATGCTGCACTTAGACTCATTGCTTCGAAGCCACCCTTGAAGATGTGGGTGGCTAAGAAAGCTTAACTCCCTTTCGCAGGGAAAGGTCTCCAGCCGAAAATCAAATGTGTCTGAAGCTATTGGTGGGGACATTAAACATCTTCTAGGGCGCAAGATCAAATGCCCAAATGGTCTTATTATGTATTTTGTTCCTGAGTCGCTTGCTACTTACCGTATCAGTCCTAACCTCGATCTAAGCTTTCGTAATCCACTTGCTCGTCAAATGTTTATGCTTCACAATTCTCTTCGTGAAGCCTATCCCCCTAACTACACTGTAGGGTATGACACCAGCTGCTTCAGAATGGATTATTGATAGTGGATGTACTAATCACATGACTGGCAAGCGAAGTCTTCTCATGGACTCAACTCTACGTCCATCTGACAAAAGTCACATCACATTAGATGATACTGGTAAATGCAAGGTATTGGATCTAGGTAGAGTTGCAATCTCAAAGGAATCATGGAAGTCTTGGCTTGGGCTTCTGGATGGGAGGTCTGTGCTCGACATGATAGTCAAATTGTGGACCCGCAGCAGGTGGAGGTACCAGAATGGGCCATCGGACCATAACAGGCTGACCACGATCAAATGCTAGCTCAATTGTATGAGGTCTTGGAGGGGGTACAGGAGCATTGACATTGTCGTTGATATGGGCTTCAGGGACCACATTGGCTTCAGGTGCTTCAGTATTGGCTTCGGGTGCTGCAGTGGCTTCAGGTGCTTGCACTTATGGCACCGCATGAGCTTCAGGCACCACATTAGCTTCAGCCATGCCAACATCATTGGCTTTAGTGTTGATGTTGGTGGCTGCCTCAGGATTGTTAACCTCCACTTCAGAAGCTGGAGGGTCGGACATGTTCTCCTCGAGAACAACATCTTGGTGGGACGGGGGTGTAGCAACTCTTTCTACTTCAACTCTTGGTTCTTCTTCTTCATCGGCTGATGCAGCTGGAATATCTTCAGCCGTTTTGGCTTCAGACTCTGACACGTGCATAGTGGGAGTGACTTGGGGCCTTGGTCCTTTGCGAAGCCTGCGTAATGTTTGAGACGCTTGCAGAGATGGAGTTTGCTGGGCCTCAAAGTCATCATCATCTTGCACGGGTGAGGTGACTTGTGATTGGGGAGAACTTGGGGTGTCTTGTCGTTGTGGGTGATCAGCCCACGATGCATCCTGAGCAGTTGGCGTCAGAGGACGACCAATGCTGATGAGTTTGCTGTGCGTGCGCACAGGCGATGATACCAAATTGTGCTTGATCTGAGGAAGGACTTTATCATCTTCAACATTGTCGTGAGGACCAATGTCTTCAGCTGTGGTGGGGTCAACAGCTGGATTTTCTTCAGCTTCAGGAGCCTCTGTGGAAGCAGGCTCATGAACTACCAAACGACGTTCTTGATGTGCAGAGGAAGGACGAGCAACGGAAATTGGCTCGACAACAAGGGGCTATGTGGAAGCAGCCTTGTCTCTCTTCTTGGTTTTCCGTTTCTTGGTTGGAGGAGCATCATCAGTGGTGGCCTTGGTTTTGCGCTTTCTAGCTTCGGCTTCAGCTGCCCTTGTTTTCTTCAGTTCTGAAGCCACTGTGTGCACCTTAGGCTTCGAGCTTTCATACTGGCTGGAAAGATAATGTGATGTTCTTCCTGCCTTGTTGCTTCAGGTTCTGCCACAGCTGGCTTCTTTTTCTTCTTGGCCGCCATTCGGGTGTCGATGCCTGGTCGCCCCAAAGCCTTGCGCTTTTTAGCTTCATTGTATCCCTGAACACATTTAGCAGCGACATCCTTCATGTGTTCACGAGAACCTTTGGCTTCTTCGCATTTCGTGTGGAATGCTTCCTTGAGCTCATGCATCATGACCTAGAAGTTCTGAATGTCTTTAACATTGAGCTTGGCCATACGCTTCTTAAATTGAGCCTTTTCATAATCTATCTTATGCTTCAGCTCAACAATTTTCTGAGCTAGAGCCAGCTCAGCAGCAATGGCTCCGTGGAAGGCGACGTTGAGGCCAATGGGAAGCTGAAGATCATCAAAGCTGACATTTGGGCTGTCAAACCACTCATCAATGAACTTGTTTAAGATTTCCACATCAAAGAGAGGAAGGTCATTGAAGATTCCTGCCTCTTGCTTGCTCTTGATCAACTGCTCAAGAGCATCATCGCCAAGATCATCGTTGCTGGATAGATCAATGGCATCATTCTCGTTGCGTAGAACAGCAGCAGGGGTCAGTGCTTGGCTGGTGGGTTGCATGGGCATCTTCACTTTGGAGGGCTTGGAGATGCGTGACAGATTTTCAGACTGCACACTTGTTTAGGAGGTGTAGTGGCCAGAGGCTTTGCCCATGAAACCTTTGGTGCAGGGGCAAGCTTCGAAGCTTTAGGTTTCTTCAGCTTCTTTGGCTTCGGTGGTGCAGGCGCTTCGTCAGAATCAGCGTCATCTGCAGGTTGATCCACGACTGCCCCTTGAACCTTTATGTGAGTAATGGGACCTTCTAAGTTTTAGAAGGGCCCAACCAGATTGGGTTCAGCTTCGCGTGTGCCGTCAGCACGAGGAGCAGAGGGGCCTGGATTGAAGTCTAATCCCCATGACTTTCTACTTTATTTGGCCGAGTTCTTGGCAAATTGGAAGTTGCGCTTGAACAGATTGTCGTCACCACACCATAGCAATGAAGATGGGTCTGCATCTGCAGGCTGTGGTCCACGGACCATGCAAGGATAAAAGACTTGTTCAATGGCTTCAGCTCTGGACCTGGGTTGAAGATTTATGTACAAGATGTCTCCCCACGGTCGCTTGATGGCATTTTTCTCAGCATACTCCTAGGTCACGAACCTGTACTTGAACCATTGTTCTGCCCAATATCTTCGAATCCATTGGATTCAGGTTTTCCGCTGATTGTAGTCCTCCTCTGGATCTGTCTTGTACAACTCATAGAGTCCAGGAGGCAAATCTCTTGAGGTGTTTCCACGATGCTGTCTGCCACCCTTCCTTGCAGATTTCTCTATTGCCATGAAGTTTAGACTGAAAGGCTTCAACACTGTCAAAGTCTTCCATCTACTGGTCAGACAAGAACTGGCTTCAGGAGAATTTATATGATGCTGTAAGAACTCTGCAAATGAATCCAGACTATGAGAACCAAGGGATTCTCCCACGGACATGTACCTGTGACAGCATTAAAGGTGCGAGGGAAGGGGAAGAGGTCATATGCATTCTCAGAAGATTTTGAAGATAAATCAGTTTAGAAGACATTGACCTCATAGTGCGAAGACATTCACTCATAGGTAGAGAGTTGGTTCCAGATTTGTACGAATCCATGAATAAGTACAAGTGAGGAATCTAACTACTTTGTGAAGCATAAGTGAACATACTAGGCATGTTATGAGGTGCAGTATGAGATAGATCCAACTTGTGTGAACATAAACTACTTGTGGTTGAAAAGGATGAATCTATCGGATCAAAAGGACTATAAAAAGGAGGTTTTATTTACCACACGAGGAACTGCTAGACGGAGTGGGAGAGGAGGCCAAGCAGTTCGATCTTCCGTGCCCTAACTTGGCGACGAAGGACACCTACGGCGACGGCGGAGAAGATGATGTCCGCAGCCGGCGTGAGGACGGCGTCAGTGAGGTCACGGCAGCTAAGCGCTTCGTCGCCGGCATCGTCGAGGGCTAGCGGTGGCGCTAGGGTTTGAGCAAGAGTGGAAGAAGAGATAATGATTGGGGTGAGGCGTGTATTTATAGGGACAGGGACGGCACAGTGTTATTACACAGATGCCCCTGGCGATTCACATCTGAAGGACACGTGGCGATCATGCAATATATTGGAGGTTGTTCCACGTTCCCACGCACGCCTGGATTGTCGGGTGGTCGTTCCCACTTCTTCGGGTTTCAAGTAGAAGGATTTAGCATTGAAAGCAGATTAATGTTTGTCTCTGTGTCTTCTGCTGACAAGGACGCAGAGAAGACATTTTGACAGTTTCAATAGAATGCATATGATTTGGATAGATAGACTTAAGATAGAAGCATAGAGGGGTTAGGGTCCGATCACATTCACTTAGTTCAAAAGATTCAACAAGAAGACATAGCTATAAGTGAATGTTGTAGAGGACAGAAACCAAATTGAGGCCATGTTAACATTGAAGACAAACAGAAAGCGAAGCCTTTGCAAATGTAACTCCATGTGAAAAACACTTCTTAAAGGAAGAATTTGGTGGTGGCGTTACCCACCTTATAGGAAGTATTAGACTCAGACACGGCGCAATTATCGTGGCTCTCCGAAGTCAAATTCCACATTAATGTATTCACACTTAGAATGTAAGTCTTCATTGATTGAAGACATACGTTACTTCGTGTGTTGCACATCTAAGTCATCAACATGCATAAGTGTTAGGATGTGTACCTGATCACAGGACATTTGAGGATTCCCAGATATTTTAGCTCACATCGTAACTTGCAAAACCTCTTCTCATCCAAGGGCTTTGTGAAGATATCTGCCAGTTGCACTTCGGTGTTGACATGTACGATATCAATATCTTCCTTCATGACATGATCTCTGAGAAAGTGATGGCGAATTTCAATGTGCTTTGTCTTCGAGAGCTGAACTGGGTTGTTAGCAATCTGGATGGCGCTCTCGTTGTCGCAGTAGAGTGGCACTTGCTTCAGATGAATGCCATAGTCCTTGAGTGTTTGCTTCATCCATAGAAGCTGAGCGCAGCAAGATCCAGCAGCAATGTATTCAGATTCAGCAGTGGAGAGAGATACACAATTTTGCTTCTTTGAAGACCAACATACAAGTGATCGTCCCAGAAAGTGACATGTGCCTGATGTAGACTTGCAATCCACCTTGTCACCAGCATAATCAGCATTCGAGAATCCAACTAGATCAAACTCTGAGCCCTTTGGATACCATAATCCTTGTGTTGGGGTGTGAGCCAAATATCGAAGAATTCGCTTCACAGCTAAGTGATGCGATTCCTTTGGTACCGCTTGGAATCGGGCACACATGCAAACACTAAGCATGATATCTGGCCTATATGCACATAAATAAAGCAAAGAACCAATCATGGAGCTGTATACCTTTTGATCGAACTCTTTACCATTGTCCTCAGGACCCAGATGGTGTTTAGCTGGCATTGGCGTCGTGTAGCCTTTGCAGTCTTTCATTCCAAACTTCTTCAGGCAATCTTTGAGGTATTTCTCTTGAGATATGAAGATGCCGTTGCGTCGATGTCGTATTTGAAGACCAAGGAATAACTTCAGCTCACCCATCACGGACATCTGATATTGCTCTTGCATCATATATCCAAACTCATCACTGTATTTCTGGTTGGTGCAGCCGAAGATAATATCATCCACATATATTTGGCACACAAACAGTTCACCATCATATGTCTTCGTGAAGAGAGTGGGATCCAGGGAACCAGGTTTGAAGCCTTTGCTCTTGAGGAAGTCTTTGAGTGTGTCATACCAAGCACGAGGGGCTTGTTTAAAGCCATACAGTTCCTTGTTGAGCTTGTAAACTATGTCAGGATGTTTTGGATCTTCAAAGCCAGGCGGTTGTGCAACATATACTTCTTCTTCAATCTTGCCATTGAGAAAAGCGCTCTTCACCTCCATTTGATACAGAAGAATGTTATGATGATTTGCATAGGCCAACAGTATGCATATAGCTTCAAGCCTAGCCAGAGGAGCAAATGTTTCATCGAAGTCAATTATTTCAACTTGAGTGTATCCTTGAACAACGAGACGAGCTTTGTTTCTAACAACTTGACCATGCTCATCTTGCTTGTTGCGATATATCCATTTAGTGCCTATGATATTGTGCTTACGAGGATCAGGACGCTTGACCAGTTCCCATACATTATTCAGCTCAAACTGTTGAAGCTCTTCTTGCATAGCTTGAATCCATTCAGGTTCCATGAAGGCTTCATCAACTTTCTTGGGTTCAGATATTGAGACAAATGCGAAGTGTCCACAAAAAATTGCTAGTTTTGTTGCCCTTGAACTAGTGAGTGGACCTGGTGCATTGATGCTGTCAATTATTCTCTCAATCTGTACTTCATTTGCAACACGAGGATGAATAGGACGAAGATTTTGCTCTTGCTGATCATTTTCATTGTTAGAAGGATTGTCTTCAGGCTGAGCATTGTCTTCAGGTTGATCTGGTGCAGAGATGATGAGTTCCTCTTTAGGCTGAGCTTCAGACGGTATGATTTCTCCATTTCCCATAAGCTTGATGGTTTCACTGGATGGAACTTCATCTAGCACATTTGGCAGGTACTCTCTTTGCGAGCCGTTAGTCTCATCAAACCGCACATCCACAGTTTCAACCACTTTATAGTGAAAGAGGTTGAAGACTCTGTAGGAGTGCGAATCCTTTCCGTATCCAAGCATCAAACCTTCATGTGCTTTTGGTGCAAATTTTGAAGCGTGATCTGGATCCTTGATCCAACATCTGGCACCAAACACGCTGAAGTAACTGACCTTTGGCTTCTTACCAGTGAGGAGCTCATAGGATGTTTTGTTCATAAGCTTGTGAAGATAAACACGGTTGATGATATGGCATGCAGTATCAATGGCTTCAGGCCAGAACTTTCTTGGAGTCTTGTATTCATCGAGCTTCGTCCGAGCCATCTCAATAAGTGTTCTGTTCTTGCATTCCACGATGCCATTCTGCTGCGGCGTGTACGGAGCTGAGAATTCATGAGTGATGCCCAAAGTATCCAGATAAGTGTGGAGGCCGGTGTTCTTGAATTCAGTGCCATTGTCACTTCTGATGTGCTTGATCATGATGCCATAGTTGTTCATGGCTCGATTGGCGAAGTGTCTGAAGACATCCTGCACTTCAGTCTTGTAGAGGATTATATGCACCCATGTATATCTTGAATAATCATCAACAATGACGAAGCCATAGAGACCAGCAGTAGTAGTAAGAGTTGAGTAGTGAGTGGGACCGAAGAGGTCCATGTGTAGCAGTTCGAAGGGTTGAGTCATTGTCATGATTGTCTTCGAGGAATGCTTGGTCCTCGTCATCTTTCCAGCTTCACAGGCACCGCATAGGTGATCCTTCTTGAACTTGACGCCCTCAATTCCTATGACATGCTTCTTCTTTGCAAGAGTGTGCAAGTTCCTCATGCCAGCATGCCCTAGTCTCCGATGCCAGAGCCAGCATTCTAAAACTTTTGCTAGAAGACATACTGCAAGCTGTGGTCCTGCTGTGAAATCTACCACGTACAAATCATCTTTCCGATACCCTTCAAAGACTAGAGACTTGTCAGATTCCATTAGAATAAGGCAAAGATATTTTCCAACTATCACAATCATGTTTAAATCGCAAAGCATTGAGACAGACATTAAGTTGAAACCAAGGGATTCAACAAGCATCACTTTATCCATGTGTTGATCCCTTGAGATTGCAACTCTACCTAGACCCAATACCTTGCTTTTACCAGTATCAGCAAATGTGATGTGACTCTTGTCAGATGGACGTAATGTTGAGTCCATGAGAAGACTTCGCTTGCCAGTCAAGTGATTAGTACACCCACTATCAATAATCCATTCTGAAGCAGCTGGTGTCATACCCTATAGTGCAGTAAGGGTATAGGCTTCACGAAGAGAATTGTGAAGCATAAACATTTGACGGGCAAGTGGATTATGAAAGATTAAATCGAGGTTAGGACTGACAGGGCAAGTAGCAAGCGACTCAGGAACAAAATACATAATAAGACCATTTGGGCATTTGATCTTGCGCCCTACAAGATATTTAAGGTCCCCAGCAATAGCTTCGGACGAATTTGATTTTGGCTGGAGACCTTCCCTGCAAAAGAGGGTTAAGCTTTCTTAGCCACCCACATCTTCAAGGGTGGCTTCAAAGCAATGAGTCTAAGTGCAACATTTGAGAACTTTGGCTTTGGAGCCCTAGCAAATAGTCTTGCAGGAGGACAGTAGTACTCATAAGAATAAGCAGAGTAGTTCTTGATCATATGAACATGGTAGTTTGATGAAACGCGCTCAAATTCATAGGCCTGAGTATGGTTTCCCTGCAAAACATTTGCGTTAGTGTGACTCAGGTGAGTCCTTTGTCTGTATGAGGCCTTTGGACCATATGAAGCCTGTGGTCTGGGGTGGGTCTTCTTCACTTGTGGTGTCATGATTACATTCACAGGAAGATTCTCCAAACACCTTTTCGGCACCCAGACTTTCTTCATACGTGGCCCATTCCTCCAGTTAGTACCAATATACCTAGCAAACACTTCACCATTCTGATTCTTAAATAGTTTATAGGTTGCATCAAAGGATTCATCAATAACAATGGGATTTGCACAAGTGAAGCTAGATAGGGTGGATGGATCCACTGAAGGTTCCTTTGCAGCAACCCATGTGGTTTTGGGGTACTGCTCAGGTTTCCAGTAAGAGCCATCAGCATTCATTTTCATTTTGAACCCAACACCCTCTTTCCTAGAGTTTCGGTTCAGGATCTGCCTTTTGAGGACATCACATAGTGTCTGATGTCCTTTGAGACTTTTGTACATCCCTGTTTCAAGCAATGTCTTCAACCTAGCATTTTCATCAGCAATAGCAGTGGTATCCTCAGCAGAGGGGTTAGGTACCACATCAACAGTTGAAGATATTGCAATAGTAGCAGCAGTAGAACATCCAGCAACAGAAGTAGCCTTGTCATGCTCAATGCATTTAAGACATGGTGGTTCAAATCCTTCCTGAGTGGAACTAATCTGTTTGGCACGAAGTGACTCGTTTTCCTTTTGAAGATCTTCATGAGCCGCTCTCAATTTCTCAAGATCTTGCTTCCTTTGAAGATAATCATAGGAAAGCTTTTCATGAGTTGTTGAGAGCGTTTCATGACGACTTTCAAGTTCCTCATACTTAACATGAAGATTTTTTATGTCTTCAATTAAGGACTGAGATCGAGTCATTTCAGCGTCTAACATGTCATCGCTTTTGTCTAACAGTTTTTGAATATGTTCCATAGCTTTCTGTTGTTCAGTTGCAATTTTATCAAGTGTTTTGTAGCTGGGTTTGGAACCACAATCAGAGTCATCTTCACTAGATGTTTGATAGTGAGTAGTGCATGAGTTTACCTTTGCACCGCGTGCCATGAAGCAGTAGGTGGGAGCGGAGTTGTCCTTGTCATTAGCACCGGCATCGGTGATGAAGTCATTGTCTTCAGTGTTGAAGATGGACTTGGCAACGTATGCTGTAGCCAGACTTGCAACGCCAGAATCGGACTCCTCCTCAGACTCCACCTCTGCCTCCTCAGAAGCGGACTCCTCCTGTGAATCCATTTCCTTGCCAACAAACGCACGAGCCTTGCCAGATGAGCTCTTCTTGTGTGATGAAGACTTTGAAGAAGACTTGGAAGAAGACTTTGAGTATTTCTTCTTGTTCTTGTCATCAGAATCATATTCCTTGCTCTTCTTCTTCTTGTTGTTGTCATTGTCCCACTGCGGACACTCAGAGATGTAGTGATCAGGTTTCTTGCACTTGTGACATGTTCTCTTCTTGTAGTCATGAGCAGAAGCTTCATCATTTCTTGAGCTGGATCGTGAGGACTTTCTGAAGCCTTTCTTCTTCGTGAATTTCTGAAACTTCTTCACAAGCATAGCAAGCTCCTTTCCAGTGTCTTCAGGATCATCCAAACTGCAATCAGATCCTTCTTTAGATGAGGAAATAGCTTTTGCCTTCAAGGCACGAGTTCGCCCATAGTTGGGACCGTAGATGTCTCTTTTCTCAGAAAGCTGAAACTCATGTGTGTTGAGTCTTTCAAGTATGTCAGACGGATCGAGTGTCTTGAAGTCAGGGCGTTCTTGAATCATCAGGGCTAGGGTGTTGAACGAGCTGTCAAGTGATCTCAGGAGTGTCTTGACGACTTCATGCTTGGTAATCTCAGTAGCGCCGAGGGCTTGAAGCTCATTTGTGATGTCAGTGAGTCGATCAAACGTGAGCTGAACATTCTCATTATCGTTTCTCTTGAAGCGATTGAAGAGGTTCCGAAGGACACTGATTCTTTGATCTCTCTGGGTTGAGACACCTTCGTTGACCTTGCAGAGCTAGTCCCAGACTAGCTTCGATGTTTCTAGAGCACTCACATGGCCATACTGCCCTTTGGTCAGATGACCACAGATGATGTTCTTGGCAGTGGAGTCCAGTTGAACAAACTTCTTGACATCAGCAGCGGTGACACCTTCACTAGCCTTGGGGACGCCATTCTTGACGACATACCAGAGGTCGACATCAATGGCTTCAAGATGCATGCGCATCTTATTCTTCCAGTAGGGATATTCAGTTCCATCAAAGACTGGGCACGCAATGGAGACTTTGATTATCCCTGCAGTCGACATAGCTAAAACTCCAGGTGGTTAAACCGAATCACACAGAACAAGAGAGTACTCAACTCTGATACCAATTGAAAGTGCCAGTGATCGACTAGAGGGGGGTGAATAGGCAACTTTTATGGAAGTCTTCAAAACATGGAAGTTTCAAAGACAAACGATAGAAATAAACCTATTACCATGCAGCGGAAGGTAGACTACACTAAGCGAGCCATAGTCAAGTTTCAATGAAATGAAAGCATAAAGACTAATAGCAGCTAGGCAGTATAGATCAGGATGGAAGATAGTATGAAGCCAATCAGAACAAGCATTCACACAGTGAAGACAGAAGATAATACAGACAAGCAATGACTTCACAAGGACAAACTATAAATAAATAGATGGCGAAGATAGAACCAGTAGCTCGTTGAAGACAAAGATTTGTTCGACTAGTTACAGTTGTTAGGGAGGCTGAGATTTAACTCAGAAGACCGTATCTTCACCTTATTCCCCTTGAGCTAAGGACACCCAATCCTCGCCCAATCACTCTGCTAAGTCTTCAAGGTAGACTCCCAAACGTTCACAGACTTCATTCACCGGCGATCCACAATGACTCTTGGATGCTCAGAACGCGATGCCTAACCGACTGGAGGATACACAGTCCTCAAGTGTAATAAGTCTTCAGATCACGCAGACAAGAAGACTTCAGTGATGCCTAACACTCTTTGGCTCTGGGTGTTTAGGGGTTTGTCCTCGCAAGGAATTCTCTCTCAAAAGCTTCGAGGTGGGTTGCTCTCAAACGACAAAAGCCGTATACTAACTCTGAGCAGTGAACCATTTATGGCTGTAGGGGGTGGGCTATTTATAGCCACGAGGCAACCCGACCTGATTTGTCCGAAATGACCCTGGGTCACTAAGGAACCGACACGTGTTCCAACGGTCAGATTTCAAACACACATGGCAACTTTACTTGGGCTACAAGCAAAGCTGACTTATCCATCTCTGGATAAGATTTGCTCTCATTGTCTTCGCTCGAAGACATAGGATTTTGGTTAAGCATCACTTCAGTCATTCTGACTGGTTCACTTGGACCCCACTTAATAGTACGATGGTTCCTATGACTCAACAAAGAAGAAAAAGAACGACGAAACAACTAAGTCTTCGCGCTCCATAGTCTTCACGCAATGTCTTCTCTTGTCATAGTCTTCAATGTGACTGTCTTCACATACCACCTTTGACTTCAATGTCTTCATACATTTTTAGGGGTCATCTCCGGTAGGATAACCAAATCAATGAGGGACTTCTACCTATGTTATCCTGCAATTCTCACAAACACATTAGTCCCTCAACCAGGTTTGTCGTCAATACTCCAAAACCAACTAGGGGTGGCACTAGATGCACTTACAACCTGAAACCCGGAGGAGCGGGAACGACCAACCGACAATCCAGGCGTGCGTGGGAACACGGAACAACCTCCAATGTGTTGCATGATCGCCACGTGTCCTTCAGATGTGAACCGCCAGGGGCACCTGCGTAATAACGCTATGCCGTCCCTATCCCTATAAATACACGCCTCGACCCAATCATTATCTCTTCTTCCACTTCTCTCTCTGTCTCTCTCTCGCACAAACCCTAGTGCCACCGCTAGCCCTCGACGACGCCGGCGACGAAGCGCTTAGCTGCCGTGACCTCACCGATGCCGTCATCACGCCGGTCGCGGACATCGTCTTCTCCGCCGTTGCCGTAGGTGTCCTCCGTCGCCAAGTTAGGGCACAGAAGATCGAACTGCTCGGCTTCATCTCCTACTCTGTCTAGCAGTTCCTCGAGTGGTAAATAAAAACTCTTTTTACAGCCTTTTTGATCCGATAGATTCATCCTTTTCAACCACAAGTGGTTTCTGTTCCTACAAAGTTAGATCTATCTCGTTCTGCATCTCATAGCATGCCTAGTATGTTCACTTATGCTTCACAAAGTAGTTAGATTCCTAACATATACTTATTTGTGGATTCGTACAAATCTGGAACCAACTCTTTACATATGAGTGAATGTCTTCGCACTATGAGGTCAATGTCTTCTAAAACTGATTTATCTTCAAAATCTTCTAGGAATGCATATGACCTCTTCCCCTTCCCTCGCATCTCTAATGCTGTCACAGGTACATGTCCGTGGGAGAATCCCTTGGTTCTCATAGTCTGCATTCATTTGCAGAATTCTTACAGCATCACATAAATTCTCCTGAAGCCAGTTCCTGTCTGACCAGTAGACGGAGGACATTGACAATGTTGAAGCCTTTCAGTCTAAACTTCATGGCAATAGAAAAGTCTGCAAGGAAGGGTGGCAGACAGCGCCGTGGGAACACCTCAAGAGATTTGCCTCCTGACCTCTATGAGCTGTACAAGACATATCCAGAGGAGGACTACAATCAGCGAAAAACCCGAATCCAATGGATTCGAAGATATTGGGCAGAACAATAGTACAAGTACAGGTTCGTGACCCAGGAATATGCTGAGAACAATGCCATCAAGCGACCCTGGGGAGACATCTTGTACAAAAATCTTCCACCCAGGTCCAGAGCTGAAGCCATTGAACAAGGCTTCTATACTTCCATGGTCTATGGACCAAAGCCTGCAGATGCCGACCCATCTTCATTGCTATGGTGTCGTGATGACAATCTGTTCAAGCGCAACTTCTAGTTTGCCAAGAACTCGGCCAAAGAAAACAAGAAGTCGCGGGGATTAGACTTCAATCCAGGCCCCTCTGCTCCTCGTGTCGATGGCACACGCGAAGCTGAACCCAATCTTGTTGGGCCCTTCTACAACCTAGAAGGTCTCATCACTCATATTATGGTTCAAGGGACAGCCGTGGATGAACCTAAAAATGACGCTGATTCTTACGAAGCGCCTGCACCACCGAAGCCAAAGAAGCTGAAGAAACCTAAAGCTTCGAAGCCTTCCCCTGCACCAAAAGCTTCGCGGGTGAAGCCTCTGGCCACTGCTCCTCCTGCGCCAAGTGTGTAGTCTGAAGATCTCTCACGCATCTCCAAGTTCGAGAAGAAGAAAAAGAAGCGTATGCACACCACTGGTCCAGCTCTGACCCCTGCTGCTGTTCTGAGGAACGAGAATGACGCCATGGATCTGTCAAGTGACGACGATCTTGCTGATGACACTCTTGAGCAGCTGATAAAGAGCAAGCAAGAGGCGTAAATCTTCAATGATTTGCCTCTCTTTGACATGGAAGTTTTGAACAACTTCATTGATGAGTGGTTTGACACCCCCAATCTCAGCTTTGACGATATGCAACTTCCCATTGGCCTAAGCGTCTCCTTCCATGGCGCCATTGCTCCTGAGCTGGCTCTTGCTCAGAAAATTGTTGAGCTGAAGCATAAGATCGATTACGAAAAGGCTCAGTTCAAGAAGCACATGGCCAAGCTCAGCGTGGCTGAAAGTGCTAGTGATCGACTAGAGGGGGGTGAATAGGCGATTTTTATGAAAGTCATGAAAACATGGAAGTTTCGAAGACAAACGATAGAAATAAACCTATTACCATGCAGCGAAAGGTAGACTACACTAAGCAAGCCATAGTCAAGTATTCAATGAAATGAAAGCACAAAGACTAATAGCAGCTAGGCAGTATAGATCAGGATGGAAGATAGTATGGAGCCAATCAGAACAAGCAGTCACACAGTGAAGACAAATAGATAATGCAAACAGGCAATGACTTCACAAGGACCAATATGCAAATAAAGAGATGGGAAGGATAGAACCAGTGGCTCGTTACAGACAATGATTTGTTGGACCAGTTCCAGTTGCTGTGACAACCGTACGTCTGGTTAGGGAGGCTGAGATTCAACTCAGAAGACCGCGTCTTCACCTTATTCCCCTTGAGCTAAGGACACCCAGTCCTCACCCAATTACTCTGGTAAGTCTTCAAGGTAGATTTCCAAACCTCGATCCACAATGACTCTTGGATGCTCAAAACGCGACGCCTAACCGGGTGGAGGATTCACAGTCCACAAGTGTAATAAGTCTTCAGATGACACAGACAGGAAGACTTCAGTGATGCCTAACACTCTTTGGCTCTGGGTGTTTAGGGCTTTGTCCTCGCAAGGATTTCTCTCTCAAAGGCTTCGAGGTGGGTTGCTCCCAAACGACAAAAGTCGTGCACTAACTCTAAGCAGCCAACCAATTTATGGTGTAGGGGGTGGGATATTTATAGCCACTAGGCAACCAGACCAGATTTGTCCGAAATGACCCTGGGTCACTAAGGAACTAACACATGTTCCAACAGTCAGATTTCAAACACACACGGTAACTTTACTTGAGATACAAGCAAAGTTTACTTATCCTGCTTTGGATAAGATTTGCTCTCGTTGTCTTCGCTCGAAGACATAGGATTTTGGTTAAGCATCACTTCAGTCACTTTGACTGGTTTACTTGGACCCCACTTAATAGTACAGTGGTCCCTATGACTCAACAAAGAAGAAAAGGAACGACGAAACAACTAAGTCTTCGCGCTCCATAGTCTTCACGCGATGTCTTCTCTTTGTCATAGTCTTCAATGTGAATGTCTTCACATACCACCTTTGACTTCAATGTCTTCATACATTTTTAGGGGTCATCTCCGGTAGGAAAACCAATCAATGAGGGACTTCTACATGTGTTATCCTGCAATTCTCACAAACACATTAGTCCCTCAACTAGGTTTGTCGTCAATACTCCAAAACCAACTAGGGGTGGCACTAGATGCACTTACAATCTCCCCCTTTTTGGTGATTGATGACAAACTGGTTGAAGTTTTCAGCGGGGATAGAAATATGTGAAATTGTAAAGGTTTTAAGTATTGTCTTCGTAAGTAGCAGAAAGGCTCCCCCTGAAGATGTGCATGTAAGTATTTTTCTTTTGAACGCAAGTGCACATGGCAGGTTGTACTTGTGGAGCTCCTCTTCTACTTATGAAGACAATTCATCATGCATGAAATGATATAATGAGGATAATGACATGCATAATAAAAAAATGGACGTCTGCAAAATGACTTCATGCGGAATTTATCGTCGCACATGCAGATTTTATCATCGCATCACATAGTGTCGAAAAAGGTAGCAGACGACCATCAAGTTTAAGTGTTACAACTCAAAACGAACCAAATGTTTCAAAAGCGACAGTTGTAAGCACTTGGCAAAAGTAGCAAAAAGTAAAGCAACCACCCATATGGACCCGGTTGAAGACTATCAACTCATATGCTTCTCCCCCTTTTGTCAGTAATGACCAAAAAAGGTTTGAAGACATAGAGCCTCTACTCGTTGCCATGAGGTGCATGTGAAGCAACAGGGTCGTCATTGAGGTCCGGTGGTGCATAAGAACTTGGTGCAGTGTCGATACGCACTGAAGGTGGAGGTGGTGAAGTGGCATCATCTTGATCATCGATAACTCTGGCATTCACCATGGAAACTTAGGAAGAATAGTCAGAGTTTTCAAGGGAGGGGGTCCGACGCAAGTGAGCATTCCTTGGAGGAGTGGAGTCAAACTTGAATCTTTCTGTGAAGCCACCGTCTTGAAGATCTTCTTCAGAAGTGAGCAAAGTCAAACTCTGTCAAGACCTCCGACAGGTTTCATGTGTAACAAAGGCATTCTTGGTGGCAAGATTGTGAATGCGATTAACGTCCACCAAGAGGCTTTGCATCTGACGCTTAATCCAGTCATGAAGCTTATCCTGTTTCTGATGTAGTGCGACGAGAAGCTCTCGGTCATTGAGAACACGAGATTGCTTTCGAGGCCTTTGGGTAATGGTGCTTCCAGTGGCATCAGTTTGGGCGCGAGGGGCACGTGTGTTACCAGCCAAGGGATAAACATGAGAGACTGCTTGAACTCCTTCAATGGGCTGGGTGAAGCTTTGATGATCAACATTGTGAAGATAAATTGGATCCTTACCAGCCTCTGGGTAAATAGCTTCAATAGACAGATCAACCTCTAGCAAGAATACAAGATGATTGCGCGCAGACGACTGATAGTTGAAGGCAGAGTGAAGCTTGATAAGACGCATTACCCATGGAGCATAGAACTTCAGACCAAAAATGTCAGAGCCAGATGCAGCCAACTGCCTGATGAAGAAGTCTTGAGCATTGAAGCTGATGCCATTGAAGATATAGAAAACGAAAGTATTCATTGCTCCTTCAAGCTTCGCTGCAGATGAATGTCCTTTGACAGACCATAGAGTTTTCCTGGTGATATGGTAAATGGTACGGGGCAGATACTCTAGGTCTTCGACAAAGCATTTCGTTGGGTATTCAGCGTCGCGTGGCAGAGGCTTCATCATGCTTAGCATTTGGCTCATGTTGGGTTCTGGCTTCTGAAAAATGCTCTCCAAAGCATTCTGGTGTTGTTGACAACCTGGTTCATAGTATTCACCAGGAGTGGGCAGGGCTGTGAGCTCAATGATGTCTTGAGCTTTAGCTTCATGATGAACATCTCCTTTCATCCACTCAAGGATCCAAGTCTTCGGATCCCTATTGTATCCATGAATGTGGAGGGTAGCATAGAATTGAAGCAGTAGTTCTTCATTCCAGTGTTCCTTGTTAGTCAAAAAATTAAGCAGACCCGCTTCACGGAAGCAGTCAAGGGCTTCTTCAAGGCATGGCAGTCTAGCAATGGCTTCACAGTCAAGATGCATGTGAGGGAAGATGCGTCCCTGATTGTACAACATGCATGAATAATAGCTTCGCTGCTGATAACTCTAGAATTGGTCCGAAGAGATTCTTGGCCTTGTGTAGGGGTTCTTGGCACTGTTGAAGAATGTGTTGTGTGCCTTGAATCCATTCAGATTAAATGATCCTGGTGAAGTTGCGGTACCTGGAAACCGTGGTAGCCTTAGCTTTGGCTTCTGGACATGAGGCATGTGCTCCACATGATAGGCAAACCGAGGTCCGGGAGCAGGCGGAGGAACCGGGATTTGCCAGTAGTCAGTAACAAGTTGTCCATGATCATATGCTTGCTCGATGGTGTGTGGCCTTGGAGGAAGTACAGGAGCAGAGGCATTGGCTTCAGGCAGCGGATTTGCTTTGGGTGCTGCATTGGCTTCAGGTGCATTCACTTCTGGCACCACGTTAGCTTCAGGCGCCACATTAGCTTCAGCCATGACAACGTCATTGGCTTCAGTGTTGATGTTGGTGGCCGCCTCAGTATTGGTAACCTCCACTTCAGTAGCTGGAGGGTCAGACACATTCTCCTCGAGAACAACTTCAGTGTTGGACGGGGGTGTAACAACTCTTTCTTCGTCACGTGGTTCTTCTTCTTCATCGGCTGATGCAGCCGGAATATCTTCAGCCGCTTTGGCTTCAGATTCAGGGATGTTCACAGTAGGAGAGGCTTCAGGCAAGACTTCGCGTGAGACGGATTGGCGCTCTTCTCCTTCTGGAACACTTGACAATTTGACCTGTGGCCTTGGTCCTTTGCGAAGCCTGCGAAATGCTGGCGACGCCTATGGAGATGGAGTTGGTTGGGCCTCAAAGTCTTCACTGTCAATCACCGTAGTGGTGACCTGTGGTGGGGGAGTGGCTGGTGTTTCTTCAACACGAGGGGATTCTTGAGGGTGATCAGCCCATGAGTCATCCTGAGAAATTGGCATCAATGGACGACCAATGCTGATGAGTTCGCTGTTTGTGAGAACAGGCAATGATACCAAACTATGCTCGAACTAAGGAAGGATTTCATCATCTTCAACATTATCGTGAGGACCAATGTCTTCAGCTGTGGTGGGGTCAACAGCTAGATTCTCTTCAGCTTCAGGAGCCTCTGTGGAAGCAGGCTCATAAACTACCAGACGACGTTCACGATGTTCAGACGCAGGACTAGCAACAGAAATTTTCTCGACAAGAAGGGGCTCTGTGGAAGCAGCCTGGTCTCTCTTCTTTGTTTTCCTTTTCTTGGTTGGGGAGCATCATCAGTGGTGGCTTTGGTCTTGCGCTTTCTAGCTTCGGCTTCAGCTGCTCTAGTTTTCTTGAATTCTGAAGCCATTGTGGGGACCTTAGGCTTCGAGCCTGTCATACTGGCTGGGAAGACAATGCGAGGTTCTTCCTGCCTTGATGCTTCTGGTTCAGCCACAGCTGGCTTCTTCTTCTTCTTGGCAGCCATCCCGGGGTCGATGCCTGGTCGCCCAAAAGCCTTGCGATTTTCAGCTTCATTATAGCCTTGAACACATTTGGCAGCAAGATTCTTCATGCGCTCACGAGAACCTTTTGCTTCTTCTCGTTTCTTGTGGAATGCCTCCTTGAGCTCATGCATCATGACCTTGAAGTTTTGAATGTCTTCAACATTGAGCTTGGCCATGTGCTTCTTGAACTGAGCCTTTTCATAATCGATCTTATGCTTCAGCTCAACAATTTTCTGAGCAACATCCAGCTCAGGAGCAATGGCTCCGTGGAAGGAGATGTTGAGGCCAATTGGAAGCTGAAGATCATCAAAACTGACATCTGGGCTGTCAAACCACTCATTAATAAGCTTGTATAAGATTTCCACATCAAAGAGGGGAAGATCATTGAAGATTTCCGCCTCTTTCTTGCTCTTTATCAACTGCTCAAGAGCGTCATCACCAAGATCGTCATCGTTGGACAGATCAATGGCATCATTCTCATTTCTCAAAACAGCAGCAGGGGTCAGTGCTTGACCAGTGGGTTGCATGGGCTTTTTCAACTTGGCAGACTTGGAGATGCGTGAGAGATCTTCAGACTGCACACTGGCTTTAGGAGGTGCAGTGGCCAGAGGCTTCGCCCGTGTGACCTTTGTTCCAGAGGGGGGCTTTGACGCCTTTGGTTTCTTTTGCTTCACAGGCTTCAGTGGTGCAGGTGCTTCGTCAGAATCAGTGTCATCTGCAGAGTGGTCCATGGCTGCCCCTTGAACCTAAATGCGAGTGATGAGACCTTCTAAGTTGTAGAAGGGCCCAATAAGATTGGGTTCAGCTTCGCGTGTGCCGTCAGCTCATGGTGCAGAGGGGCCTAGGTTGAAGTCTAATCCCAAAGACTTCTTGTTTTCCTTGGTCGATTTCTTTGCAGCCTGATAGTTGCGCTTGAACAGATTATCTTCACGACACCATAACAGAGAGGATGGGTCATTATTAGCAGGCTGAGGTCCATGAATCATGCAGGGGTAGAATCCTTGAGCAATGGCTTCGGACTTCGACTTGGGCTGAATACCTTTGTATATTATATCTCCCCAGGGGCCCTTTAAGGCATTCTTCTTAGCATACTCCTTGGTGACGAATCTGTACTTGAACCATTCCTCTGCCCGATGTCTTCGAATCCATTCAATTCGGTTCTTGCGTTCTCCATAGGTTTCTTCTGGATCTGACTTGCATAACTCATAGAGATCCGGTGGCAGGTCCTTAGCAGTGTTTCCACGGCATTGTCTGCCGCCCTTCCTGGCTGATTTTTGAGTTGTCATGAAGTTTATACCGAAAGGCTTCAACACTGTCGAAGTCTTCCTTCTACTAGTCAGACAGGAACTGGCTTTAGGAGAATTTATGTGACGCTGTAAGAACTCTGCAAATGAATGCAGACTATGAGAACCAAGGGATTCTCCCACAGACATGTACCTGTGACAGCATTAGAGATGTGAGGGAAGGGGAAGAGGTCACATGCATTCTTAGAAGATTTTGAAGATAAATCAGTTTAGAAGACATTGACCTCATAGTGCGAAGACATTCACTCATATGTAGTGAGTTGGTTCCAGATTTGTACGAATCCACGAATAAGTACAAGTGAGGAATCTAACTACTTTGTGAAGCATAAGTGAACATACTAGGCATGCTATGAGATGCAGAACATGATAGATCCAATTTTGTAGCAATAGAAACCACTTGTGGTTGGAAAGGATGAATCTATCGGATCAAAAAGACTATAAAAGAGGTTTTATTTACCACATGAGGAACTGCTGGACGGAGTGGGAGAGGAGGCCGAGCAGTTCGATCTTCCGTGCCCTAACTTGGCGACAGAGGACACCTACGGCGATGGCGGAGAAGAAGATGTCCGCGGCCGGCGTGATGACATCGTCAGTGAGGTCGCGGCAGCTAAGCGCTTCGTTGCCGGAGTCGTCGAGGGATAGCGGTGGCGCTAGGGTTTGTGCGAGAGTGGAAGAAGATATAATGACTGAGGTGAGGCATGTATTTATAGGGACAGGGGCGGCACATCGTTATTACACAAGTTCCCCTGGCGGTTCACATTTGAAGGACATGTGGCGATCATGCAACACATTGGAGGTTGTTCCATGTTCCCACGCACGCCTATATTGTCGTGCGGTCGTTCCCACTTCTCCGGGTTTCAGGAAACAAAGGATTGAGCATTGAAAACAGATTAATGTTTGTCTCTGTGTCTTCTGCTGACAAGGACACAGAGAAGACGTTTTGACAGTTTCAATAGAATGCATATGATTTGGATAGATAGACTTAAGACGGGAGCATAGAAAGGTCAGGGTCTGATCACATTCACTTAGTTCAAAAGATTCAACTAGAAGACATAGCTATAAGTGAATGCTGTAGAGGACAGAAACCAAATCAGTACATTGAAGATAAACATGAGGCCATGTTAACATTGAAGACAAACAAAATGTGAAGACGTTGCAAATGTAACGCCAATAGAAAGTATTCCAAACAAAAGTTTGGTGGTGGCGTTACCCACCGTATAGGAAATATTAGACCCAGACACATCGCACAATTATCATGGCGCTCCGAAGTCAAATTCCGCGTTAATGTATTCACACTTAGAGTGTAAGTCTTCATTAGTTGAAGATATACGTTACTTCGTGTGTTTGCACATCTAAGTCATCAACATGCATCAGTGTTAGGATGTGTGCATGATCACAGGACATTTGAGGATTCCAAGATATTTAGCTCACACCGCAACTTGCAAATCCTTTTCTCATCCAAGGGCTTTGTGAAGAGATCTGCGAGTTGCTCTTCAGTGAAGACGTGAATGATATCAATATCTTCCTTCATGACATGATCTCTGAGAAAGTGATGACGGATCTGAATGTGATGTGTCTTCGAGTGCTGAACTGGGTTGTTGGCGATCTTGATGGCGCTTTCATTGTTGCAGTAGAGTGGCACTTGATTCAGATGAATGCCATAGTCTTTGAGTGTTTGCTTGATCCATAGAAGCTGCGCGCATCAAGATCTAGTTGCAATGTATTCAGATTCAGAAGTGGAGAGAGATACACAGTTCTGCTTCTTTGAAGACCAACATACAAGTGATCGTCCCAGAAAGTGACATGTGCATGATGTAGAGTTGTGATCCACCTTGTCACCAGCATAATCAGCATCCGAGAATCCAACTAGATCAAACTCTGAGCCCTTTGGATACCATAATCCTAATGTTGGGGTGTGAGCCAAATATCGAAGAATTCGCTTCACAACTAAGTGATGTGATTCCTTTGGTGCCGCTTGGAATCGGGCACACATGCAAACACTAAGCATGATATCTGGCCTAGATGCACATAAATAAAGAAAAGAACCAATCATGGAGCGGTATACCTTTTGATCAAACTCTTTACCATTGGCATCAGAATCTAGATGACTCTTGGTAGGCATTGGCGTCGTGTAACCTTTGCTGTCTTGCATTCCAAACTTCTTCAGGCAATCCTTGAGGTATTTCTCTTGAGATATGAAGATGCCGTTGCGTTGCTGTCGTATTTGAAGACCAAGGACGAACTTCAGCTCACCCATCATGGACATCTGATATTGCTCTTGCATCATGTATCCAAACTCATCCCTGTATTTCTGATTAGTGCACCCGAAGATAATGTCGTCCACATATATTTGGCACACAAACAGTTCACCATCATATGTCTTCGTGAAGAGCATGGGATCTAGGGAACCAGGTTTGAAGCCTTTGCTCTTCAGGAAGTCCTTGAGTGTGTCATACCAAGCACGAGGGGATTGTTTGAGGCCATACAGTGCCTTGTTGAGCTTATAAACCATGTCAGGATGTTTTGGATGTTCAAAGCCAGGCGGTTGTGCAACATACACTTCTTCTTCAATCTTGCCATTGAGAAAGGCACTCTTCACATCCATTTGATACAGAAGAATGTTATGATGATTTGCATAGGCCAGCAGTATGCGTATAGCTTCAAGCCTAGCCATAGGAGAAAATGTTTCATCGAAGTCAATTCCTTCAACTTGAGTGTATCCTTGAGCAACGAGACGAGCCTTATTTCTGACAACTTGACCATGCTCATCTTGCTTGTTGTGATATATCCATTTAGTACCTATGATATCGTGCTTACAAGGATCAGGACGCTTGACTAGTTCCCATACATTATTCAGGTCAAATTGTTGAAGCTCTTCTTGCATAGCTTGAATCCATTCAGGTTCCATGAAGGCTTCATCAACTTTCTTGGGTTCAGATATTGAGAGGAATGCAAAGTGCCCACAGAAATTTGCTAGTTGTGTGGCCCTTGAATGAGTGAGTGGACCAGGTGCATTGATGCTATCAATTATTTTCTCAATCTGTACTTCATTTGCAACACGAGGATGAACAGGACAAAGATTTTGCTCTTGCTGATCATTGTCATTGTTAGAAGGATTGTCTTCATGCTGAGTATTGTCTTCAGGTTGATCAGGTGCAGAGATGATGAGTTCCTCTTCGGGCTGTGCTTCAGACGGTATGATTTCTCCAGTTCCCATAAGCTTGATGGATTCACTGGATGGAACTTCATCTAGCACATTTGACAGGTTCTCTCTTTGCGAGCCGTTAGTCTCATCGAACCGCACATCCACAGTTTCAACCAATTTTATAGTGAAAGAGGTTGAAGACTCTGTAGGAGTGCGAATCCTTTCCGTATCCAAGCATAAAACCTTCATGTGCTTTCAGTGCAAATTTTGAAGTGTGATGTGGATCCTTGATCCAGCAATTGGCACCAAATACTATAAAGTAACTGACATTTGGCTTCTTACCAGTGAGGAGCTCATAGGATGTTTTGTTCAGAAGCTGGTGAAGATAAACATGGTTGATGACATGGCATGCAGTATCAATGGCTTCAGGACAGAACTTTCTTGGAGTGTTGTATTCATCGAGCATCGTCCGGGACATCTCAGTGAGTGTTCTGTTCTTGCGTTCCACGATGCCATTCTGCTGCAGCGTGTATGGAGCTGAGAACTCATGAGTGATGCCCAAAGTATCAAGATAAATGTTGAGGCCGGTGTTCTTGAATTCAGTGCCATTGTCACTTCTGATGTGCTTGATCATGACGCCATAGTTGTTCATGTCTCGATTGGTGAAGCGTCTGAAGACATCCTGCACTTCAGTCTTGTAGAGGATTATATGCACCCATGTATATCTTGAATAATCATCAACAATGACGAAGCCATAGAAACAAGCAGTAGTAGTAAGAGTTGAGTAGTGAGTGGGACCGAAGAGGTCCATGTGCAACAGTTCGAAGGGTTGAGTCGTTGTCATGATTGTCTTCGAGGGATGCTTGGCCCTCATCATCTTTCCAGCTTCGCAGGCACCGCATAAGTGATCCTTCTTGAACTTGACGCCCTCAATGCCTATGACATGCTTCTTCTTTGCAAGAGTATGCAAGTTCCTCATGCCAGCATGCCCTAGCCTCCGATGCCAGAGCCAGCATTCGGAAGCTTTTGCAAGAAGACATACGGCAAGCTGTGATCCTGCTAAGAAATCTACCATGTACAAATCAAATTTCCGATACCCTTCAAAGACTAGAGACTTGTCAGATTCAATTAGAACAAGGCAACGATATTTTCCGAACATCACAATCATGTTTAAATCGCAAAGCATTGAGACAGACATTAAGTTGAAACCAAGGGATTCAACAAGCTTCACTTTATCCATGTGCTGATCCCTTGAGATTGCAACACTACCTAGACCCAATACCTTGCTTTTACCAGTATCAGCAAATGTGATGTGACTGTTGTCAGATGGACGTAAGGTTGCGTCCATGAGAAGACTTCGCTTTCTGGTCATGTGATTAGTACATCCACTGTTAATAATCCATTCTGAAGCAGCTGGTGTCATACCCTACAGTGCAGTTAGGGGGATAGGCTTCATGAAGAGAATTGTGAAGCATAAACATTTGACGAGCAAGTGGATTATGAAAGCTTAGATCGAGGTTAGGACTGATAGGGCAAGTAGCAAGCGACTCGGGAACAAAATACATAATAAGACCATTTGGGCATTTGATCTTGCGCCCTACAAGATGTTTAAGGTCCCCAGCAATAGCTTCAGATGCATTTGATTTTCGGCTGGAGACCCTTCCCTGCAAAAGAGAGTTAAGCTTTCTTAGCCACCCACATCTTCAAGGGTGGCTTCGAAGCAATGAGTCTAAGTGCAGCATCTGAGAACTTTGGCTTTGGAGCCCTAGCAAATAGTCTTGCAGGTGGACAACAGTACTCATATGAATAAGCAGAGTAGTTCTTGGTCTTATGGACATGGCGGTTTGATGAAACGCGCTCATATTCATTGGCCTGAGTATGGTTTCCCTGCAAACCATTTGCGTTAGTGCGACTCAGGTGAGTCCTCTATCTATATGAAGCCTTTGGACCATATGAAGCCCGTGGTCTGGGGTTTGTCTTCTTCACTTGTGGTGTCATGACGACATACACAGGAAGATTTTCCGGACACTTTTTCGGCACCCAGACTTTTTTCATAGGTGGTCCATTCTTGCAATTAGTACCAATATACCTGGCAAACACTTCACCATTCTGATTCTTAAACAGTTTATAGTTTGCATCAAAGGATTCATCAATAACAATGGGATTAGCACAAGTGGAGCCAGATAGGGTGGATGGATCCACTGAAGGTTCCTTTGCAGCAACCCATGTGTTTTTGGGGTACTTCTCAGGTTTCCAGTAAGAGCCATTAGCATTCATTTTCCTTTCGAACCCAACACCCTCTTTCCTAGGGTTTCGGTTTAGTATCTGCCTTTTGAGGACATCACATAGTGTTTAATGCCCTTTGAGACTTCTGTACATCCCTGTTTCAAGCAATGTCTTCAACCTAGCATTTTCATCAGCAATAGCAGTGGCATCCTCAGCAGAGGGGTTAGTTACCCCATCAACAGTTGAAGATATTGCAACAGTAGCAGCAGTAGAACATCCAGCAACAGAAGTAGCGTTGTCATGCTCAATGCATTTAAGACATGGTGGTTCAAATCCTTCCTGAGCGGAACTGATCTGTTTGGCGCAAAGTGACTCGTTTCCCTTTTGAAGATATTCATGAGCCGCTCTCAATTTCTCAAGATCTTGCTTCCTTTGAAGATAATCATAGGAAAGCTTTTCATGAGTTGTTGAGAGCGTTTCATGACGACTTTCAAGTTCCTCATACTTAACATGAAGATTTTTTATGTCTTCAATTAAGGACTGAGATCGAGTCATTTCAGCGTCTAACAGGTCATCGCTTTTGTCTAACACTTTTTGAATATGTTCCACAGCTTTCTGTTGTTCAGTTGCAATTTTAGCAAGTGTTTTGTAGCTGGGTTTGTAACCACAATCAGAGTCATCTTCACTGGATGTTTGATAGTGAGTAGTGCGTGAGTTTACCTTGGCACCGCGTGCCATGAAGCAGTAGGTGGGAGCGGAGTTGTCCTTGTCATTAGCATCGGCGTCAGTGATGAAGTCATTGTCCTTAGAAACGTAGGCTGTAGCCAGACTTGCAATGCCAGAATTAGACTCCTCCTCAGACTCCACCTCCGCCTCCTCAGAAGCAGACTCCTCCTCTGAATCCATTTCCTTGCCAACAAACGCACAAGCCTTGCCAGATGAGCTCTTTTTGTGTGATGAAGACTTTGATGAAGACTTGGAAGAAGACTTTGAGTATTTCTTCTTCTTCCTGTCGTCAGAATCATATTCCTTGCTCTTCTTCTTCTTGTTCTCATTGTCCCACAGTGGACACTCAAATATGTAGTGACCAGGTTTCTTGCACTTGTGGCATGTTCTCTTCTTGTAGTCATGAGCAGAAGCTTCATCATTCCTTGAGCTGGATTGTGAGGACTTTCTAAAGCCTTTCTTCTTGGTGAATTTCAAGAACTTCTTCGCAAGCATAGCAAGCTCCTTTCCAATGTCTTCAGGATCATCCGAACTGCAATCAGATTCTTCGTCAGAAGAGGAAACAACTTTTGCCTTCAAAGCATGAGTTCGCCCATTGTTGGGACCGTAGATGTCTCTTTTCTCAGAAAGCTGAAACTCATGTGTGTTGAGCCTTTCAAGCATGTTAGACAGATCGAGTGTCTTGAATCAGGGCGTTCTTGAATCAGCACGGCAAGGGTGTCAAACGAGTTGTCAAGTGATCTTAGGAGTGTCTTGACGACTTCATGCTTGGTGATCTCAGTAGCGCCGAGAGCTTGAAGCTCATTTGTGATGTCAGTGAGTCGATCAAACGTGAGCTAAACATTCTCATTGTCGTTTCTCTTGAAGCGGTTGAAGAGGTTGTGAAGGACACTGATTCTTTGATCTCTCTGGGTTGAGACGCCTTCGTTGACCTTGGAGAGCCAGTCCTAGACTAGCTTGGATGTTTCCAGAGTACTCACACGGCCATACTGTCCTTTGATAAGATGACCACAGATGATGTTCTTGGCAATGGAATCCAGTTGAACGAACTTCTTGACATCAGCAGCGGTGACACCTTCACCAGCCTTGGGGACGCCATTCTTGACGACATACCAGAGGTCGACATCAATGGCTTCTAGCTGCATGCGCATCTTATTCTTCTAGTAGGGATATTCAGTTCCATCAAAGACTGGGCACGCAGCAGAGACTTTGATTATCCCCGCAGTCGACATAGCTAAATCTCCAGGTGGTTAAACCGAATCACACGGAACAAGGGAGTACCTTGCTCTGATACCAATTGAAAGTGCTAGTGATTGACTATAGGGGGGTGAGTAGGCGATTTTTATGGAAGTCTTCAAAACATGGAAGTTTCAAAGACAAACAATAGAAATAAACCTATTACCATGCAGCGGAAGGTAGACTACACTAAGCAAGCCATAGTCAAGTATTCAATGAAATGAAAGCACAAAGACTAATAGCAGCTAGGTAGTATAGATCAGGATGGAAGATAGTATGGAGCCAATCATAACAAGCAGTCACACAGTGAATACAAATAGATAATGCAAATAGGCAATGACTTCACAAGGACCAATCTGCAAATAAAGAGATGGGAAGGATAGAACTAGTGGCTCGTTGAAGACAATGATTTGTTGGACTAGTTCCAGTTGCTGTGACAACTGTACGTCTGGTTAGGGAGGCTGAGATTCAACTCAGAAGACCGCGTCTTCACCTTATTCCCCTTGAGCTAAGGACACCCAGTCCTCGCCCAATTACTCTAGTAAGCCTTCAAGGTAGACTTCCAAACCTTCACAGACTTCGTTCATTGGTGATCCACAATGACTCTTGGATGCTCAGAACGCGACGCCTAACCGGCTAGAGCATTCACAGTCCTCAAGTGTAATAAGTCTTCAGATCACACAGACAGGAAGACTTCAGTGATGCCTAACACTCTTTGGCTCAGGGTGTTTAGGGCTTTGTCCTTGCAAGGATTTCTCTCTCAAAGGCTTCGAGGTGGGTTGCTCTCAAACGACAAAAGTCGTGCACTAACTCTGAGCAGCCGACCAATTTATGGTGTAGGGGGTGGGCTATTTATAGCCACGAGGCAACCCGACCTGATTTGTCCGAAATGACCCAGGATCACTAAGGAAGTGACACGTGTTCCAACAGTCAGATTTCAAACACACGCGGCAACTTTACTTGAGCTACAAGCAAAGCTGACTTATCCAGCTCTGGATAATATTTGCTCTCATTGTCTTCGCTCGAAGACATATGATTTTGGTTAAGCATCACTTCAGTCATTCTGACTGGTTTACTTGGACCCCACTTAACAGCACGGTGGTCCCTATGACTCAACAAAGAAGAAAAGGAATGACGAAACAACTAAGTCTTCGCGCTCCATAGTCTTCACGCGATGTCTTCTCTTGTCATAGTCTTCAATGTGAATGTCTTCACATACCACCTTTGACTTTAATGTCTTCATACATTTTTAGGGGTCATCTCCGGTAGGAAAATCAAATCAATGAGGGACTTCTACATGTGCTATCTTGCAATTCTCACAAACACATTAGTCCCTCAACCAGGTTTGTCGTCAATACTCAAAAACTAACTACGGGTTGCACTACATGCACTTATAGTGGCAGACGTCCAGAACTTTAAGGTCATTCTGCATGAGCCCAAGGAGGCGTTTCACAAGAAACATGATGAAGCCAAAGGTTCTCGTGAGCGCATGAAGATTCTCGCTGCCAAGTTTGTTCAAGCTTACAATGAAGCTGAGAAGCGCAAGGCACTTGGGCGTCCTAGCATCGACCCTAAGATGGCTGCCAAGCAGAAGCAGAGCCATCTGTGGACCAAGCTGAACCATCCAGGCGGGAAGAACCTCACATTGTCTTCCCAGCCAGTATGACAGACGTGAAGCCTAAGGTCCCCACAGTGGCTTCAGAGCTTCAGAAGACAAGGGCAGCTGAAGCCAAGGCCAGAAAGCGCAAGACCAAGAACACCACTGATGATGCTCCACCCCCCAAGAAGCGCAAGACCAAGAAGAGAGATCGGGCTGCTCCCACAGAGCCCCTTGTAGTCAAGCCGATTTCTGTTGCTCGTCCTGAATCTGCACAACAAGAACATCGAATGATAGTTCATGAGCCTGCTTCCACAGAGGCTCCTGAAGCTGAAGAGAATCCAGCTGTTGACCCCACCGCAGCTAAAGACAATGGTCATCATGACAATGTTGAAGATGATGAAGTCCTTCCTCAGATCGAGCACAATTTGGTATCATTGCCTGTTCTTACGAACAGCGAACTCAGCAACATTGGTCGTCCATTGACGCCAATTGCTCAGGATGACTCATGGGCTGATCACCCACAAGACTCCCCCCGTCAAGCAGAAACACTTGTTACTCCCCCAACTCAAGTCACCACTCCGGTGATTGAAGATGAAGACTTTGTTGCCCAACCAACTCCATCTCCATAGGCGTCGCTAGCATTTTGCAAGCTTCGCAAAGGACCAAGGCCACAGGTCTCTCTGTCAAGTGTTTAAGAAGGAGAAGAGCGCCAATCCTTTTCACGTGAAGTCTTTGTTGAAGCCTCCCCTACTATGAACATCCCTGAATCTGAAGCCAAAACGGCTGAAGATATTCCGGCTGGATCAGCCGACGACCAAGAAGAACCAAGAAAAGAAGAAGAACGTGTTGCTACACCCCCAACCAACCAAGTTGTTCTCGTGGAGAACGTGTCTGACCCTCCAGCTACTCAAATGGAGGTTAACAACATTGAGGCGGCCACCAACATCAACACTGAAGCCAATGACGTTGTCATGGCTGAAGCTAATGTGGCGCTTGAAGCTAATGTGGTGCCAGATGTCACTGCACCTGAAGCTCATGCTGCACCTGATGCAAATCTACAGCTTGAAGCCAATGCCTCTGCTCCTGTACCACCTCTGAGGCCACACACCATCGAGCAAGCATATGATCGTGGTCAGCTTGTTATAGTCCGCTGGCCAATTCTAGTTCCTCCGCCTGCTCCTGGCCCTCAATTTGCCTATCATGTGGAGCACAGGCCTCAGGTCCAGAAGCCAAAGCCAAGGCTACCACGGTTCCCAGGTACTGCAATGTCACCAGGATCATTTAATCTAACTGGATTCAAGGCACATAACACATTCTTTGATAGTGACAAGAATCCCTACACAAGGCCAAGAATATCCTCAGATCGATTCTGGAGTTATCAGCAGCGAAGCTACTATTCTTGCATCTTGTACAATCAGGGGCGCATCTTCCCACATGTGCATCTTGATTGTGAAGCCATTGCTGGACTGCCATGCCTTGAAGAAGCCCTTGACTGCTTTTGTGATGCGGGCCTACTAAACTTTGTGACTGCCAAGGAACACTGGAATGAAGAACTTCTGCTTCAATTCTATGCTACCCTCCACATTCGTGGATACAACAGGGATTCGAAGACTTGGATCCTGGAGTGCATAACAGGAGATGTTCATCATGAAGCTAAAGCCCAAGACATCATTGAGCTTACAACCATGCCCACTCCTGGTGAATATTATGAACCAGGTTGTCAACAACACCAGAATGCTTTGGAGAGCATTTTCCAGAAGCCTGAGCCTAACATGAGCCAAATGCTGAGCATGATGAAGCCTTTGCCACGCGACGCTGAATACCCAACCGAATTCTTTGTTGAAGATCTAGAGTATGTGCCCCGCACCATTTACCATATTATCAGAAAGACTCTATGGCATGTCAAAGGACATTCATTTGCAGCGAAGCTTGAAGGAGCAATGAAGACTTTGGTTTTCTATATCTTCAATAGCATAAGCTTCAATGCTCAAGACTTCTTCATCAGGCAATTGGCTGCATCTGGCTCCGACATCTTTGGTCTGAAGTTCTATGCTCCATGGGTAATGCGCCTTATCAAGCTTCACTCCGCCTTCAACTACCAGCCGTCTGCACGCAATCATCTTGTATTCTTGCTAGACGCTGATCTGTCTGTTGAAGCTATTTACCCAGAGCCTGCAAAAGATCCAATCTATCTTCACAATGTTGATCGTCAAAGCTTCACATAGCCCATTGAAGGAGTTCAGGCAGTCTCTCGTGTTTATCCCTTGGCTGGCAACACACGTGCCCCTCACGCCCAAACTGAAGCCACTAGAAGCACCATTGCCCAAATGCCTCAGAAGCGATCTCATGTTGTCAACAATCGAGAGCTTCTCGTCGCTCTACATCAGAAACAGGATAAGCATCATGACTGGCTTAAGCGTCAGATGCAAAGCCTCTTGGTGGACGTCAATCGCATTCGCAATCTTGCCACCAAGAATGCCTTTGTCACACATGAAACCTATTGGAGGTCCCAGAAGAGTTTGACATTGCTTAATGCTGAAGCTGATCTGCAAGAAGATGGCTTCACAGAAAGATTCAAGTTTGACTCAACTCCTCCAAGGAATGCTCACTTGCGTCGGACTCCCTCCCTTGAAGACTCTGACTATTCTTCCTCAGCTACGATGGTGAATGCCAGAGTCATTGATGATCAAGATGATGCTACTTCACCACCTCCAACTTCAGCGCATGTCGACACTGCATCGAGTTCTTCTGCACCACCGGACCTCAACGACGACCCTGCTGCTTCGCCTACTTCTCATGGGAACGAGTAGAAAACTCTGTGTCTTCAAACCTTTTTGGTCATTACTGACAAAAGGGGGAGAAGCATATGAGTTGATAGTCTTCAAGTGGGTCCATATGGGTGGTTGCTTTACTTTTTGCTTCATTTGCCAAGTGCTTACAACTCTCACTTTTAAAACATTTGGTTCGTTTGAGTTGTAACACTTAAACTTGTTGGTTGTCTGCTACCTTTTCGACACTATGTGATGTGATGATAAATTCCGCATGTGCGACTATAAACTCCGCACGAAGTCATCTTGCAAACGTCCATTTTTTCATTATGCATGTCATTATCTTCGATATATCCTTTCATGCATGATGAATTGTCTTCATAAGTAGAAGAGGAGCTCCGCAAGTACAACCTACCATGTGCATTTGCATTCAAAGGAAAAATACTTATATGCACATCTTCAGGGGGAGCCTTCCTGCTACTTACGAAGACAATACTTAAATCCTTTACAATTTCACATACTTTTATCCCTGTTGAAAACTTCAACCAGTTTGTCATCAATCACCAAAAAGGGGGAGATTGTAAGTGCATCTAGTGCCACCCCTAGTTGGTTTTGGAGTATTGACGACAAACCTGGTTGAGGGACTAATGTGTTTGTGAGAACTGCAGGATAACACAGGAACGACGACCCTGCTGCTTCACCTACTCCTTGTGGGAACGAGTAGAAGCTCTATGTCTTCAAACCTTTTGGGTCCTCACTTACAAAAGGGGGAGAAGCATATGAGTTGATAGTCTTCAAGCGGGTCCATAAGGGTGGTTGCTATATTTTTGCCAAGTGCTTATGACTCTCGCTTTCGATACATTTGGTTCTTTTGAGTTGTCACACTTAAACCTGATGGCTGTCTGCTACCTTTTCTATCAACTATCTGATGCGATGATAAATTCCGCATGTGTGGCGATAAATTCCGCACGAAGTCATTTTGCAGACGTCCATTTATCATTATGCATGTCATTATCTTCATTATATCTTTTCATGCATGATGAATTGTCATCATATGTTGAAGACGATCTCCACAAATACAACCTGCCATGTGCATTTGCATTCAAAAGAAAAATACTTATATGCACATCTTCAGGGGGGGCTTTTGCTACTTATGAAGACAATACCTTAATCCTTTACAATTTCACATACTTTTATCCCCGTTGAAAACTTCAACCAGTTTGTCATCAATCACCAAAAAGGGGGAGATTGTAAGTGCATCTAGTGCCACCCCTAGTTGGTTTTGGAATATTGACGACAAATCTGGTTGAGGGACTAATGTGTTTGTGAGAATTGTAGGATAACACAGGTAGTAGTCCCTCATTGATTTGGTTTACCTACCAGAGATGACTGTAACACCCCGGATGTAATTTACCTAATATGTACTCCAACTCTTACCGTTTCCGGCGCTAAGTTATTTTATTTCCTCGGGTTCGGGTTTTTGCCTCCGTGTGTTGTTGTCATTGTCATGCATCTCATATCATGTCATCATGTGCATTGCATTGGCATACGTGTTCATCTCATGCATCCGAGCATTTTCCCCGTTGTCCGTTTTGCATTCCGGCGCTCCTATCTCCTCCGGTGGTCCTTTCTACCTTCCTTTCGTGTGTGGGGATTAACATTTCCGGATTGGACCGAGACTTGCCAAGCGGCCTTGGTTTACTACCGGTAGACCGCCTGTCAAGTTTCATACCATTTGGACTCCGTTTGATGCTCCAACGGTTAACCGAGGGACCGAGAAGGCCTCGTGTGTGTTGCAGCCCAACACCCCTCCAATTTGGCCCAAAACCCACCAAAACCCTCTCCATCATCTAGAGTGTTCGATCACGATCGCGTGGCCGAAAACCGCACCTCATTTGGACTCTCCTAGCTCCCTCTATCTATAAATAGGTGCACTCCCCCGAAAATTCCGGATCCCTAACCTTAGCCCCGCTCCCTCTCCGCCGCCGGACGAAAATCGCCGGGCCGGAAACGTCCGACCCGCGCCGCCGCCGCCATACGCCGCCGCCGTCTCCCACTGCACCGTCCCGCGCGGCCCGGGGCAGGCCCCCGCGGCCCGAGCCGGCCCG
>NC_041390.1:307036822-307058436 GCF_002162155.2 Triticum dicoccoides | reverse complement strand
ACCCGCCGAAGTCCGCGCCTCGCCTCCTCATCGGCCGGCGCCGCCAACCACCGCCTCGGCTTCCTCCTCCCTCTCCGGCAAGCCGGCGAGCTTCGGCCACCTCCACGAAGAACTCCGGCAAGCTCCCCGACGAACCTCGAAGTCCGTGCGTGAACAGTGATCTCAGATCCAGATCTAGATCCAGTTGACTTTTCTCTCGGAACCCCAATTATTTTCCAATGTTCATCATACTATATCTCCGCATCCGTAGCTCCGTTTTGGGCGTGTGGCATATCAAAATGTTCGCCTCAGAGAGTACATCATTTCATCTCATTGCATCATTTTCATTTGAGCTCATCTTGGTGCCCGAAATGCTGTTGGAAGAGTGCAATTTGAGTTACTTGTCAGATCTACTGCACCAAATAGATATTTGTCATTTTTGCCATGATTATTGTGTGCATGATATGCTCCTAAGCTCTACATGTGTTTTGTTATATGATTTGCCATCTTTCCAGAGGTGATATCCATATATTTTTGTGATATGTGTGGTGACTAGTACAAGCTTGCAAAGTGGTGCATTCGTTAATGCTGATTTCAGGGACTCAGCAATTTCACCAAGTCTTGATCTATTTTTATCAATATGCCATATGTTCATGTTGTTTCCTAGTGATTCGTGCCTCTTTTGAGGATGATCCGTAAGGATGATTTGTTAATATTGTAGTGCTCTATCCATCCATGTCTTTTTTTGCATTTATGGAGCACCCTAGCTTGAGTCAATCGAGCTCTACTTTTGCTATTTCGTGAATCTAGGCAGATTGTCTACTTGTTAGCGATTTAGCCGAGGATGTTGTTGTTGATCCGTGCATGCTATGTTGTTGTTCTTGCCATGCCTAGCTTATATAATGTGTATTCTTAATAGGTGTATGCTTAGATTGTCATGCCTTGCTCTGTAGTGAGTGCATCGAGCTCGTAAACATGCCTACTCGTTAACAGATTTGCATGTTCCAGTTTTTCTCTAAGTCTGTAATCTGTTTATGTTTTTGCCATGTTCACATGCTTGCAATTGTATTTTCTGATCCCTTTTGGCTCAAGGTCACTAAGGGACTTTTGTTAATCCCTTTGAGTAGCTCCATGCCATGCTTTACTTTGCCATGTTAAGTTCCTATAGCATCTAGTTTTCATGCTCCAAATTATGCTACCTGATCTGAAATTCCAGGCTTGTGTTAATTTCACAGTCTGAAACCTGTTAACCAATTGCACTTTTGCCATGCTTGTTTGAACCTGTTAATGGATGAATTGGCTGTAGCTCAGTGTTCAACTTTTGTTAAGAGTTATGAGTGGATCCCTGCCATGTATTTTGTTACCATGTTTGAGTGCTGTAGCATGTTTAACTTGTTGCATTTAGATGGCTACTTGCTGTTTATCGCAGACCGGTGCCATATTTGTTTTCCTTGCCATTTCCAAACCGTGTCTCCGATTCCGGTGTTCTTTATATCAATTTCAACCGAAATCACCTCACCTTTATAGTGGCATAGTTGGATTTCCAAGTTGAGGCCAGGTTCATTCATTCCTTGTCAAATCTTGCATATGCATCACAAATCGCATCCCGCATAGCATACCATGTTTGCATCATGTTGTTTGAGCATCTGCACGTGGTTGATTGAGTTCCTTTTGCTTGTTTGTCTTGTTTGGGTAGAGCCGGGAGACGAGTTCACTAACGAGGAGCCCGTTGAGTTTTCTTTCGAGAATCCAGTCAATTCTGACAACTTTGCAGGCAAGATGATCATACCCTCGAAATCACTTCTATATTTGCTTTGCTAGATGTTCGCTCTTTTGATATGCCTATGCTACGATGCCTACCACTTGCTTATCATGCCTCCAAAATTGCCATGTCAAACCTCTAACCCATCATGTCCTAGCAAACCGTTGATTGGCTATGTTACCGCTTTGCTCAGGCCCTCTTATAGCGTTGCTAGTTGCAGGTGAAGATTGGAGATCGTTCCTTGTTGGAACATTATTTTCTTGTTGGGATATCACTATATTATCTTGTTATCTTAATGCATCTATATACTTGGTAAAGGGTGGAAGGCTCGGCCTTTTTCCTAGTGTTTTGTTCCACTCTTGCCGCCCTAGTTTCCGTCATATCGGTGTTATGTTCCCGGATTTTGCGTTCCTTACGCGGTTGGGTAATAATGGGAACCCCTTGACAGTTTGCCTTGAATAAAACTCTTCCAGCAATGCCCAACCTTGGTTTTACCATTTGCCACCTAGCATCTTTTTCCCTTGGGTTTCCGGAGCCCGAGGGTCATCTTATTTAAACCCCCCCCGGGCCAGTGCTCCTATGAGTGTTGGTCCAACCGAGCGATGTCCGGGGCTACCAGGGGCAACCCTGGGCTGGCCTACCCGACGTCTGGCTCATCTGAGTGTGCCCTGAGAACGAGATATGTGCAGCTCCTATCGGGATTTGTCGGCACATTCGGGCGGTGTTGCTGGTTTAGTTTTACCTTGTCGAAATGTCTTGTAACCGGGATTCCGAGTCTGATCGGGTCTTCCCGCTAGAAGGTATATCCTTCGTTGACTGTGAGAGCTTGTCATGGGCTAAGTTGGGACTCCCCTGCAGGGATTTGAACTTTCGAAAGCCGTGCCCGCGGTTATGGGCAGATGGGAATTTGTTAATGTCCGGTTGTAGATAACTTGAACCTTAACTTAATTAAAATGAACAACGGTGTGTGTTACCGTGATGGTCTCTTCTCGGCGGAGTCCAGGAAGTGAACACGGTGTTGGAGTAATGTTTGTCGTAGGTTGTTCTCTAGTTCTTGGTTCGCGCTTTGCCTTCTCTTCTCGCTCTCTTTTGCGAACAGGTTAGCCACCATATTTGCTAGTCGCTTGCTGCAGCTCCACATATTTACCTTGCCTTACCTATAAGCTTAAATAGTCTTGATCGCGAGGGTGCGAGATTGCTGAGTCCCTGTGGCTCACAGATTACTTCCAAACCAGATGCAGGGCCCGATGACTCCATTCCAGATGATGCCCTTGAGCTCAAGTGGGAGTTCAACGAAGACTCACACCGTTACTATGTGTCTTTCCCTGATGATCAGTAGTGGTGCCCAGTTGGGGCGATCGGGACCGTGTCGCATGTTGGGTTGATCTTTTATTTTGGTACCATAGTCGGACCATGAGTGTATTGGATGATGTATTACTATTTATGTACTTTGTGTGACGTGGCGAGTGTAAGCCAACTATGTACCTTTGCCCTTATTATCTATATTACATGGGATGTTGTGAAGATTACCTTACTTGCGACATTGCTTTCAATGCGGTTATGCCTCTAAGTTGTGCTTCGACACGTAGGAGATATAGCCGCATCGAGGGCGTTACAAGTTGGTAATCAGAGCCTTCCCCGACCTTAGGAGCCCCCACTGATTGATCGTTTTTAGCAGCCGTTGTTGAGTCTAGAAAAATGTTTTGAGTCATCTAGGAATTATATATCGGAGAGTTTAGGAATTCTTTTTACTCCCCAGTCCCTTCATCGCTCTAGTAAGGCATCCTGACGTAGAGTTTTGACTCTTCTCTTCTCAAATTTCACAAAAAATAAATTTAGGATCACACGAGTATCTTGGAATCGTTCCGATCGATTTGTGACGAGAACATTGTTCTTGGTGCCTCCTGTCGTTTAGGGGTTGTGGCAGTGTCCCGGGGAGTTGAGCTCCGAGGTGTTGTCGTCACAATTTTATCGTTGCAGTTCTAGAATACCTGAGTTTAGTTTGCCGACATCGAAAATCTCTTTTATGCAGTTGTTGGTGAGATAACCTCGATGCCACCCAGTACTGGGGCGGGAGTTCGAGAGTATTGCCATAACTTGTATAACGGATGCTTTTTCGAAGGTTGAGGTAGATGATTTCCGAAGTTTTTCTCGGTTATGTGTTGAAGGATGGATACAGCTGGATGTAGGATTTGCTAGATTTGGGTGAGATATTATGCTTCCCCTGTATCCCCAACACCTGATTGCATAACCGGAAAGGTTCAGGAGTTTCATAGGTGGGAATTCTTGTAGATCTAGATCTTCTTCCATGGATATTTGGTTTGAGATTGGGATTTCTTACCGAGTATTCGTTCTTGCTCCGTACCTTGTTGATTTATTCCTCTACCTAAATTCTAAGTGGCTTCTCAATTTATGGATAGGTGACCATTTCTATTGGAATGCATTTGTTCATTATGTTCGGATGTGAAGACTATATGTTGCAATTTCAACCCGCTTGATTTAGCTTCAATCTTATCTGTCAAGTGCTAATGGATGTCAACCTCTTCAGGATGGCTCCTCCAACGCGCACGACTCCGAATCCTGATCCGCCGCCACCACCACCTCCTCCGGAGGCATGGCAAGCTGTGATGGCTTCTACCAATGCAAACACGCAGTTGATCATGCAAATTCTTCAAGAGCGCAACCAAGCGAACCAAGTCAACCAGGGAACAATCAGAATCACTTTGCTACACTCAACCAGTTCCTTGCTAACCAGCCAAAGACCTTCAGCAATTGTATTGAGGCAACTGATGCTGACAATTGGCTTGTGGACTTATGCAAGCATTTCGAGTGCAGTAAAGTCGGGCCTGAGGACTTTGTCAAGTTCAGTTCCTTCCAACTCAAAGACCAAGCTGCAGAATGGTTCCAGCAGTACAAAGATTCCAGAGAAGGTTGTGTGATTACCTGGGATGAATTCTGTCAAGACTTCAAAGCTCATCATATTCCTCAGAGCGTGGTTGAAAGCAAGCGTGAGGAATTCTGCAACCTGAAGCAAGGCTCTATGTCTGTCTATGACTACAACAAGTTGTTTCAGAAGCTCGCCCGCTTTGCTAAGCAGGATGTCCCTGACGAGAAGAGCATGATATACCAGTTCAGGGGTGGTCTCAGAGAAGAAATCCAGTTAGCTCTCGTTCTCTTTGAGCCCAGGAGGTACGATGAGTTTTACAACATGGCATTGAAGAAAGAGGCTTCTCAACTGAAGTGTAATGCTTCCAAGAAGCGAGTCAGAGATGCTACTCCTTCTTCCTCTACTCAAGTGGCCAAGCAGCAGAAGTATTGGCTTCCTCCTCCTCTGTTCCATCAGCCGTATCAACAGAAGAGCAAAGGTGGCAGTGGATCTTCCCACCCACCCAACCCTGGTTTTCAGAACAAGACTTCGTCTCAAGCTCCAAGATCGAGTGCTCCGTATCACCGTCCGCTTTCAGAGGTCACGTGCAACAAGTGCCAACAGAAGGGTCACTATGCCAACAAATGCTTCAATTAGAGGTGCCTTCCTCATCCTCCTGTGAGATCGGCAAGTACAGATGTGGTCAAGCCTAACCCTAAGTTCGCCAAGGTCAACTTGCTGAATGCGGCTCAGGCAGAGGACTCGTCAGATGTCATCATGGGTAACCTTGCTGTTAATGATGTTCCTGCAAAAGTTCTTTTTGACACTGGTGCATCGCATTGTTTCATCTCGAGACCATTTGTTTCTAAGCATGAGTTTCCTTTACAAGATTTTCCTAGTCAGTTATCCGTTGTTTCTCCGGGTAAATTCATGAATGCAAGCGCTATGGCCCCGGATGTTACTATCACGTTGGCGACTACAAGTTTCTTTCTTCTCCAGTGGTTCTTGGCAACTCGGATATTGATCTTATTCTTGGAATGGATTGGCTTTCTAAGCACAAGGCACACCTTGATTGTGCTGCCAGGCAGATTCAATTGACTCATTCATCTGAGGATGTAATTGTCTTTGCCGCTCGTGATGATACCATCTGTCTGTTTTCTCTCAATGAGAAGGGTGAACTGGATGCCATCTCTCATATTCCAGTCATTTGTGAATATCAGGACGTCTTTCCAGAAGAGCTTCCAGGAATGCCTCCGCACTGGCCAGTTGAATTCGTCATTGATCTTGAGCCTGGCACGGAACTGGTTTGCAAGCGTCCTTACAAGCTCGGACCTGAAGAGTTGAACGAGCTGAAGAAGAAACTCGATATTCAAGAGCGAATGGGTCTCATCCGACCTAGTTCTTCTCCGTGGGGTTGTGGAGTTCTTTTTGTGAAGAAGAAGGATGGAATGGACCGCCTTTGTGTTGACTACCGTCCATTGAACAAGAAGACTATCAAGAACAAGTACCCACTTCCCAACATCAACGAGCTGTTCGAACAACTCAAAGGTGCCCAAGTATTCTCCAAGCTTGATCTCCGTATGGGTTATCACCAGATTCGTATCCATGAGCAAGGTATTCCCAGGACGGCTTTCAGAACAAGCTATGGTTCATATGAATACACTATCATGTCTTTTGGCCTTGTCAATGCTCCTCCTACTTTCTCTCGCATGATGAACTTCATCTTCAATGCCTACACAAATGACTTTGTTTCGGTCTATCTCGACGACATTCTGGTCTTTTCGAAGAACAAGGAAGATCATGCCAAGCACTTGCGTTTGGTGCTCGATAAGCTCAGGGAACATCAGTTCTACGCCAAGTTCTCAAAGTGCGAGTTTTGGCTCGATGAGGTTCTTTATCTTGGGCATATCATCTCTGCCAAGGGCATTGCGGTGAATCCTGAGAAGGTGTCTGCAATCGTGAATTGGGAACCACCTCAGAACATGAAGCAACTCCATAGCTTCCTGGGTCTCTCAAGCTACTGTCGAAGGTTCGTTGAGAACTTTTCTAAGATTGCGAAGCCTCTTTAAAACCGTCTCCAGAAGCACGTCAAGTACGTTTGGTCTCCGTAATGTGACATCGCTTTCAACACTTTGAAAGAGAAATTGGTCACTGCTCCAGTTCCAACTCCTCCTGATGAATCCAAACTGTTCGAGGTCTTTTGTGATGCCTCTCTTCATGGTCTTGGTGCAGTGTTGATGCAAGAGAAGAAAGTTGTGGCTTATACCTCTTGCCAGTTGAAGCCCAATGAGAAGAACTACCCCACTCATGACCTCGAGTTGGCGGCAGTTGTGCATGCTCTTTTGACTTGGAGACATCTCTTATTGGGAAGAAAAGTGGACATCTTCACTGACCACAAGAGTCTCAAGTACATCTTGACTCAGCCTAACCTCAACCTCAGGCAGACTCGCTGGGTCGAAATGATTCAAGAGTATAATCCAAGTATCGAGTATACTCCAGGCAAGGCCAATGTGATTGCTGACGCTTTGAGCAGGAAGGCTTACGGCAACAATCTGATTCTAAAGCCTTACCAACCCGAGCTTTGTGAAGCTTTCTGCAAACTCAATCTGCAAGTTGTTCCTCAAGGTTTCCTCGCCAACCTTCAAGTCTCTCCTACCTTGGAATACCAGATTCGCGAGGCTCAACTTCTTGATGCTATGGTGAAGAAGGTGAAGATTGGGATTGCCAAGATCCAACCCAAGTACAAGTGCTACCACCTTGATGACAAGGATACTCTCTTCTTCGAGGATCGTATTGTTGTGCCCAGAGGTGACCTTCATAAAGTGATCATGAAGGAGGCTCACAATTCACTCCTCTCCATCCACCCTGGGAGTACGAAGATGTATCAGGACCTCAAGCAGGCTTATTGGTGGACTCGAATGAAGCGCGTGATTGCTCAGTTCGTGAATGAGTGTGATGTCTGCAGAAGAGTGAAGGCAGAACACCAAAGGCCAGCTGGTCTCCTCCAACCTCTTGCCATTCCAGAATGGAAGTTTGACCACATTGAGATGGACTTCGTGACTGGGTTTCCAAAGTCCAAGCGTGGCAATGATGCTATATTCGTTGTCATCGACAAACTCACTAAAGTGGCTCACTTTCTGCCGATCAAAGAGTCTATCACTGCAGCTCAATTGGCAGAGATGTATACCTCTCGGATTGTCTCGCTACACGGCATTCCACAGGTGATCTCTTCAGACCGTTGTAGCATCTTTACCTCCAAGTTTTGGGATTCTTTTCAGAAGGCCATGGGACCAACATCCGCTTCAGCACAGCTTTCCATCCTCAAACTAGCGGTCAAGTCGACCGTGTCAATCAGATTCTTGAAGATATGCTCAGGGCTTGTGTGATCTCCTTCGGCATGAAGTGGGAAGATTGTCTTCCATACGCCGAATTCTCCTACAACAACAGTTTTCAAGCCAGCTCAGGCAAGGCCCCATTCGAAATTCTGTATGGCAGGAAGTGCCGTACCCCTCTCAACTGGTCTGAAACTGCCGCATCAGGACATATATGATCAAATAACCATTAGCCCCCAAGTGCCAAGTTGAATACTTGTATTGATCTTGGGACTTTGTAAACAAGCAAAAGACGAAGGGGTAAACCGGAGGCCGCTTTAGATCAAATATGCATTAGCCCCCAAGTGCCAAATTGAATACGTGTATTGATCTTGGGACTTTATAAATAATCGAAAGATGAAGGGGTAAACCGGAGGCCGCTTTAGATCAAATATGCATTAGCCCCCAAGTGCCAAGTTGAATACTTGCTATGTGGTTGGTACTTGAATACTTCTACCAATTTGTTGAAGCATATATTTGTATGCATGCAAGCGGAGCTGAAGACGAAAGAGAACCAAGTCGTCAATCTTCAAGAAGCCCTAAAAACTCAACAAGCTGAAACCTCCAAAGCAAAAGAGGAATTGGCTGCTTTAAGCGCCATGGAACAACTTAAGGAGGGCTTCAAGAAGAAACGGGCGGACTAGGCCACTGAGAAATCCACTTTGATCAAACGAGCAGAGAATGCTGAGGCTGCACTGAAACCAGTGGCAGATGAACTGACCAGCATAAAGCGGCACGTGCATGCCATGACTGCTGCTATCTTTGGTAAGCCAGTTTTCCTACTGAATTGGCTCTGTCTTCTGACAAAGTTGCCGGTTTATTAACCCTTTATGGTATTCCAGGGACACGCATTGGTCACTTGGGGTCAGATGTACGGAGGAAGCTAAAAGTTGCCTATACATTGGTTGAACAATTGTATATTGGTGCCCAGCGGATCATCTGTACCGCCTCTCATAACAAACCGGCGCCTACTCTGATTCAAGATACCCTGATGAAACTGTCGGTGCTTCCTGCCCGGATTGAAGAGCTAAAGAAATCTGCTGTGCGAACTGGCACAATCAATGCTTTAATCCGGGCAAAAGCCTGGGTGACGGATTTTGATACTGTTGAAGCGTCTCAGGGCTATCCCAGCTTGAAGGAAGACGGATCAGAATTCGGTGAAGCGGATCTATGAGCGATAAACCGGGAGGTGCGTCCACTAGCTTGTCAGTTGGCTGAGGAGGCAGACTTGTCTCGTTATCAAGCGCAATATGACAGTCAGAACAAGCGAATAGCTGCGCCAATCCATGAATCGGAAAATCTGATTCCTCCAATCCATAAGCATACTTATGCTCCCGATATTGATCCGTCCTTGCTGATCGACGATGAAGCTGTTTTTCAAGCATTAATGGGAATTGACTGGACAACTGTGGATTTCCAGCCACTGGGTAGGGACACGGAGGCTGAGGCGGCGCAGGATGACCCGCAACCATCAGGCCGGGCTGGTGACCAAGCTTGAACCGGAAGCCGGTTTAAAAACTGCCTCTTCTTCGCGAAAAACAATTTCATTATTTATGGGCACCATGTTGCCTTGTAATAGGCCAGCTGATACCTTTGATGCTTATATGCCTTCGTGCATAATTTGCTCTTCCTGTGGTCATGAACTTTCCAAATACTTTCTGTCGTCATTGATCGTGAAGTTGACTTAGCCAATCTTGAAGCGGAGTTTTGTAAACTCACCCTGTTGGAGAAGATGACAGCTCTTGTATATATATATGATGCCGGTTTACCATTGTAAACCGTGCCGGGTTATAATAAACACCGTGTTACTCCATAAGAGGATGTTAACAACGTGGATCACACCGGTCAAATAGCCTCCGGATTGACATGAACTGTGTTCCGTCAATTGAAATTTTTTGTCGGTTTAAGAAACACAATGAAAAGCAAAAAAACCCTTCAAAGAAAAGTGTGAAGCAAAAGAAAGTTTTATTTAAGTTGATCAAATGGCGTTACCATGGCTAAACACGACCAAGTTCCCATTAGGTGTAACTATGGTTCTAATCAGCCAGGTCCCAGATGAAATCGTGGCATTTATGCCGACCAAATGGCGTGGTCATGGTTCGGGTTCGGCCAAGCCCCCAAGTGATTCTGTGGCCTTAGGCCGACCAAGAGGCATGACTAGTTCAGACATGACCAAGTCCCCAAATGATCTAGTGGCTTTCGCCTATCAAGAGGCATGGTATTGGTTCGGACACGACCAATCCTCCAAGTGATATAACACGATGCTTTTAGCAAAGCGAACTCAAGGGGTAAACCGGAGGCCGCTTTAGAGCAACTCCGTGTAACCTCACATGATGTAAAAGAACAGATACCCCGCTTTAGCTGAGGTTCCGGTTTATTATATTTAATCATAATATATACATTGTCGTAATATGTACATAAGTATAGCCAATGGCTCAGGTGTAGTAAGGCCGAAGTTGAGCTATATTCCACGGCCTGTTAGTCTCCTCCTCTGATGTACGTGAGTCCTTATGCTCTCGAATATCGATCAGATAGTACGACCCGTTGTGCAGATTCTTGCTGACCACGAAAGGCCCCTCCCAAGGTGGGGATAGCTTATGCATGTTAGTCTGATCTTGGATGAGCCGAAGCACCAAATCTCCTTCCTGAAAGGTTCTGGTTCTGACCCGGCGACTATGATAATGACGAAGATCCTGCTGGTAAATCACCGATCGGGCAGCTGCAATGTCACGCTCTTCATCCAACCGGTCCAAAGCATCTTGCCGTGCTGTCTCGTTGTCCGCTTCAATATAAGCTATGACACGAGGTGAATCATGCCGGATATCACTGGGGAGAACCGCCTCCGCTCCATAAACCATGAAGAACGGTGTGTATCCTATTGATCTGTTGGGTGTTGTATTGATACTCCATAGCACAGATGGTAATTCTTCTACCCAACAACCCGGCGTTCTCTGCAAAGGAACCATGAGCCGGGGCTTGATGCCTCTCAAGATCTCTTGATTAGCTCTTTCTGCTTGACCATTAGACTGCGGATGTGCCACTGATGAAACGTCGAGCCGGATGTGCTCTCGTACGTAGAACTCCTTCATAGAACCTTTGGATAAATTGGTACCATTATCTGTGATAATACTGTGCGGAAAGCCAAACCGGAAAATCACCTTTTGATGAACTGAACCGCCGTGGCCGCATCACACTTGCTAACAGGTTCTGCCTCCACCCACTTTGTAAACTTGTCAACCGCCACCAGGAGGTGGGTCTTCTTATCTTTGGACCTTTTGAAAGGCCCAACCATATCCAGCCCCCAAGTCGCAAACGTCCAAGTAATCGGAATCATTCTCAATTCTTGAGCTGGTACATGAGCATGCCTTGAAAACCTTTGGAAACCATCACACCGTCTGACCAGATCCTCCGCATCAGCATGAGCAGTTAACCAATAAAAACCATGGCGAAATGCTTTAGCCACCAGAGACTTTGAACCGGCGTGGTGACCACAATCTCCTTCGTGTATCTCATGCAAGATTTCACGGCCTTCTTCAGGAGACACACAGCATTGGAAAGCCCCTGATATACTGCGATGATGCAACTCGCCGTTGATGATAGCCATGGACTTGGATCGCCGGATTATCTGCCTTGCTAAAATTTCATCCTCTGGCAACTCACCCCGGTTCTTGTACGCCAGGTAGGGAAGCGTCCAATCCGGAATAACATGAAGAGCTGCCACCAATCGAGCCTCCGGATCAGGAATAGCCAAATCCTCTTCACCAGGGATCTTGACCGACGGGTTGTGCAGCACATCCAGAAAAACATTGGGTGGGACCGGTTTGCGCTGAGAGCCCAGCCGGCTTAAAGCGTCTGCCGCTTCATTTTTCCGCCGGTCCACGTGATCCACCTGATACCCTTTGAAATAACCTGCGACAGTATCCACCTCACGACGATATGCTGCCATGAGTGGGTCCTTGGAGTCCCAAGCGCCAGACACTTGCTGGGCCACAAGGTCCGAGTCACCGAAGCACTTAACTCGACTTAGATTCATCTCCTTAGCCATCCGGAGACCATGGAGCAAGGCTTCATACTCATCTGCATTGTTAGTACAAGGGAACATTAAACGGAGAACATAACAAAACTTATCACCTCGTGGGGAAGTTAATATGACTCCAGCCCCCGAGCCTTCCAACTGCCTGGATCCGTCAAAATGGATGGTCCAATATGTATGATCCGGCTTTTCTTCAGGTGCTTGCATTTCTGTCCAATCATTGATGAAATCAACAAGTGCTTGAGACTTAATCGTTGTCCGAGGCACATACTTCAAACCGTACGGCCCCAGCTCTATGGCCCACTTTGCAATCCGGCCAGTTGCTTCCCGGTTTTGGATGATATCCCCCAAAGGAGCAGAACTGACCACCGTAATTGAGTGCCCTTGGAAATATTGTTTAAGCTTCCGGCTTGCCATAAAGACTCCATACACCAGCTTCTGCCAATGCGGATACCTTTGCTTGGACTCAATGAGTACCTCGCTGATGTAATAAACCGGACGTTGAACTGGATGCTCCTTACCTGCCTCCTTTCGCTCCACCACAATAGCTACACTGATCGCCCGAACATTAGCAGCAACATATAGCAGTAATGGCTCCTTGTCAACGGGAGCGGCGAGCACAGGCGGATTGGCCAATTGCCGCTTTAAGTCCTCAAACGCTTCATCAGCAGCAGAACTCCAGACAAACTAATCCGTCTTTTTCAACATCTGATACAAAGGGATTGCCTTCTCACCCAGGCAATTGATAAACCGGCTTAGCGCAGCAATCCTGCCTGCCAGGCGTTGAACATTGTTGATACACTTCGGTTTAGCCAGGGAGGTGATAGTTGTGATCTTCTCCGGATTAGCCTCAATTCCCCTGTTGGACACTAGAAAACCCAATAGCTTGCCTGCCGGTACACCAAAAACACACTTTTCTGGATTAAGCATCATCTTGTATGTTCTCAGATTATCAAAGGTTTCTTTCAAATCATCAATCAGAGTCTCCTTCTCCCTGGATTTAACCACGATGTCATCCACGTAAGCATGTACATTACGGCCAATCTGCTTGTGAAGACAATTTTGTACACACCGTTGGTAAGTTGCCTGGGAACTCTTGTGCCCGAAGGGCATAGACACATAGCAGAAGCCTCCAAAGGGAGTTATAAATGTTGTCTTCTCCTGGTCCTTAACTGCCATTTTGATCTGATGATAGCCAGAATACGCATCCAAAAAACTTAGACGCTCACAACCCGTCGTAGCATCAATAATTTGATCAATACGGGGGAGGGCGAAAGGATCTGCTGGACAAGCCTTATTAAGATCCGTGTAATCCACACACATACGCCAGGCGCCGTTTTTCTTGAGGACCAGCACCGGATTGGCAAGCCACTCAGGGTGAAACACTTCAATAATAAAGCCAGCTGCTAAGAGCCTGGCTACTTCCTCTCCAATCGCCTTGCGCCTTTCTTTGTTAAACCGACGGAGGAACTGTTTCACCGGTTTGTATTTAGGATCCACATTAAGTGTGTGCTCAGCGAGTTCCCTCGATACACCTGGCATGTCAGAAGGTTTCCATGCGAAAATGTCCCAATTCTCACGGATGAACTCGATGAGCACGCCTTCCTATTTCAGATCCAAATTGGCACTGATGATGAACTGCTTAGACGAATCGCCAGGTACAAAATCAACAAGCTTAGTCTCTGCTGCCGATTTGAACTTCAGGGCCGAATCATGCTCCGTAGTTGGCTTCTTCAACGGAGTCATGTCCGCCGAATCAACATTGTCTTTATAGTACTTCAACTCCTCAGTGGCACAAACCGACTCTGCATAAGCCGCATCTCCTTCCTCGCATTCCAAAGTGATTTTGCGGCTTCCATGAATTGTTATTGTCCCCTTGTGACCTGGCATCTTGAGCTGCAAATACACATAACAGGGTCGGGCCATAAACTTGGCGTACGCCGGTCGCCCAAATAGGGCAATGATATGGACTTTGGATTTTCACCACCTCAAACGTCAATGTCTCTGATCTGGAATCATGATCATCCCCAAAGGTCACTTCCAGAGCTATCTTACCAACGGGATATGCTGATCTGCCAGGCACTACACCATGGAATACTGTATTAGACGGTTTGAGATTCTTATCTGCCAGTCCCATACGACGGAAGGTCTCATAGTACAGGATGTTAATACTACTCCCTCCATCCATGAGCACCTTGGTGAACTTATAACCTCCCACCTGAGGTGCCACCACCAGCGCTAGCTGACCCGGGTTATCGACCTGGGGCGGGTGATCCTCTCTGCTCCATGTGATCGGCTGTTCAGACCAACGTAGATAACGGGGTGTGGCCGGTTCAACCGAGTTGACCGCCCACCTCTGAACCTTCCGGTCTCGCTTGTCCAAGCTAGTGGTAAAGACATGGTACTGTCCACCACTCAACTGCTTTGGGTTGCTCTGGTAACCCGACTGCTGCTACTGCTGCTGTTGGTTATAACCACCCTGGTTGTTCCGATTATTTTGACCATTATTTCCGCTCGGATTACCATTAAACCCTGAACCGGAACTTCCTCCACCGTAACCCGGCCTGGACCCTGAGCCATTGCCAGACTCGTGATCATACCGGAAATTATTAGAATTCTTGAACTCCTGCATAATAAAGCAATCCTTCCAAAGGTGGTTTGCTGGTTCCTCCTTCGTCCCATGTTTTGGACAGGGCTGGTTTAGCAGAAAGTTTAGGCGGTTTGGGTTAGGGTTGGGCGCCCCACTACGATTTCTTGGCCTACCTTTGCGTCGCTGACCATTGTTCTGTGCGTTGGTGTTAGCCACAAAGTCCATGTTACCATCCGCTTTACACTTGCCTCCTCCGCCATTGCCTACCCAGTGATGCTGCTGACCTTTGGAGCTGTTGTTCTTCTTTCCCTTCCTTGTCTTGTCATCATCAGATTCGGGATCCTTGGTACTATCAGAATCAGCATATTTCAGCAAAGGGCCATGAGAGTCCCCATGTCAGTGCAATGACGCTTCATCCATCCCAACTTCAGCTTCAGGGGTCCAAACCGGCAGTTGCCCTCTAGGGTTAATACTGCGGTGTTAGCATTGATGCGGTCTGAGGAATGCAACACTTGTGAAACCCGGCGCACCCAATGAGTCGTTGATTCTCCTTCCTCCTGGACGCATGCAGCTAAGTCCACTATCGACATAGGCTGTTTACAGGTATCTTTGAAATTGCTGATAAACCGGGCCCGTGATTGGGCCCATGAACTGATAGAATTAGCCGGCAAGCTTTTTAACCAAGTACGGGCCATTCCTTCGAGCATCATGGTGAAGTATTTTGCACACGCCATGTCATCTACATCAAGCATCTCCATGGCCATCTCATAGCTCTCCACCCATGTCTCTGGAGGTTGATCCGCCGTGTAATTTGGCACCTTGCGCGGGCCTTTGAAATCCTTGGGCAAGCGCACATTGTGTAAAGCGGGGATGAGGCAAGGCACCCCCAAAGAACTGGAGGTAACCACAGGTCCAGTGAAGGTGGTTGGATGAACCGGCGTGAGCTGCCGAGCCTGATCCTGTGTGGCTAATTCGGCCTCCCTGCGCGCGCGGGCCCGGTCCACCACTCCCTGAGCGTTATCAGCACCACCCACCGGGTTGTTGTCCCGGGGTGCCCCACGTCATTCATTACTCGACACTGCCGGTTCATCCATATGCCTGCTATAGCTCCGACTTGGACGAGGGGTCGAGTGGATCCGGTCGCGGCTGTACGAGTATGCTTCCTGTTGGACCAAAGCAGTCCTCAGAAGTTCCTTGACCCGCCGTGTCTCTACTGCCTGTGGCGAGTCACCTTCAACTGGAATGGCCTCCAGCCGTGCAGCAGCGGCAACAAGATTATCCATTGGGTTGGAGTAGTGACCCGGGGGTGTTAAAGCAGTCTGAGGTACAACGGTGCTTTGACGAGGCGGGTCGATCTGATGAGGTTGAACCGGCGCACCGGTCCCAGGGGCTTCTGCCCGGTTCCTCTCCAGGGATTGCCGGCTCTTGACCCTGGAGTGTTGAAAAGGTCTCTGGCCTCGAAAACCGGAGGTAAGCGGGATCGGTGCTTCCTCCTCATGACTTCATGTGATGCGCTCTGGTCTAACATAAGCCTGTAGGCCTGTGCGTCTAAAGCAGCCCGCTCTGCGGCCATCCTGGTGTCCTCAGCCGCCAGATCCGCCTTGGCCTGGGTGATCTATTCCTTTACCTTTGCAATCTCCGTATTGTGAACGTCCTGATCTGGCGGATTAACTTCCGCCATAAGCACAACCAACGCATCAAATAGCTCTGATAGAACCTGAGCCGGCGGGCACGCAGGGCCTCCTGCCCCGGCGGCCGCCGCTGCTGCTGAACCGGAAATCGTTGCCGCAGCTGTCGAAGAATGAAGCGCTGCTTGAGTTCCAGCCATAAATATTCCAACCCGGTTGGGCAGATCAGAGGGGTCCGGAATACTGTCGCCATCGGAACAGCTCCCAATCCGGCCATCTTGTAGCTGATAAAGAGATTCAGTTTCTCCGGTCGAAGATTCGTCACTGGAACAAATGACAGTCGTCTCGCGAAATCCCGATTCGTCGTCATGACTTCCTCCATGGATGACCCCTACAAAGGCACGCTTCATGGCCGGTTTAACCCGGGCGGATTGCACACGCTGAGCCGTCTCGACGAGGTCGGTGCAGATGTCCGGCTTAGGTCCCGGTTCACCAATCTTACCAATGAAAACGTGAACGCTACCAAAGGGGACCCGGTACCCATACTCAACTGAGCCGGCCTCGGGGCCCCGGCCTGCGTCGTCGATGTAGAGCCTGCCGCGATGACTCTTAGTCATCCGGCCTATAGCATAGCCCTCGAGTCGTTCAAAGCGTTCCTCCAAGAACCAGAAACCATCGTGCGAGGGCCCCATGGTGGGCGCCAACTGTCGTGGCTTTGTCACGGTAGATGTCCTAGAGAAAGGACTTAGTCGTGGAGCCATCGCTACGGGTTAGCTTGAAGGGGTTAAAGCGGACACAAGGACGCAAGAGAGTTTATACTAGTCCGGCCCCTTCAAGGAAGGTAAAGCCTACGTCTAGTTGTGATGGAATTGATGGGTCTCGATGACTTGGGAGCAAACAAGCTTCGCCTAAGTCTCGAGTTGTGGTTTTCTGTCCCTGAACCACCGCCGGGTTGTCCCCTTATATACACGGGTGACGCCCGTCGGTCCACAGAGTCCCAACACCGGTTCATACTCATATCCGGGTTGGTCTCTCCTTATTCCTAACTTACAATATAAGTTTACATACCAAGCCGGTTTACGGCTACAGGTCTTAAACCGACTATAGGCCTTGGGCCCTTATCTTCCTCCTTGGGCTTTAATACCTTTGAACTACTGATGACGTTAACCCGGCCCAGATAGGCCGGTTTACGCCTAGTAGTAATATCCCCAACAGTTTGGGTTGGTAGTTTAAACTTATCCACGAATCCCCTTGATATGTATGAATGCGATGCACAAGTATTGAAAAGAACAAGAGCGGTAAATGACTTAACCAAAAACTTACCTATTACCGCGTCTGGCTGCTCTTCAACCTCCTCCACGTTAACGTGGTTCACTTGTCCTTTGTTGAATGAATTGGGCTTCTTCCCAGCGCTTCCATTTCCGTTTCCATTCCTTCCTTCGGGGCAATCATTGGCATAGTGCCCTGTCTTCCCGCACTTAAAACAGGTAACCTGACTTAAGTCTCTTTTGGCAGGAGTGGACGGGTTGGAGCGGTTCTGATTGTTGTTAGCTCCGTGCCCATTCCCATCATAGCACCACTGTGGTTATGTGATCCTCCTCCAGTGTGGTTGTGACCTCCATGGTTGCGAACAAGCCCTCGCGAGTTCGGGGTTACGCGAGGCTTCTGCTGAGCTCCTGAGTTATACTTCCCTTGTCCATACTTTCTCTTGCGGCTCTCAATCTGCTGCTGTTTCCCTTCAATCATAAGAGCCTTATCTACCAACTCCTGGTAGTTGTTGAAGGTTGCTACCATCAACTGCATGCTCATCTCATCATTCAGCCCTTCCATAAACTTCTCCTGCTTCGCGGCATCTGCGGCCACATCATCAGGGGCATAGCGTGATAACTTGCCAAACTCATCCACGTACTGAGCCACAGTACGATTCCCCTGGCGTAGGTTGCGGAACTCCGGCTCCAGTTGAGACATGGGCGGTGCGGAAAGCTTGCTGAAACTAGTCCCAAGTGACATTGGCTACAGGAAAAGTGGTTGTGTAATTCTCCCACCATGAGGCTGCTGGTCCATCCAATTGATGTGCGGCAAAGCGCACCCTCTCAGCATCTGTGCAACCTGCGGTGGTCAACACCTTCCAATATGGCATAGCCAATCATCAGCAACTATAGGCTCGGTGCTACTGGAAAATACCGGCGGCTGTAACCTTAGAAAACGGGCTAGGTTGTCCACTGGCGGTGGGTTGTTGTTGTTGTTGTTGTTGTTGTTGCCCTGGTTCTGAACTAGCAATTGCATCAAGGCATTCTGCTGCTGGATCAACTGGGTGAGCTCCGGCGGGAAGGTAAAACCGATGTCACGTCTCGGAGGCATCTGATGGGTTTAGATGGAAGAGATTAGAATAGAAAAGGGGTCTAATGAGAAAGCACTACCCATATGCACATGAGACAAACACAATCATTTCACTCATCAATCAAGCAAGGGCATACAAACGGTCTAGAACTATCGCAAAAGTGCTCACTACTACTACATACATGGGGAAAATACTACTAATAGTTGGTGGTCATCTAGAAATTTTGATCGGTGGAAGACTCCATGATGTCTGCTCCAGCTTCGTCTTCAAAGTCATCATCACTAGGGTCGGAGTCGGTGTCATCGATGATGATGTAGTTGTCGGGCAAGTGGAATTGTCGTCTTATACTCCCGGTGCTGGTCCTCCCATGAATACTCCGATCTTCTTGACAAGGTCGTCATTCTTCTCTAGTAGGGTCTTGATTTCCTCCTCATATCCATTGCGGGTAAACTTGAGTTCTTCCTCCAGCTCGATGATCCTAGTCTTCGCCTTCTTCAAGTCCATCATGTCTGCACACATCTGGTTCTCCTGACGTCGAATGTGCTGGTTTAACTCCTGGATGAAAGCTGCAATGGATCTATCCTTCTTAGTGTTGATTACTTCCCATTGCTCGTCTCGGCGCCCACATATTTGGTAGATAGTGTCCTGGAGATCCCTGTGATACACTTCTCCAATGCGTCCCATGGTGATGTGAGCTGCCATACTCTTTCCTAAACTCCATGTTGGTGCATCGAAGGAAAATTCTATGGGTTTAGAGGTTGGCAAGAACGTCCTTCCTGGAACTTGTACTTGAATCATCCAGCGCTCTTCTTCTGGTAAAGTAGCATTGTACGTCCCTGTGAAGCTTGGTATTCCAATGTTCAAGTACCTAGTGACTTCCTTCAAGTGGCGTCCAAAAGGTGTGTCTTCATCCGGTTGTGCAAAATTGTTCTTCATCTCCGTCATCCTAAAGAGTAGAAAATGGAGAGGAGTCAGAAATGAGAAGAGAAGTGTGACCTAGGGTTTATCTTAGTGGTCGTGTCCTACACTCAACGTGTACTCTGATACCATCTTGTAGCGACCCGACCTCAGATGGTCGAAGTCTCTGTGCTTCAATGTCATCCCTGGATCGGTAATGCTGACACACACAGTACTCGAGGATTTATAACAGAGTAGCAATCACACACTTATTACATCGAAAAGTCTAAAAGAGAACTTATTACAATAATATGGCTTAAGGCCATCTAATGCGACAACAGCGGAAGGCTTGGAAGATAAGGTGAGTCCATCAACTCCAACGGCATAGCTGAGCTGCACGGCAACGACCTAACGAACCTTACTCCTCGTCTGAAAAGTCGGCAACATAATACGTTGCAGCCCGAAAACGGGTCAGCACATGGAATATGCTGGCAATATAACACAGTAGAGCAGAAACAGAATAATGCTATCACTACATGCATATATGGCTGGTGGAAAGCTGTATGGTTATAGTTTTTGCGAAAAGCCAATTTTTCCCTACAACAAAGGAATAGATTTTAATTTAACTATCATGGTGGTTGAAACATCATTGAGAAGGTACCCCCAACTCAATCCCAATTAAAGTGATTAACAATCCAACAGTATTAATTAAACATGGTGAGATACATGTGATAACCCAAGTACTAGATACTCAAGAATTATCCATAACCGGGGACACGGCTAACCATGATTAGATTGTACACTCTGCAGAGGTTTGCGCACTTTTCCCCACAAGACTCGATCGCCTCCGTTGGATTTCTCACACTACATGGTGTTTGAGAAACGGATGACCGAGACACAGTCTTTCAGAAACGTTAACTCTCTACTCCGGGTAGACCATACCAAACCTACAAAACCCACTACCTGCTGATCTACCTCTTCAAGAGCTTCACGTAACTTACTCAACTATGCTAGAGCTCATAATAGCTTGTGGCTGCACACGGAAGTTTCTAGCATGAATCATCTCAGTTCCCTTTGAGCCTAGGTGGCGGTCCATAGAAAGATCACACGGGTACCCCGGGATTTCCAAAAAAAATACAGACAACACTGGGTTCCCCAGGTGCCTCAATCCACCCAGTTGTTTGATTAAGTTGCCACCTTAAGTTGAACCATTAATTAACAATCTCAAATCTGACATGAATTTCACTCAAACCCAAACCACGTCTACAAGCATAGCATAGCAATATAAGCAATACATAGAAGTAACTCCCAAGGGTTTGAATATAATAGGGCAATAGGTTCTACCTCAGCAACTACTTCCCAACCCACAAGTTAATGACATCCTAATCATGCAATGTTTGAGGATTGGAACTAATGCATAAAAACTGGGTAATAATGGGATATGATCAAAGTGTTACTTGCCTTGCTGACGATCCGCGAATCCTAGAGACTCGTAGTAACATGCTTCGCACTCCGAGAATTCTATCGCAAGAAAACAATAACATACATAAGTAACAAGCAACGAAGCACAAGCAAAACTCAAATAAGAGAGGTTGACCAGAAAGTTCAACTTAAGAACTCCGGTACGCAAAAAGAATCAAATCAAACAAAGCAACAAAAGTCAAACGGCGAAAGAAAACCACTTCGTTTACTAATTTGAACTTAGGTCAAATTTAAAGTAGCAAAAACTTGTTTGAGTTGATTAACCGAAAAGAGGGTTTCGAGACGAAACTCCAGGCGCTTGAATCGCCTGATTCCGATAAATGAGCGAAAAGATAAACAGAAGTTAAGATCGGATCAGAACTCATGATCAGAAAAAATTGCGGAATAAATCCGAGAAAAAGAAAAACGACGAACAGATTAACGAACGAACGTTCGTTATCTGGATCTAAACGAAGAACGCGTTCGTTAAAACGAACGAACGAGCGAACGCTCGCTAAATAAATAAACCGGAGAAAAACCGATCTATTTAAAAAAACGAAAACTAGGGTTTTGAAAAAAATAAAACCGAACGGATTTTTTTAAGAAAAACCGGCGGTTGGATCCGGCGGCTACCTCCGGCGAGGGCTTGAGCGGCGGGGCGGCGGGATGCGGCGGCGGCGCGGGCG
>NC_041390.1:306905395-307036254 GCF_002162155.2 Triticum dicoccoides | reverse complement strand
GCGGCGCGGCTCGGGGCGGGGTGCGGGAGGCGGATGGTGGCAGTGGGGGCTCGGGCGGCGCGTATATAAAGGGGCCGGGGTGGGTGGCTTGGAGGAGGGGGCAAGGCGGCGGCGACGGAGTCTGGCTCGAACTCATCGTCCGAGTCGGCGGCGGCTGCGCGCGCAGGAGGCCGCGGCGGCGGCTGGGCCGGCCGGGCTCGGCTGGGCCCTAGGCACAGTTGGGCGCGGGATTTTTTTTATTTAATACTGCCGACAGAAGAAAAATCCTAGAAAAATAAAAAAAATCTAAAAATGCCAAAACAAATTTTCACCGTCTAAATAAAATATTTAGGACGAGTCGAACATTTTCTTGGCCCTAAAATGAAATTTTGAAAACATGCAATTTTTCTAATGCAAATAAAATTCGAATAAAACCAAATAAAATCCAATAAATGATTTTAATATTTTTCCTCCGATATTTCAATTATTTTGGAGAAGTCATATTATCTCCACTCATTTGATTTAATATGAAATATTTCTCGGAGAGAAAAATTATTAAAATCAAAATCCTCGTTTCATTATTTGATAAAAATCAAATATGAAAACCGGAAAATCCCCAACTCTCTCCGTGGGTCCTTAAGTTGCTTAGGATTTCGAGGATTGCGGAACGAAAATGCAATAAATCATGATATGCATGAATGATCTATGTATAACATTCCAAATTGAAAATTTGGGATGTTACAAGTTGTCGGAGACATATCAGCCGCACTCACACCGACCCACACGACAATCAGCAATAAAGCTCACGGATGGAGCAAGGCGAGAGGAAACTCGTGTGCTTTGGCAAGAAGACAATGACATGGGAGGCCGTGCAAAACAACCAAGCATGCAAAACTACTTTTATAGTCGCGGAGGGCATGGGCGTCGCTCCTGCCCGAGCAAGCGGGCGCATCGCATGTGCCGACCGTAGCGACTAAAGTAGTTGGTGCAGGTGAAGACACAGACAAGCGGGTCCGGTCAGAAAATCACGCCCGAGCAGGGGCGCGCCAAAGTCCGCCACATGACAGTGGCACTGCACGCGCCCTCGGTCTACCCATCATGGACGCGCGTCGATTGTAGCAACCAAACCAGCCAGTGTGGGTGAAGACACTGATAGGCAGGTCTGGCCAGGCTCTCTTGAGCGAGTGGTGGCATGCTGAATTTTGCCACATGATGGTGGCCCCCGGACGTGCCATCTGTCCACTAGTCATCAACCTTCCAGCCGGGTCGCCCTGGTCCGAGCAGTCTGGGAAAATTAGATGGCTCACATCGCCCTAAGATCCTCCCGAGGCAAGTGGACCGGCAACAGATGGCTGAGAGTCTCTCTTCGCCCTCGACGAGCCTAGAAAGGCGGGTACTCTAGCATCCTTTATAGGAGTAATTAATGAAGAAAAAGTGTTGACGTTCATGACCTTATGACATCTCCCCACTACTTTACTCAAGTATCTTACTGGCATATTCATCAATCACTCACATATCATCTCAAAACAATTGCAAAGAACTCTATTATCAAGTTAAGTGATCTATAAGGTCGTGCAAGTTTTTTTTATACCACCAATGTATAGCTATTGTCTTTAGTACCAACATATAATTCATGCAAACAACCAATTGCTATTCAACTCTCTAAAAGGATATAAGTGAAGTAAGAGACTTCTAATCTTTTCTATAAAAGAATGCTTTTCCGCCGTGCTCTAACATATATAAATGAAGGAAAGGAGAAATTCTATAATTAACACAACTCAAAGATATAAGTGAAGTGCATAAAGCATTCTATAATTCATGATCAAAGTGTGTCTCTCTCAAGGATGTGTGGCCAGAATATGATGATTGTAATGACCAGCAAGCAAAAAAAACAAAGGATGCTCAAAGAATAACATATGTCATGTGAACAGATTAAAACGTAAGTCTAGCCGAGACAAATTGATAATTATTGATGAATAAGTGGGACACCTCGGGGGCATCCCAAACTTAGATGTTGGAGTCTTCTTGAATATTTACTTAGGGTGCCTTGAGCATCCCCAAGATTGAGATTTTGCCTCTCCTTGTTCCTCTCATATTGATGTCTCCCCTAGATCTTTAATACTTCACCCACACAAAATTTCGCAAAACTTACTAGAGGAATTAGTAGGCATAAAATAAATGGCCTTCATGTACTCCCAAGACAAGATGCATAATTATTTTAAAACATTAGCTATTGTATACCATCATTTTCATATTTTATATCCCCAAATATAAGCTATGAATACTCAAGTATAAGCGGATAACAAAACTATAATGACAATATGTCAAAATAGTACTATAACAATCAATTTAAAAAGCATGCTCCAGTAACTCGAAAAACTATGGAACATTAGGATGAAAAGAGTTGCATTGAACAAGAGGTGAAAACTCATTAGATATAAATTGTCAACAACCATACAATAAAATTTGAAGCAAGAACATTGAATGTGAACACATAAAAAGAACTACAACTAGATAAAAGGCAAATTGCACCGACCAATTTAAGAAGATTCTATAGAAAGTTATCTACACCGAGATCAGCATTGCCACCACCAACCTATAAGAAGAACACAGAGACGGACATCAAGATAAACACACACACACAGAGAGACACAAAAAAACAGCTAAAACAAAAAGGAACAACACAACTTTAAAATTAGAAACTACAATCTCCAAATGTGAATTGCCCTCAAAATATTGAGAATGTGATAAAAGCGTATCATCAACTTGCTAGTTAAAGAAATCTCCTTCGCGATCGTCCAGATCATCAATATCAATAGCCATTACATGCACAAAGTGATAAAAAAATAAAAGTAAATTATACGTCAGACTAAACCTAAATCATACAATAACTATCCAAGCACTACAAATCATGTTGGGAAATAGAAAAACCAAACAAAATGAATTGACAAGAATAGATACATGAAGCCAAAAGAAGCTGCATAGAGGACACTCGATTCGAGCACACAAACCCTAACCACCACACCTCTTGAAAATCCCTGCAGAATATCATTAAAAGAAGAGAGAAATCTCAGTCACTCACTCGGATATATCAAATCCAATACAAACTAGCAGGGTGACCCGCGCATTTGCGCGGCTAGATTTCCTATGTGTTTTTCATACCTATGAGATGCTGAGCTAGTCATACAACATATAGGAAAACATATAGTCATATACACAATGTGGAAACACATTTTCATCATTTGTCATCGTTTTCAGTAAGTTGTATACGGACATGGAATTCTTTTTATTTTATTTACTAACCTATGTGGCTATTATCCTAGATATGCCTTTCAAATAAAACATTATAGTCAATTATGTATATCATGAGGAAATACTTTTTTATGGGGTCACGCGGAAATACATTTTTTTGTTTTATTGCTTATATTAAGTTGCTGGCAAAAGATTTGGTATGTGGGAACAAAACAACATAGCACTGTGCACTGCACATGTCATGCCAATCTATTCTGGTTGGATTCTTTCTTTAGCTTCCATTTTTCCTCTTCTTCTATTCAATTGGTTTATGTTTTTATCCAAAATAATTAAAACTTTTCCAAGAAACTTAATATCACTGTGAAATATTAAAAAATAATGTGTATTCACAAGAAACTACTAAAATAGGTCCATCGTTAAATTTTCGTTTTTTGTTGTATTTGCCAAAGAAAGTAAAATACATGTAGATGGCAGTGCTCTGTTTTATAAATATTTGGGTCCCTTTTATTCTATTTTATGCATGGCATGTGTACAGTCCTCTTGCAAGGGCCTTTTATTTTTCTTGAAGAATTGTAGTAGCTAGTTTCGTCACTTAAATTAGGAATATAATTCTTCTCTATATATGAAAGGGTAGCATGTGTAAATGGTATGCCTTGTTGCTATTACTTTTTCCCTCCTTCGTCATCCTTATACAATTATTTCTAGAAAGATGTAGTGTGGTATTGATTATATAAAACAATGGGCAACAATACACCATATTATCAATCCCTAGCTAGCTACTCCCTCCGTTCGGAATTATTTGTCTCGGAAATGGATGTATCTATAACTAAAATATGTCTAGATACATCCATTTCTGTGACAAGTAATTCCGAACGGAGGGAGTAGTTTCTAATTAGTTATATGGATTGATAAAAAAAGATAGCTATATGGACGAGAATACAATACATGCATTAATACGATGTCGATTGTCTAATCAACAGGCTAATCTTTTCTATTTGATAGGTTTTGAGATTGTTTATCGCTTGTGCCGAGCACCCGAGCGGCAACTGGCTATCCAATTTATTTGTAACGTGTGAACATGGCATTGGCTTCCATGGAGTAAAGGAGCACACGTAAGCATATTGCTTTTTTGGCGAAAAGCTAAGCATATTTCTAGCTCAATCGAATAGGCCACATCCCATAGAAGTACGGAAACACTAACGCTCATATGTGTGGGCATTTGCATCTCGCCCACACGTATGGATCCGTGTCCGTTTGTGGATGCACGAATCTTGGCATATTTTTGGTGCCACGTAGGACTAAGATGGTGTGTGGGCATTCATCCGGTCGTCCGCACGTCTGTTTCACCACATAGAGGGGTCTGTGTGTGGGCGTTTAGTAGTTCGCCCACACGTCAGTTTTCACTCAAGCGCAAGGGCTGGTGTGTGGGAATTTGCCATCTCGCTCACACGCCCGTCTCCTCTCCCACACCTAAGCTGCCATTTGCCATGCGTTTTGCAGTGTACATGGCAACTTTTCTAGTGTGCATGTGAGCAGTTGGCAACTCTCTTTCTTTTTGCCCGAACATGTCAGTTGCCATATGTTTTGCAGGGTATACGGCAACTGCCCTAGTGTGCTTGTAAGCAGATGGCAACTCTCTCTTTTACCCAAACATATTGTTTTGCCATGTCTCTTTGTAGCACTACACGACAACTGGCTAGTGTTAGTAGGCGGCAACTCCTAAGGTTTTCAAATCATGGCAACTGTAGTAAACCAAACCATACATGATAACTGTTTAGTGTTAGTAGGTAGCAATCTCTAAAGTTTTCAAGTCATGGCAACTATAGTAAACCAAAACATACATGGCAACAACTGCAGTTGTCCAAAATGGCATCTGGCACTTGACCTGAGATGGCAACTGCAGTTGAGCAACCATGACAACTGTAGTTGTCCGACGTGGCAACTGTAGTTCAGCGACTTGGCAACTGCGGTAGACGAAGGGTCCGGACCATGGCAACTGCGGGGACGCGTGGTGACTGTCACGCTAGATGTGCGGGACCGTGAGGTAGGTGGCTGAGAGAAGTCATGTGGGCGTTATGCATTTTGCCCACATGGCGAGTGAGAGGGACCGCAAGGGAAAAAAAGGCGTGTGGACGCTAGTTGTTTTGCCCACACGTAGGCGTGTGGGCTATTCCTCTTAGACACCACATAAAACGTGTAGGCAGACCTCTTAACACCCACACATAAGTTAGTTATCGTTGTTCTAGAAGTATCGCTTTCTCACATTCTTTTCCTTTTGCACAGACAGTAGTTCATGAATTTTTTGTGAGATTGTGGTTGCTGGGTATGCTGTCATGGCGTGCTGAATCTCAAGCCTGTCGTATCGTCCGATGGTGGATTTTACCAGTGCAAATGGCGTGCTAGCCTGCTAGCTAGAAAGACGTGGATGGATGCACATGCGCGAGAGGATGCCTTCTGCCAGCTTCCATGTTCGCGGCTTCAAATTAAAAATTATCATATGATCTATATATGGAATTTTTACCCATGTAGTTTTTTTCGATTTTGAATTTGAATTCCGTATATACAACATAGGCTAATTTTATATTCACCTAATAAATTTTTTATTCACGTAATAAAAAATGAAAATGCTAAATTCTTTGCACACCCTGATTTCTAAGTCATATATAATAATTGTATTCTATGTCCACCTAATGACAGATTCATTATATATAGTGCCGTTGGAGTTCAAAGAAAAACAAAATGGTTTATCTTTTTTCGTAAAAAAAGGTGATTTATTGTATTTATTCAGCTATTAATAGTTATATTACGGTAGGTTAATCTAAAAACTCTAATTTAGATACACCAATGTATATTATAATCGCGATCAACAGTTGAGCTAATCAATTTGCCCACATGGACGAACCTGATTGAACCTGCGAGGTTCTCACATCCATTTAAAGTTAGTCGATGAAACCCGTTCAGTCCACCTAGTTTCTGGACTAATTACTCTGATGAACTCTCGTCGAGTTTCTTGTTAGAATCGAAGCCCATGTACGAATGAGCTACTCGTACATCATACCATGCCTTTTGCATGCAAAAGAACTCATGCATGCAAAGTAGTGAAATTAGAGATTATTTTGGTTAAATGACAATTCAGAGATGCAATCTAACGCTTACACGCGCAGTGCCGTGGAATATGTTGGCGCCCGTATGGATTCCTTTTGGCAATACGCCGGCTTTGCGGATGCAATAGAGAGCCAGATGGAGTATGGACTCCTTTTTTAATGACTATATGACTGCTAAGGGCGCGCTAGCCTGCTAGCTAGCAAGACGTGGATGGATGCACATGCATGAGAGTCTGTCCTCTACCAGCTTCCATGTTTGCGGCTTCTAATTAAAAGTTATCATATGACGTATAGATGGAATTTTTACCCATGTAGTTTCCTTCTGTTTTTAATTTGAATTTCGTATACACAACATAGGCTAACTTTATATTCACCTAATAATTTTTTTATTCACCTAATAAAAATGGAAGTGCTAATTTTCTTGCACACCCTGATTTCTTAGTCATATATAATAACTGTATTCTATGTCCATCTAATAACATATTCATTAAATATAGTGCCATTGAGAACTAGGCTGTAGCCTAGTGGCAAGGGAGTGCAGTGGCGTCTCCAGCAACCAGGGTTCGAGCCACATCGGGGACGAATTTCTGGTTTCTCACAAGGGATGCTTTCTCCTATATCAATAAACCATGGGTGCTAGTGCCCATGAGTTTCATCTTTTTTAATATAGTGCCACTGGAGTTCAAAGAAAAACAAATGGTTTATCTTTTTTTTCCTAAAAAAGGTGATTTATTTTATTTATTCAACTATTAATAGTTATATTATTTTAGGTTAATCTAAAAACTCTAATTTAGATACACCATTGCATATTATAATCACGATGATCAATAGTTGAGCTAATTATTTGCCGCCATGGATGAACCTGGTTGAACCTGCGAGGTTCTCACATCCATTTGAAGTTAGTCGATGAAACCCATTCAGCCCGCCTAGTTTATGGACTAATTACTTTGATGAACTCTCATCGAGTTTCTTGTTAGGATCCAGGCCCATGTACGTATGAGCTATTCGTACATCTTACCATGCCTTTTGTTGCAAAAGAACTCATGCATGCAAAAGTAGTGAAATTGATCTAAAAACTCTAATTTAGATACACCATTGCATATTATAATCGCGATGATCAATAGTTGGGCTAATTATTTGCCGCCATGGATGAACCTGGTTGAACCTGCGAGGTTCTCACATCCATTTAAAGTTAGTCGATGAAACCCATTCAGCCCGCCTAGTTTATGGACTAATTACTTTGATGAACTCTCATCGAGTTTCTTGTTAGGATCCAGGCCCATGTACGTATGAGCTATTCGTACATCTTACCATGCCTTTTGTTGCAAAAGAACTCATGCATGCAAAAGTAGTGAAATTGAGGGTTATTTTTGGTTAAATGACGATTTGGAGATGCAATCTAATGCTTACCTGTGTAGTGACATGGAATATGTTGGCGCCCGTACGGATTCCTTTTGCCAATACGCTGGCTTTGCCGATGCAATAGATAGCCGTATGGAGTATGGACTCCTTTTTTTAATGACTATATGACTCCTTTTGCCTATACGCTCGCCTTGCTGATGGAATATGTGGCTGTATGGACTCTCCCTTACACGCTGCCTTGCCAAGCTTAGGTGAACAAATCGCTGCTGTTCATTTATCATAACTTCATAATTGTAAATCTTCATCATTTGTTTTCTATCATTTTAATAATATAATAGATTATACGAGAAATCAAGTGTGAGTGCGGGAGGGGGAGGGGCAACGAAGCACACGCCCTAGTGAGGGAAAAGAGCAGACATACAAAGAGGGGGAAATTTTGTTTTTGCCACTCTAGTTTTTACCAACTTTGTTTATGCCACTCTAGAATTTGACATCTCACTTTTGCCACTCTTAGCTTTTGACAATACATCACAAATGCCATTCCGTGGCAAAAATGATAATTTTTCATTTCACTTTTGCCACTGTTAGCTTTTGACATGTATCACAATTGCCACTCTAAAATTTTCGCTTTTGCCTCGGAATGGCAAAACTGATATATTGTCAAAAGCTAAGAGTGCAGAAGTGAAATGTCAAATTCTAGAGTGGCATAAGCAAAATTGGCAAAAACTAAAGTGGCAAAAACAAAGTTTTCCCTACAAAGAGACTGAGAGAGATGAGAAAGAGAACTCTCTCACTCCACTCGATAATTAAGAGATAAGAAAGGAAGGTGTCGGCCACTCTCATGGGGTGGGCTCACACAAAATTGGCAAGAGCAAGCTTAAGGGGTCATGGGCTCAGCCAAATAACAAAAAAATTGTGGGAAGATCAGTAGAAAATCGGCCGATAGTCCAATACAATAAACAGAACAATCTATCAAAAATGCAACAAAGGAAACAATCAACAGCCAAGAAATTGAATGACCCAAATCAAAATTCGGATGGCATATGTATAGCTAAAGTGTGCACTACAGTGAGGGGCATTTTGGCTCCCTGTATCTGCATCGCACAGTAGAGCATCGAGATGCGGACTGCCCTTGGCACTCTGTTGAAAAGTGGAATAGAAAAATGGGTATACGACTACATTTTCGTCAGTACATATGGCGTGGTCAGGAGGCGTATCATAGTAACATTGGGTGCCCGTCGGTTGGGTTGAGAACTTGTACCTGGACGCGAGGTCTAGTATGTTAGTTTGGCAGCAGTGGAGGTGGCGGAGCGGCACCGGTGATTCCGCGGTGAGCTGCAACATGAAAAAATGACAACAAACTTCCCCATGGATCCGGTAGCAAGGTGAGTTTATTTGTTCTTTCATGTTGCAGTAGACGATTTTTTGAATATGAAATCGGGATTAAGGACTGATTCATTCACCAAAATCTCATTTAGGCTACCTATCTTTGACGACGAGGCATGGAGCACAACCGTTTTAATTGGGATAGGTGGCGCTCAGGCTGCTATTGCAGACGAATTAGGGGATTGTTCCCGTTGCGGGATGGGAGATGTCTGCAATAGCGGCACGGCTGGATTCAGAGCTAAGGCGGTTGATGGCGGCTGGGCAAGTGCGCTGCGCGGTGAGAATACAATTGTTGCTGGCTGCTATGGTGGAATGAGCGATTTCAGCGAGAGTGAAGGTGACAACGCAGATCAAATTGAGAAGGTTACTGGCGAAGGTGGCTTGGATGCTGACCAAGATGTTGTCATTGAAGAACATGAGGAAAGTGAATATGCAGCATCAATCCAGTCTACTTGGAAGATGGATCCACAGGCTCCAGGCTGGACAAAGAGGTATTGTTATCCGAACGAGTGCTTACATAAATACGGCTAGTGTTATCTGAATAAGAATTGTCATTTGAATAAGTATTTCCATAAAACCAGTGGAGAGGTTGTGCTTGAAGTATGATCTGCTTGTATCGAGTGCCAGTGCAGGAAATGTTGTGTAGACTTGAAGCTCGACCGGGGACTAATCCAGTTAGTGATGTGCTTAACTATGAGATTTTGTCAGTTGTTGTCCTTTGTACTATGTATAGTTGTAGTAAGAAATTTTCCATGGATGTTTTTTTCTATGCATAATTAGAGTTGGGAAATGCCCACCTGACAGGATGCCATGCCCGGACAGAGTTGGCACACTGGAGTAGATGGTTAGGGGTTACGCCGACAAGCTAGGCGAACATGTGGTCGAGCTTACCATTGGTTTGACATTTGACTCCCTTAGTGAAGCCTATGATTTCTACAACCTTTATTCATGGGAGCACGGATTTGGTATAAGATATGGAAGAGCAGGCTTAATGCTGAGAAGATGAAATGCATGCAACAAGTTGTCTGTGGGTGCTCTATAAGTCTGCCTTGTGTTGGTTAATGGGGTAAATTAATTTTGTTTGTAGTGAGGGGGATGTTTTGTTTGTTTGGATTATACATATTGGTCCTGAAAATATGATACTCTCTGTAACAATGGATACCAATAAGGGGGAACAACAGTTCTTGCAAATGCGAGTGCCAGACAATTATAAGATTGTTCTGCACGCACGACAATGGTTGGTACATTACTTGATGAGGACATGGAGGTCATAGTTACACCCACAACCCCTACTACTATACCTATTGGATCGATTAGTATAGATCGCGCACGCCAGTTATATTATTAGGTAATTTTATTTCTTGGTAATGTTTCTGAAGTTCATGAGAATATGATGCTACCTAACTTCGATACATTTTTGTTGCTTACAGTTGAAGGGCCTAGCATGGACAAGAAGGGAACACTGGAGCATTATCAAGCATGAAGACGAAGGCGCGTGCGAAGAGAACAAGAACTAAGTTTGTAGTGGAGATTTCCGCACTTTGAAGCCACCATGATGACATACAAGAAGATCGACGAAATATATAAGATGGCCTTTTCTAAATTTTGTCCATAGCTTATTATTGGTGTTGCGGCACCTTATTTTTGGGCCAGGCCCATGTAATTTCAAAATACAACTCCGTAGGCTATTTTTAGAGTCCATATTGTAGGGGAAATGAACCGGGAGGTATTTTAGTCCCACCATGCCAAGGGTGGACGAAATCCCCTCTCTTTTCCCCTATAAATATAGCCCTTAAGGCATCGTTTAGAGTTGGGTTTTATTTAGTTAAAAGTTAGCCATCGCTGCAACTTCGTGCACTTTGTTTGTGTCCAACGACCATACCAAGACCGCTTATGAAACCCCACTTTTATCAATACTTCATTTATATTCGCAATATTCAGATTGCTTAATCATATTCTTGCTTGTTCTTCGATTGCTTGCAGGAATAGACCTTCGTGGTCAGGTTGATCATGCTCCGGCGTGGTCAATAACCTCTCGGAATTGGTTTAGCAATTGCTAAGGTGCAACATCGTCGCACGTTTGTAGTCAGATCATCAAAGTCGTCTCCACCAAATCGTTAGTTATCATCTCATCTAAAGATCGGGACCCCGCCTCTATCATTACTGAACATTGGGCTAACCACAACCACTCTCTAACTACAACATGCGGCGAGAAGATGAACTAACCAGCCCACAAGCATATTGATGTTTACACAGAGGATCTGGTCAAGCAATTGAGGTAGAATAATGTGAACGTTACGAAGGTGTACAACATTATAGCTAGTTTCTTTGGTGACGTTGACAAGATTCCGTTCATGAAGAGAGCACTTAGAAATCTTTGTGGGAAGATTAACAAAGAGCAAGCTGAGGATGATGTTAGGAAAACAATAGATGTATTTGTAGAGATAGCCATGGATGACCTAGAGTTAGTGTGAATGTCGAATCAAGAATCTCATGTGGGCTACTGGAAGTAGCAGGAACCAGTAAATCTACTTCGGAGATGTTGTGACCTTCGATACTACCTATCGAACAAATCTGTACGACATGCCATTTGGTCCCTTTGTTGGGGCAAACATTTTCAGAGCATCATGCTAGTGTATTGCTCCAAGATGAGCAAGTAGAGAGCTTTGAGTGAGTCCACAGAATTTATGAGGAAGATGGGTGGCAAGCACCCTATAACTATTTTGACAGGTAATTTCCCAAATAGTTGGCCTAATGTTTCTCAAAATGTGTATTTCTAAATTTTAGGATCTAGTGAGGTAAAAAAATGACTGGACCAGTAGTTGAAAATATGTTTTGCTGCTTCTTCTATATCAATGCAGGGCTATGAAAGTTGCCATCAAGAACACCTTACCTATGATAGCTAGTAGATGGTGCAAATGAGACGTGCTAAAGAAGGAGAAGGAGACACTAGGGCCAATGTACACGAAAAGGAGGTGGGGACGGTGAACATGAATTTACTATCCAAAAAACTATTGTCAACCTGCAGACGAGCCATCGATCCTTTGCGATCACACATAAGGCACTCAATGAAAGCACCAATGTCGGTGTCAAAACCAACAAACCTCGGGGTAGGGGCTCCTGAACTGCGGATCTCGAATCTAGGTAATAACAACTAAGGAGTCGATGTTTACCCAGGTTCCGACCCTCTTGATGGAGGTAAAACCCTACGTCCTGCTCTTGTTTATATTGATGGAGATGTATCAAGTATAGAGTTGATCTACCTCAAGATCGTAATGTGTTGCCTAACTCTAGGGCTAGATGAATGATTTTGTGTTGATGTCTATGAATATGATCTATCGACTAGCCTGGCCTCAACTTATATAATTTACGAGAGGCCTAGGATAACAAGACTCTAGTCGGATCCGCCGGTGGAGAGGAGTCCTTGTCTTGATCACCGAGTCTACTAGAATGTTCCTCGTATATGTCATGGGCTGCTCGAAGTGGCCCATTGGTGAACCACCACGGGGGTCCTTGGCCCGATCCACCTGGTCGGGAGATGACGTGGTGAGTACCCCCTAGTCCAAGACATAGTCAGTAGCCCCCTGAACCGGTCTTCAAGTTGGGAACGCTCCTCGATCCTTCCAAATTGTTCTTCGTCTTTGGTCGTTGGTCATGAAAGCTAGTCCAACTAATCTTCCCATCTCTGATCTCAAGGATCTCCGAGGTGTATCCGAAGGGTTCACACATTGGGTATTCGAGGAGACCCTTTAAGTTCACGACCTTTATCAATGCCTTGTTATTTTTACGCCAAACCTCGGGTTCAAAGTTTGTCCCGTGCAGCGGTGTCCTCTTGCATCCGAGCTCAAATGTCGGACTACATCCGAGGTATCTTTTTGGAGCCGAGCTCCAATGTTGGTATGCATCCGAGGTGTCATAGATTACCTTGGTCTAGAGAAAGTTGAAGGAGTTCAAACGAGCTTAATGCCGGTAATGTCCTATATGGACCTAGCCAGTTGCATCTGAGCTTTATGACGGACTGCTTCTGAGATGGTGCACCACCTCTGCCGTGGGCTGATTTTTTGTGGAATTTATTTCCGATTGGTGCAATTTATTTGCTGACGAGATGTATAGCCAGTAGCCCCCGAGGTGTCTGTTGGTCTAAAACCCGAGATGGACCTGAAGGAAAAAAATAATACTATTGATCCCAGTAGCCTCTGAGACTCAGGTCAATTCGCGAAATCGGTCTAAGGATCAATTCCTTGCTCGGCAACATACCTTCAGGTCAACATTGCAGTGTGCATAGTCTCTAAGACTCGGGTTGGGTGCGACAGACCAACCTGAGGATAGTAATCTCCTCGGAAACTCTTTCGCACTTTGAATTTTCCTACATTGAATTAGCAATGTAGTAGCCCCCGAGACTTCGGTTGGGCAACATGGCTGATCCTAGGGTCGTTTCTCCTTGGGAACTAGTCTATATGTAGTGTGTGTTTTTCCAACGCCAAGGTGCAGCTCAGTAGGAAAGATGTCGAACGACGGGTCGGAAAAGATTTCCCAAGCAAAACCATCATGCAGAACACCTCGGTCAAGAGGATGTCCCGCCTCCTGAATGGCAAAAATGAAATAGGTTGAAAGTGTTATAAGCTCAAAAACCAAAAAACTTATGCGAAAACTTTAAGTCCACATTGAACAAGTCTTTTGGTGTCAATCTGAAATTGGTCTTAAAATTAGTTTGTTCTTTCGTTGTGCTTTAACATGACACATCCGATCTCAAGATTTCAAGAGAGTCAGCCTTCAGCTTCAAACTCCAATCCGGAAGGTGGAGTGCTTCTTAGGCTAGTTTAGCAAACTAAACTCGAGCGACTCAGAGATAAACCAGACTATCTGGCTACTGAGCACACACTCGAGTCGAGAAAGGGGTGGTAGAGAAAGACTTTTCAACAACTTAGAAGAAAACATTTATTATAAAACAACTCAGATAAATTTGAGCCCCAAGTTAACTTGGGTAGAAGAAGTGTTTTAAACAAACACTATTTTTGACAAACTAAGTTTTTAACAACCTGCTTTTTTGTTTAACACAGATATAATTCTTGGTTGAGTTGAACAAGAATTTAACACTCAAAAAGTGTGAGCATGAAAGTGACTTAGCTGGTTAATGTGCTTAGTGTTGATGACATGGACCAGACATGCGGCAGGGCGAAGGCGTTGTCCTCGGCATGGCCAAGGTCCCAGCCCCCAAGCCCGAGGTGACCGAGCGAGGAACACAGCTTGACGAAGTGGCGACGCAACATATGGTCGATGTGGGGAGGCGAAGCCCCCGATCCTGCTAATGATGTCAAAGCTGGCCGGCATGTGATGTCGAATTCCCTAGAGTAGGTTGATGAAGAGATGGCAAACCCCCACTCCAACCGAGGTGATGAAGCAGGTCAGTAAGGTGACATTGCAATCCCCATGTTAACCGAGGTGTCGAAGTAGGTCGGCATGGTGGGCATCGGCTTGAAGAAGCAACGGCGCGGCCATGCCAACGCAGGTCGGAACTTGTAACGCGGTTAATGTTGGCATGCTCGACCCATGTAATCTGTGGGGTGACAATGTTGTCTTGACGATTATTTGGCATCCACGATGTCGAACTCTTGGTCGACTCGCTATGATGATGATCCGATGAGGTTGTCCTTGGCTCGACAAAGCGACGACCTGTCTAGCATAGGTCGGCAGCCATGGAGCAATGTTGTCGGGCAGGTTTGACACATGCGCGATGATGAAGATTGCTTCAAAAAATACTCAAAATTTGTAGGCACGTGTTTGAGAACAACACACAATACCCTAGAAATAAATTCCTCCAAAAAGGTTGTCCAATATCCCGTTCATGAAGAAATATGAACTCAGGCCAGATTTGTATTCGCATAGAAAACACAACCGGAAATCAATGCACTAATTGGACGTTTCTCGGAGTTTCAATGGTTAGACTGAGCTGAAATTTTGAGGGGTGGTAGATAAAGAAATTCCACGACTGACGAACAGTTGGATCTTGCAAATAATGTCCGAGCTGAATGCTAGAAACCTCACCTAAACTCGTCCAGATTCCTGTCTAGATTTGACAAGGCTCTGGTATATCGGAGAACGTCAGAGATTCCTCCATCAGAGCACGACAAAATTTTACACGGTTGTTGTAGACTCAATTCCACACAATTCCAATGAAGCAATCATTAAAGCGACACTTTAGGAGGTGGAGACAGCGAACACGAAATCGCTATCCATAACAAAACAGATGTCAATCTGCAGACGAGCCATCGATCCTTTGAGATCATATAACGGACTCTCGATGAAAGTACCAGTGTCGGTGTCAGAATCGGCAAACATCAGGGTAGGGAGTCCCAAATTTTAGATCTTGGATTGAGGGTAACAAGAATGAAGGAGATGGTGTCTACCCAGGTTTGGACCCTCTTGATGGAGGTAGAACTCTATGTCCTGCTCTTGTCTATATCAATGGAGATGTATCAAGTACAGAGTTGATCTACCTCGAGTTCAAAATGTGTGGTCTGACTCTAGGGCTAGGTGAATGATTTTTTGTTGATGTCTATGAACATGATCTATCGACTAGCCTGGCCTCAGCTTATATAATGTACTACGGGACTAGGATAATAAGATTCCTAGTCGGATCCGCCAGTGGAGAGGAGTCATTGTCTTGATCACCAAGTCTACTGGAATCTTCCTCATATTTTTCATGGGCTGCCCCAAGTGGCCCATTAGTGAACTACCACAGGGGTCCTTGGCCCGATCCACCTGGCCAGGAGACGACGTGGTGGGTACCCCCTAGTCCAGGACACCGTCAGTAGCCCCGGGAACCGGTCTTCAAGTTGCGGACGCTCCACGATTCTTCCAAATTGTTCTTCTACTTCGGTCGTCGGCCTTGAAAGTTGGTTAAACTAATCTTCCCATCTCCGATCTCAAGGATCGCCGAGGTGTATCTGAAGGGTTAATATGTTGGGTATCTGAGGAGCCCCTTTAAGTTCATGACCTTTATCAATGCCTTGTTATTTTAACGTCACACCTCGGGTTTCAAGTTTGTCCTGTGTAGCGGTGTCCTCTGCATCCGAGGTATCTTTTTGCATCCGAGCTCCAACGTTGGTCTGCATCCAAGGTGTCATAGATTACCTTGGTCTAGAGAAAGTTGAAGGAGTTCAATCGAGCTTAATGCCAGAAACATCCTATATGGATCTAGCCGGTTGCATCCGAGATTTATGTTGGACTGCTTCCGAGGTGGTGCACCACCTCGTCCATGGGCTAAATTTTTTGTGGAATTTATTTCCGATTGGAGCAATTTATGTGCTGCGGAGATGTATAGTGAGTAGGCCCCAAGGTGTGTGTTGGTCGAGATGCACCTGAAGGAGAAAACAGAACCGTTGATCCCAGTAGCCCCTGAGACTCATGTCGATTCGTGAAATCGGCCTGGGGATCAATTCCTTACTAGGCAGCAGACCATAGGAACAAAAATGTGGTGTGAATAGTCTCCGAGACTCAGGTTGGGTGCAGCCGATAAACCTGAGGATCGTAATATCCTCGAAAACTTTTTTGCACTGTGAATTCTCCTACATTGAATTAGCAATGTAGTACGCCCCGAGACTTGGGTTGGGTAACATGGCTGACCCTAGGACTGTTTCTCCTTGGCAACTAGTCTAGATATAGTGTGTGTTTCACCAACGCCGAGGTGCAGGTATGCAGGAAAGATGTCGAACTATGGGTCGGAAAAGACTTCCAAGCAAAACCATCACACATAACACCTTGGTAAAGAGGATGTCCCGCCTCCTGAAAGGAAAACATGAAATTGGTTAAAAGTGTTATAAGCTCGAAAAATGAAAAAACTTATGCAGAAACTTTACATCTACATTAAATCAAGTCTTTTGGTGCCAATCCAAAATTGGTCTTAAAATTAGTTTGTGCTTTCGTCGTGCTTTAAGATGACACATCCAATCTCAAGACTTCAAGCGGGTCAGCCTTCAGCTTCAAACTCCAATCCCGAAGGTGGAGTGCTTCTCAGGCCAGTTTAGCAAACTAAACTCGAGCATATTTTGAGAGAAACCAAGCTATCCGACTATTGATCCCACACCCGAGTCAAGAAAGGAGTGGTAGAAAAAGACTTTGCAATGACGCAGAAGAAAACATTTATTATAAAAAAGCTCATATAAATTTAAGAGCCGCAAATTAATTGGGTAGAAGAAGTGTTTAAACAAACAACAGTTTTGACAAACTAATTTTAGCAACCAGCTTTTTTGTTTAACACAAATATAATGCTTGGTTGAACTGGACAAGAATTTAACATCTAAAAAGTGTGAGCATGAAAGCAACTTAGCTGGTTAATGTGCTTGGTGTTGATGACGTGGCCTGGACTTGCTGCGGGGCGAAGACCTAGTCCTCGGCATATATATATATTTGGCAATAATGTAATTAGCATAGTCAACATACAAAGGAGTGTTACGAGAAACATTTATTGCAACTAGTTGTTAATCAGCAAAACTATCATCAATAGGTAGTGGGTCATCAAGGATATTTTCTAACCTAGAGAAGTTATAAGCTACGGGGTTCTTAGCTCCTTTTCTGTCAGTAGTAATATGTAAACCAAATTCTTGTAGAAAAAGAACCTACCTAATGAGTCTAGGTTTAGCATCTTTTTTTTCCATAAGATATTTTATAGCAGCATGATCGGTGTGAACAGTTACTTTGGAATCAACAATATAAGATCTAAATTTATCACACGCAAACACAACTACTAAAAATTTGTTTTCGGTAGTAACACAATTTCGTTGAGCACTGTCTAGAGTTTTACTAGCATAATGAATACCATTTAATTTTTATCAACTCTTTCTCCTAGAACAACACCAACAACATAATCACTAGCATCACACATAATTTTGAATGGAAATTCCAATCTAGTGGTTGTGCTATAGGTGCAAAAGTTAAGGCTTTCTTAAGTGTTTCAAAGGCTTCTACACAATCATCATTGTCGTGGGAAACCACGGCCACCTATGGGGCCAAAGAGCCCCTTTTGGTTCGGCGGGGGGATGTGCACATTGCACAAAGAGCGGATAAGCCTAACACAACACGACAGAGATCACATGGGGTGTTTTACCCAGGTTCAGGCCACAGCGAGGCGTAAAACCCTACTCCTACTTTGGTTGGTTGATGGTCGAAAAGTGCAGCGCTCTTGCCCGACAAGGTTGCCTCGAAGCGAGAGTGGCTATGCGCGTACGAGTGTGAGGGGGTCTAAATCCTTTGTACGGTTTCCATGGGCCTCCTTTTATAGATCAAGGGGTCACCATAGTGGCAAATCAGTCTTTATGTACCAATTAGATAGCAAACACTGCTATCATACCTAACTCTGCAGGCTGACAGAGTGATAACCCACAAGTATAGGGGATCACAACAGTTTTCGAGGGTAGAGTATTCAACCCAAATTTATTGATTCGACACAAGGGGAGCCAAAGAATATTCTCAAGTATTACCAGTTGAGTTGTCAATTCAACCACACCTGGAAACTTAGTATCTGCAGCAAAGTGTTTAGTAGCAAAGTAATATGATAGTAGTGGTAACGGTAGCAAAAGGTAATGATAGCAAAAGTAATGTTTTTGGTATTTTGTAGTGATGATAGAAATAGCAACGGAAAAGTAAATAAGTGAAGAACAATATATGGAAAGCTCGTAGGCAATGGATCAGTGATGGAGAATTATGCCGGATGCGGTTCATCTTGTAACAATCATAACCTAGGGTGACACAGAACTAGATCCAATTCATCAATGTAATGTAGGAATGTATTCCGAATATAGTCATACGTGCTTATGGAAAAGAACTTGCATGACATCTTTTGTCCTACCCTCCCGTGGCAGCGGGGTCCTTACGGAAACTAAGGGATATTAAGGCATCCTTTTAATAGAGTACCGGAACAAAGCATTAACACATAGTGTATACATGAACTCCTCAAACTACGGTCATCACCGGTAAGTATCCCGATTATTGTCACTTCGGGGTTAACGGATCATAACACATAATAGGTGACTATGGACTTGCAAGATAGGATCAAGAACTCTCATATATTGATGAAAACATAATTGGTTCAGATCTGAAATCATGGCACTCGGGCCCTAGTGACAAGCATTAAGCATAGCAAAGTCATAGCAACGTCAATCTCAGAACATAGTGGATACTAGGGATCAAACCCTAACAAACTAACTCGATTACATGATAGATCCCATCCAACCCATCACCGTCCAGCAAGCCTATAATGGAATTACTCACGCACGGCGGTGAGCATCATGAAATTGGTGATGGAGGATGGTTGATGATGACGATGGCGACGAATTCCCCTCTCTGGAGCCCTGAACGGACTCCAGATCAGCCCTCTCGAGAGGTTTTAGGGCTTGGCGGCGGCTCCGTATCGTAAAACGCGATGAATTCTTCTCTCTGATTTTTCTCCCCGAAACAAGATATATAGAGTTGGAGTTGGAGTCGGAGGAGCTCCAGGGGGCCCACGAGATAGGGGGGCGCGCCCTAGGGGGCAGGCACGCCCCCACCCTTGTGGGCAGGTGGTGGGCCCCCTGGCCTTCATCTTTTGCAGGTATTTTTTATATTTTCCAAAAAGTCGCTCCGTGAAGTTTCAGGTCATTCCGAGAACTTTTGTTACTTCACATAAATAAGATCATGTTAATTCTACTGAAAACAACGTCAGTCTGGGTTAGTTCCATTCAAATCATGCAAGTTAGAGTCCAAAACAAGGGCAAAAGTGTTTGAAATGTAGATACCACGGAGACGTATCAACTCCTCCAAGCTTAAACCTTTGCTTGTCCTCAAGCAATTCAGTGGACAAACTGAAAGTGATAAAGAAAAACTTTTACAAACTCTGTTTGCTCTTGTTATTGTAAATATGCATAGCCAGCATTCAAGTTTTCAGCATAGATTATAACTAAACACATTCACAATAATGCTTAGGTCTCAAGTTTACTCATATCAATGGCATAATCAACTAGCGAGCAATAATAATAAATCTCGGATGACAACACTTTCTCAAAACAATCATAACATGATATAACAAGATGGTATCTCGCTAGCCCTTTCTGAGACCGCAAAACATAAATGCAGAGCACCTTTAAAGATCAAGGACTGACTAGACATTGTAATTCATGGTAAAAGAGATCCAGTCAAGTCATACTCAATGTAAACCAACAATAATGAATGCAAATGACAGCAGTGCTCTCCAACTGGTGCTTTTTAATAAGAGAATGATGACTCGGCATAAAAGTAAATAGATAGGCCCTTCGCAGAGGGAAGCAGAGATTTGTAGAGGTGCCAAAGCTCGGTTTTGAAACAGAGATGAATAATATTTTGAGCGGTATACTTTCATTGTCAACATAACAACCAAGAGATGGCGATATCTTCCATGCTACACACATTATAGGCGGTTCCCAAACAGAATGGTAAAGTTTATACTCCCCCTTCCAGCAACAAGCATCAATCAATGGCTTGCTCGAAACAACGAGTGCCTCCAACTAACAAGAATCCCAACGGAGTTTTGTTTGCAATTATTTTGATTTAGTTTGCATAAAGCATGGGACTGGGCATCCGGGTGACCAGCCACTTTCTCGTGAGTGAGGAGCGGAGTCCACTCCTCTTGTGAATAACCCGCCTAACATGGAAGATACGGACAGCGCTAGTTGATACATGAGCTATTCGAGCATACAAAACAGGATATTTAATTGAAGGTTTAGAGTTTGACACATACAAATTTACTTGGAACGGCAGGTAGATACCATATATAGGTAGGTATGGTGGACTCATGTGGAATAACTTTGGGGTTTATGGAGTTGGATGCACAAGCAGTATTCCCTCTTAGTACAGGTGAAGGCTAGCAAAAGACTATGAAGCGACCAGCTAGAGAGCGACAACAGTCATGAACATGCATTAAAATTAATGAACATTGAATGCAAGCATGAGTAGGATATAATCCACCATGAACATAAATATCGTGAAGGCTATGTTGATTTTGTTTCAACTACATGCGTGAACATGCGCCAAGTCAAGTCACTTAAATCATTCAGAGGAGGATACCACCCTATCATACCACATCCTAACCATTTCAATAGCATGTTGGCACGCAAGGTAAACCATTATAACTCATAGCTAATCAAGCATGGCACAAGAACTATGATCTCTTGTTGTCATTGCAAACATGTTTATTCATAATAGGCCGAATCAGGAATGATGAACTAATCATATTTACATAAACAAAAGAGGTCGAGTTCATACCAGCTTTTCTCATCTCAATAAGTTCATCATATATCATCATTATTGCCCTTCACTTGCACGACCGAATGGTGTGAATAATAATAATAGTGCGCGTGCATTGAACTAAGCTGGAATCTACAAGCATTCAATAAACAGGAGAAGACAAGGCAATATGGGCTCTTTTGTCAGACCAACAATAATGCATATAAGAGTCACTTCAACAATTTAATCATGGTCTTCTCCTATCGACCCCCAAAGAAAAGAAAAGAAATAAAACTATTTACACGAGAAAACTCCCAACAAGCAAAAGAAGAACATGAAATATTTTTGGGTTTTCTTTTTAATTACTACTACAAGCATGGAAGCAAACTAATTAAAAACTACAACTAATTTTTTTGGTTTTTCTTAAGGTTTATTAAACACACAAGAAGAAAGCATAAAAAGGAAATAAACTAGCATGGATGATACAATGAAAAAGTATGAGCACCGACATCTAGCAATGAGTGTGTGAACATAAATGTAATGTTGGTTAGAAATACGTACTCCCCCAATCTTAGGCTTTTGGCCTAAGTTGGTCTATGGCCACGGCTGGCCTGACGGATATCCATAAGAGTAGTTGGGGTCGTACTGCGGTGCAGCGGCTATCGCCTCCTGAGCTGCAGCGTGGCGACAAGCGGCCTCCACTCTCCTCTCGTACTCATCTGCCTCCTCTCTGGTAATAATATATCTTATTTTTGCCTGATGATCAAAAAAGGCAGGAGCAGGGAGAGTAATACGGACAACATGCCGTCTGTCAAAGATTAGTCGATACTGGAGAGGTGATTCATTCCTCTCGACAAACTGGTGGTGAACCATAGCATTGAAGTCTAGGTAAGCAGGGGGTAATTCAATATCATCTTGGTGTATGGCTATACCAAGAAAATTATCTATGCGGGTTGCATAAATTCCTCCAAAGAAATCTCCATTAAATCTATTAAGATGCAACCTATGTGCAACAATGGCTCCCAAATTATAAGATTTATCTCCTAACACAACACTCCTAAGAATACCGAGGTCAGGGACACAGATGTGACATGCCTCATTTTTACCATTAATGCATCTACCTATGAAGAGAGCAAAATAATGTATAGCAGGAAAGTGAATGCTCCCTATCATAGCTTGTGTTATATCTCTAGATTCTCCCACAATTATACTAGCAAGAAAATCTCTAAATTCAGATTTGCAAGGATCCCTGGTACTACTCCATTATGGAAGTTTGCCGGCACTGGTAAAATCCTCTAAGTCCATAGTGTACGAATTTTCATAAAGATCAAATAGGACAGTTGGAGAATTACGTGAAGATGAAAATTCAAACCTTCTCACAAAGGTACTAGTGAGATTGTGATACCGGTTGCGCTTCTCTTCCTCGAAGCTCACAAGATCAGCATTATGCAAATATGCGTTAAATTCTTCCTTAATTCCCACTCGATCCATAAAGTTCTCAGAAGGCCATTCACAAGGACGCACTGGAGCGTCTCTTGGTGGCTCATCATCAGCATCACGCATTGCAAGCCTGGGTCCTTATTTCCTTGAACAACCACCTTGGAACATTTTTCTAAGCATATTTCTTCCTCTGAAAAATTCTGAATTTTTTTAGTAACTCCAAAATAAAAGTAAACCAAACTCAATAATATTGATAGCAACTACTCCTACAAGTGCCTAGAGCCTATATCATGCATCAAAACTACTTGGAACCATATAAATTTGACATGCAAGCTCAAGAACATGGTCACCTAGGTAACAAAAATTTACAATGAATAAAGCACTAGAACAAAAACTAATTGGACCAATGGAGGAGTCACATACCATGGAACAATCTCCCCAAGCAGTTTTGTGAGAGGTGCTTTGAGCAAGGAGATCGAAAATGGCAGCAAAACGAGCTTGGACTTGAGTTTGAGCTGGTTATTCGTGTTTGTGGGAGGAAGAAGGAGTGTGTGGGTGAAAGGATAAGTGGAGGAGGGCCACCATGGGCCCACAAGGCAGGGGGTGCGCCCAGGGGGGTAGGGCGCGCCCTCCACCCTCGTGGGCAGGTGGGTGACCCCCCTGTTGTGTTCTTAGTGCCAAATATTCTCAAATATTCTAGAAAAAAAATCATATTTAAATTTCAGGGCATTTGGAGAACTTTTATTTTTGAGGTATTTTAAAATTGCACTGATAATCAGATAACAGACAGAAAAATATTTATTTTTATTTTATTTAATATAAATAACAGAAAGTAAAAGTGGGGTACAGAAGGTTGTGCCTTCTAGTTTCATCCATCTCATGATCATCAAAAGGAATCCACTAACAAGGTTGATCAGGTCTTGTTAACAAACTCATTCTGAATAACATGGAACCAGAGAAATTTCGAATAACACTATGTTACCTCAATGGGGATATGCACGTCCCCAAGAATAAGAATATCATATTTCTTCTTGATAGTAGGAAGAGGAAATTCAAAACCTCCAAATATAATCGTGTTGGGGAATGTAGCAGAAATTCAAAAATTTTCCTACGTAACACCAAGATCTATCTATGGAGAGACCAGCAACAAGTAGAAAGGGGAGTGCATCTACATACCCTTGTAGATCGCTAAGCGGAAGCGTTCAAGTGAACGGGGTTGATGGAGTCGTACTCGTCGTGATTCAGATCACCGATGATCAAGTGCCGAACGCACGGCACCTCCGCGTTCAACACACGTACAGCCCGGTGACGTCTCCCACGCCTTGATCCAGCAAGGAGAGAGGGAGAGGTTGAGGAAGACTCCATCCAGCAGCAGCACAACGGCGTGGTGGTGGTGGAGGAGCGTGGCAATCCCGCAGGGCTTCGCCAAGCACCATGGGAGAAGAGGAGGAGGGAGAGGGGCAGGGCTGCACCAACGAGAGATCAAATCACGTGTTATGGGCAGCCCCTAGGCCTCATATATATAGGGGAAGGGGAGGGCTGCGCCCCCTTTAGGGTTTCCACCCCAAGGGGCGGCGGCCAGCCTCCAGATGGCATCTGGTGCGGCGGCCAAGAGGAGGGGGAGGAGTCCATCCTCCCCAAGGCACCTCGGAGGTGCCTTCCCCCTCAAGGACTCTTCCCTCTAGGGTTCCCTAGGCGCATGGGCCTCTTGGGGCTGGTGCCCTTGGCCCATGTAGGCCAAGGCGCACCCCCTACAGCCCATGTGGCCCCCCGGGGCAGGTGGCCCCACCCGGTGGGCCCCCGGGACCCTTCCGGTGGTCCCGGTACAATACCGATGACCCCGAAACTTGTCCCGATGGCCGAAACAGGACTTCCCATATATAAATCTTTACCTCCGGACCATTCCGGAACTCCTCGTGATGTCCGGGATCTCATCCGGGACTCCGAACAACATTCGGTAAACACATACAAGCTTCCTTTATAACCCTAGCGTCATCGAACCTTAAGTGTGTAGACCCTACGGGTTCGGGAGACATGCAGACATGACCGAGACGTTCTCCGGTCAATAACCAACAGCGGGATCTGGATACCCATGTTGGCTCCCACATGTTCCACGATGATCTCATCGGATGAACCACGATGTCAAGGACTTAATCAATCCCGTATACAATTCCCTTTGTCTAGCGGTATTTTACTTGCCCGAGATTCGATCGTCGGTATCCAATACCTTGTTCAATCTCGTTACCGGCAAGTCACTTTACTCGTTCCGTAACACATCATCCCGTGATCAACTCCTTGGTCACATTGCGCATATGATGATGTCCTACCGAGTGGGCCCAGAGATACCTCTCCGTTTACACGGACTGACAAATCCCAGTCTCGATCCGCATAAAACAATAGATACTTTCGGAGATACCTGTAGTGCACCTTTATAGTCACCCAGTTACGTTGTGACGTTTGATACACCCAAAGCACTCCTACGGTATCCAGGAGTTACACGATCTCATGGTCAAAGGAAGAGATACTTGACATTGGCAAAGCTCTAGCAAACGAACTACACGATCTTTGTGCTATGCTTAGGATTGGGTCTTGTCCATCACATCATTCTCCTAATGATGTGATCCCGTTATCAACGACATCCAATGTCCATAGCCAGGAAACCATGACTATCTGTTGATCACAACGAGCTAGTCAACTAGAGGCTCACTAGGGACATATTGTGGTGTATGTATTCACACGTGTATTACGATTTCCGGATAATACAGTTATAGCATGAATAAAAGACAATTATCATGAACAAGGAAATATAATAATAATACTTTTATTATTGCCTCTAGGGCATATTTCCAACAGTCTCCCACTTGCACTAGAGTCAATAATCTAGTTCACATCGCCATGTGATTAACACTCACAGGTCACATCGCCATGTGACTAATACCCAAGAGTTTACTAGAGTCAGTAGTCTAGTTCACATCACTATGTGATTAACACTCAATGAGTTTTATGTTTGATCATGTTGCTTGTGAGAGAGGTTTTAGTCAACGGGTCTGAACCTTTCAGATCCGTGTGTGCTTTACAAATCTCTATGTCATCTCCTAGATGTAGCTCCCACGTTCTATTTGGAGCTATTCCAAATAACTGTTCTACTTGGAGCTATTCTAAATTGTTGCTCCATTATACGTATCCGGTATCTCTACTCAGAGCTATCCGGATAGGTGTTAAGCTTGCATCGACGTAACCCTTTACGACGAACTCTTTTACCACCTCCATAATTGAGAAAATTCCTTAGTCCACTAGTTACTAAGGATAACTTTGACCGCTGTCCTGTGATCCATTCTTGGATCACTCTTGTACCCCTTGACTGACTCATGGTAAAGCACACTTCAGGTGCGGTACACAGCATAGCATACTGTAGAGCCTATGTCTTAAGCATAGGGGACGACCTTCGTTCCTTTCTCTCTATTCTGCCATGGTCGAGCTTTAAGTCTTAACTTCATACCTTACAACTCAGGCAAGAACTCCTTCTTTGACTGATCCATCTTGAACACCTTCAAGATCACGTCAAGGCATGTGCTCACGTCAAGATCACGTCGGTATACCGATACCTTGTTCAATCTCGTTACCGGCAAGTCTCTTTACTCGTTCCGTAACACATCATCCCGTGATCAACCCCTTGGTCACATTGTGCACATTATGATGATGTCCTACCGAGTGGGCCCAGAGATACCTCTCCGTTTACACGGAGTGACAAAATCCCAATCTCGATTCGTGCCAACCCAACAGACACTTTCAGAGATACCCGTAGTGTACCTTTATAGCCACCCAGTTACGTTGTGACGTTTGGCACACCCAAAGCACTCCTACGGTATCCGGGAGTTGCACAATCTCATGGTCTAAGGAAATGATACTTGACATTAGAAAAGCTTTAGCATACGAACTACATGATCTTGTGCTAGGCTTAGGATTGGGTCTTGTCCATCACATCATTCTCCTAATGATGTGATCCCGTTATCAACGACATCCAATGTCCATAGCCAGGAAACCATGACTATCTGTTGATCACAACGAGCTAGTCAACTAGAGGCTCACTAGGGACATATTGTGGTCTATGTATTCACACGTGTATTACGATTTCCGGATAATACAGTTATAGCATGAATAAAAGACAATTATCATGAACAAGGAAATATAATAATAATACTTTTATTATTGCCTCTAGGGCATATTTCCAACAGTCTCCCACTTGCACTAGAGTCAATAATCTAGTTCACATCGCCATGTGATTAACACTCACAGGTCACATCGCCATGTGGCTAATACCCAAGAGTTTACTAGAGTCAGTAGTCTAGTTCACATCACTATGTGATTAACACTCAATGAGTTTTATGTTTGATCATGTTGCTTGTGAGAGAGGTTTTAGTCAATGGGTCTGAACCTTTCAGATCCATGTGTGCTTTACAAATCTCTATGTCATCTCCTAGATGCAGCTACCACGCTCTATTTGGAGCTATTCCAAACAACTGTTCTACTTGGAGCTATCCTAAATTATTGCTCCATTATATGTATCCGGTCTCTCTACTTAGAGCTATCCGGATAGGTGTCAAGCTTGCATCGTCGTAACTTTTACGACGAACTCTTTTACCACCTCCATAATCGAGAAAATTCCTTAGTCCACTAGTTACTAAGGATAACTTTGACCTCTGTCCTGTGAGCCATTCTTGGATCACTCTTGTACCCCTTGACTGACTCATGGCAAGGCACACTTCAGGTGCGGTACACAGCATAGCATACTGAGGAGCCTACGTCTTAAGCATAGGGGACGACCTTCGTCCTTTCTCTCTATTCTGCCGTGGTCGAGCTTTAAGTCTTAACTTCGTACCTTACAACTCAGGCAAGAACTCCTTCTTTGACTGGTCCATCTTGAACACCTTCAAGATCATGTCAAGGTATGTGCTCATTTGAAAGTATTATTAAGCATTTTGATCTATCCTTATAGATCTTGATGCTCAATGTTCAAGTAGATTAATCCAGGCTTTCCATTGAAAAACACTTTCAAAATAACCCTATATGCTTTCTAGAAATTCTACATCATTTCTGATCAACAATATGTCAACAACATATACTCATCAGAAATTCTATAGTGCTCCCACTCACTTCTTTGGAAATACAAGTTTCTCATAAACTTTGTACAAACCCAAAATCTTTGATCATCATCAAAGCATACATTCCAACTCCGAGATGCTCACTCCAGTCCTTGGAAGGATTGCTAGAGCTAGCATACCTTTTAGCATCCTTAGGATCGACAAAACCTTTCTGATTGTATCACATACAACCTTTCCTTACGAAAGTTGGTAAGGAAACTCGTTTTGACATCCATCTGCCAGATTTCATAAATGCAGCTTATGCTAACATGAATCCGACGGACTTTAAGCATCGCTACGGATGAGAAAATCTCATCGTAGTCAACTCCTTGAACTTGTGAAAAACTTTTCGCCACAAGTCGAGCTTCATGGACGGTGACATTACCATCCACGTCCGTCTTCTTCTTAAAGATCCATTTATCTTAATGGCTTGCCGATCATCGGGCAAGTCCACCAAAGTCCATGGATCCGTTCTCGGATTTTATGGCCTCGAGCCATTTATCAGAATCTGGGCCCACCATCGCTTCTCCATAGCTCGTAGGTTCATTGTTGTCTAGCAACATGACCTTCAAGACAGGATCACCTTACCACTCCGAAGTAGTACGTGTCCTTGTCGTCCTACGAGGTTTGGTAGTGACTTGATCCGAAGTTTCATGATCAATATCATAAGCTTCCACTTCAATTGGTGTAGGTGCCACAGGAACAACTTCCTGTGCCCTGCCACACACTAGTTGAAGAGACGGTTCAATAACCTCATCAAGTCTCCACCATCCTCCCACTCAACTCTTTCGAGAGAAACCTTTCCTCGAGAAAGGACCCGATTCAAGAAACAATCCATATTGCTTTCGGATCTGAATTAGGAGGTATACCCAACTGTTTTGGGTTCTCTATGAAGATGCATTTTATCCGCTTTGGGTTCGAGCTTATCAACCTGAAACTTTTTCATGTAAGCGTCGCAGCCCCAAACTTTTAAGAAACGACAACTTAGGTTTCTCTAAACCATAATTCATACGGTGTCATCTCATCGGAATTACATGGTGCCCTATTTAAAGTGAATGTGGTTGTCTCTAATGCCTAGCCCATGTACGATAGTGGTAATTCGATAAGAGACATCATGGTACGCACCATATCCAATAGGGTGCAACTATGATGTTCGGACACACCATCACATTATGGTGTTCCAGGCGGTATTAATTGCGAACCAATTTCCACAATGTCTTAATTGTGTGCCAAAACTCGTAACTCAGATATTCATCTCTATGATCATATCATAGACATTTTATCCTCTTGTCACAATGATCTGCTTCTAACTTCACACTGAAATTATTTGAACCTTTCAATAATTCAGACTCGTGATTCATCAAGTAAATATACTCAACATCTACTCAAATCATCTGTAAAGTAAGAACATAATGATATTCACTGCATGCCTCAGCACTCATTCGACTGCACACATCAAAATGTGTTACTTCCAACAAGTTGCTATCTTGTTCCATCTTACTGAAAATGAGGCTTTTCAGTCATCTTGCCCATGTGGTATGATTTGCATATCTCAAGTGATTCAAAATCAAGTGAGTCCGAACGATCCATTTGCATGGAGTTTCTTCATGCATATACACCAATAGACATGGTTCGCATGTCTCAAACTTTTCAAAAACGAGTGAGTCCAAAGATCCATCAACATGGAGCTTCTTCATGCGTTTTATACCATTATGACTTACATGGCAGTGCCACAAGTAAGTGGTACTATCATTACTATCTTATATCTTTTGGCATGAAAATGTGTATCACTACGATCGAGATTCAATAAACCATTCAGGTTTAATACTAATCTTGATGGTAGAGGGAGCGTGCGATGCTTGATCATATCAACATTGGAAACACTTCCAACACATATCGTCAGCTCACCTTTAGCTAGTCTCCGTTTGTGCCGTAGCTTTTATTTCGAGTTACTAACACTTAGCAACCGAACCGGTATCCAATACCCAGGTGCTACTAGGAGTACTAGTAAAGTACACATTAACATAATGTATATCCAATATACTTCTATCGACCTTGCCAGCCTTCTCATCTACCAAGTATCAAGGGTAATGCTGCTCCAGTGGTTGTTCCCCTTATTACAGAAGCACTTAGTCTCGGGTTTGGGTTCAACCTTGGGTTTCTTCACTGGAGCAGCAGCTGATTTGCCGTTTCATGAAGTATCCCTTCTTGCCTTGCCCTTCTTGAAACTAGTGGTTTCATCAACCATCAACAATTGATGCTCCTTCTTGATTTCTACTTTCGCGATGTCAAACAACGCGAATACCTCAAGGATCATCATCTCTATCCTTGATATGTTATAGTTCATCACGAAGCTCTAGCAGCTCGGTGGCAATGACTTTGGAGAAACATCACTATCTCATCTGGAAGATTAACTCCCACTTGATTCAAGTGATTGTTGCACTCAGACAATCTGAGCACAAGCTCAACGATTGAGCTTTTCTCCCTTAGTTTGCAGGCTAAGAAAATCGTCGGAGGTCTTATACCTCTTGACGTGGGCACGAGCCTAAAATCCCAATTTCAGCCCTCGAAACATCTCATATGTTCCGCGATGTTTCGAAAACGTCTTTGGTGCCTCTACTTAAACCATTTAACTGAACTATCATGTAGTTATCAAAACGTGTATGTTCGATGTTCGAAACATCCACAAACGACGTTTGGGGTTTAGCACACTAAGCGGTGCATTAAGGACATAAGCGTTCTAGTGTCCGCATAATCGCTACTGTCAACTTTCAACTATATTTCCTCTAGGAACATAACTAAAACAGTAGAACTATAGCGTGAACTACAACATAATTTGCAAAAGGTCTTTTGACTATGTTCAGGATAATTAAGTTCATCTTATGAACTCCCACTCAGATAGACATCCCTCTGGTCATCTAAGTGATCACATGATCCGAGTCAACTAGGCCGTGTCCGATCATCACGTGAGACGGACTAGTCATCATTGGTGAACATCTTCATGTTGATCGTATCTACTATACGACTCATGCTCGACCTTTCGGTCTCCGTGTTCCGAGGCCATGTCTGCACATGCTAGGCTCGTCAAGTTAACCCTAAGTGTTTTCGCTGTGTAAAACTGTCTTACACCCGTTGTATGTGAACGTAAGAATCCATCACACCCGATCATCACGTGGTGCTTAGAAGCGACGAACTGTAGCAACGGTGCACAGTTAGGGGAGAACACTTCTTGAAATTTTGTAAGGGATCATCTTATTTACTACCGTCGTCCTAAGTAAACAAGATGCATAAACATGATAAACATCACATGCAATCAAATAGAGTAGTGACATGATATGGCCAATATCATATAGCTCCTTTGATCTTCATCTTCGGGGCTCCATGATCATCTTGTCACCGGCTTGACACCATGATCTCCATCATCATGATCTCCATCATCATGATCTCCATCATCGTGTCTTCATGAAGTTGTCACGCCAACGACTACTTCTACTTCTATGACTAACGCGTTTAGCAATAAAGTAAAGTAGTTTACATGGCATTCTTCAATGACACGCAGGTCATACAAAAAATAAAGACACCTCCTATGGCTCCTGCCGGTTGTCATACTCATCGACATGCAAGTCGTGAATCCTATTACAAGAACATGATCAATCTCATACATCACATATCATTCATCACATTCTTCTGGCCATATCACATCACAAAGCATACCCTGCAAAAACAAGTTAGACGTCCTCTAATTGTTGTTTGCATGTTTTACGTGGCTGCTATGGGTTTCTAGCAAGAACGTTTCTTACCTACGCAATACCACAACGTGATATGCCAATTGCTATTTACCCTTCATAAGGACCCTTTTCATCGAATCCGTTCCGACTAAAGTGGGAGAGACTGGCACCCGCTAGCCACCTTATGCACCAAGTGCATGTCAATCGGTGGAACCTGTCTCACGTAAGAGTACGTGTAAGGTCGGTCCGGGCCGCTTCATCCCACAATACCGTCGAAACAAGATTGGACTAGTAACGGTAAGCATATTGAACAACACCAACACCCACAACTACTTTGTGTTCTACTCGTGCAAAGAATCTACGCAATAGACCTAGCTCATGATGCCACTGTTGGGGAACGTAGCAGAAATTCAAAAAATTTCCTACGTAACACCAAGATCTATCTATGGAGAGACCAGCAACAAGTAGAAAGGGGAGTGCATCTACATACCCTTGTAGATCGCTAAGCGGAAGCGTTCAAGTGAACGGGGTTGATGGAGTCGTACTCGTCATGATTCAGATCACCGATGATCAAGTGCCGAACGCACGACACCTCCGCGTTCAACACACGTACAGCCCGGTGACGTCTCCCACGCCTTGATCCAGCAAGGAGAGAGGGAGAGGTTGAGGAAGACTCCATCCAGCAGCAGCACAATGGCGTGGTGGTGGTGGAGGAGCGTGGCAATCCCGCAGGGCTTCGCCAAGCACCATGGGAGAAGAGGAGGAGGGAGAGGGGCAGGGCTGCACCAACGAGAGATCAAATCGCGTGTTATGGGCAGCCCCTAGGCCTCATATATATAGGGGAAGGGGAGGGCTGCGCCCCCTTTAGGGTTTCCCACCCCAAGGGGCGGCGGCCAGCCTCCAGATGGCATCTGGTGCGGCGGCCAAGAGGAGGGGGAGGAGTCCATCCTCCCCAAGGCACCTCGGAGGTGCCTTCCCCCTCAAGGACTCTTCCCTCTAGGGTTCCCTAGGCGCATGGGCCTCTTGGGGCTGGTGCCCTTGGCCCATGTAGGCCAAGGCGCACCCCCTACAGCCCATGTGGCCCCCCGGGGCAGGTGGCCCCACCCGGTGGGCCCCCGGGACCCTTCCGGTGGTCCCGGTACAATACCAATGACCCCGAAACTTGTCCCGATGGCCGAAACAGGACTTCCCATATATAAATCTTTACCTCCGGACCATTCCGGAACTCCTCGTGACGTCCGGGATCTCATCCGGGACTCCGAACAACATTCGGTAAACACAAACAAGCTTCCTTTATAACCCTAGCGTCATCGAACCTTAAGTGTGTAGACCCTACGGGTTCGGGAGACATGCAGACATGACCGAGACGTTCTCCGGTCAATAACCAACAGCGGGATCTGGATACCCATGTTGGCTCCCACATGTTCCACGATGATCTCATCGGATGAACCACGATGTCAAGGACTTAATCAATCCCGTATACAATTCCCTTTGTCTAGCGGTATTTTACTTGCCCGAGATTCGATCGTCGGTATCCAATACCTTGTTCAATCTCGTTACCGGCAAGTCACTTTACTCGTTCCGTAACACATCATCCCGTGATCAACTCCTTGGTCACATTGCGCATATGATGATGTCCTACCGAGTGGGCCCAGAGATACCTCTCCGTTTACACGGACTGACAAATCCCAGTCTCGATCCGCATAAAACAATAGATACTTTCGGAGATACCTGTAGTGCACCTTTATAGTCACCCAGTTACGTTGTGACGTTTGATACACCCAAAGCACTCCTACGGTATCCAGGAGTTACACGATCTCATGGTCAAAGGAAGAGATACTTGACATTGGCAAAGCTCTAGCAAACGAACTACACGATCTTTGTGCTATGCTTAGGATTGGGTCTTGTCCATCACATCATTCTCCTAATGATGTGATCCCGTTATCAACGACATCCAATGTCCATAGCCAGGAAACCATGACTATCTGTTGATCACAACGAGCTAGTCAACTAGAGGCTCACTAGGGACATATTGTGGTCTATGTATTCACACGTGTATTACGATTTCCGGATAATACAGTTATAGCATGAATAAAAGACAATTATCATGAACAAGGAAATATAATAATAATACTTTTATTATTGCCTCTAGGGCATATTTCCAACAAATCGATGGAATTTTTCCAATAGAATTGATACTGTGGACTTGAGGTTGTTTCCTCGGAAAGTGTACCGTGTGCTCATTACCATTAACATGAAAAGTGACATTGCCTTTAGTGAAATCAATAACAGCCCCTGCAGTATTCAAAAAGGGTCTTCCAAGAATAATAGACATACTATCGTCCTTGGGAATATCAAGAATAACAAAGTCCGTTAAAATAGTAACGTTTGCAACTACAACAGGCACATCCTCACAAATACCGACAGGTATAGCAGTTGATTTATCAGCCATTTGCAAATATATTTTAGTAGGTGTCAACTTGTTCAAATCAAGTCTACAATATAAATAGAGAGGCATAAGACTAACACCGACTCCAAGATCACATAAAGCAGTTTTAACATAGTTTCTTTTAATGCAGCATGGTATAGTTGGTACACCGGGATCTCCTAGTTTCTTAGGTATTCCACCCTTAAAAGTATAATTAGCAAGCATGGTGGAAATTTCAGCTTCCGGTATCTTTCTTTTATTAGTAACAATATCTTTCATATACTTAGCATAAGGATTCATTTTGAGCATATCAGTTAATCGCGTACGCAAAAAGATAGGTCTAATCATTTCAGCAAAACGCTCAAAATCTTCATCATCCTTTTTCTTGGATGGTTTGGGAGGAAAAGGCATGGGTTTCTGAACCCATGGTTCTCTTTCTTTACCATGTTTCCTAGCAACAAAGTCTTTCTTATCACAACGTTGATTCTTTGATTGTGGGTTATCAAGATCAACAACAGGTTCAATTTCTATATCATTATCATTACTAGGTTGAGCATCATCATGAATATTATTATTATCATTATCACTAGTTTCAGGTTCATTACCAGATTGTGTTTCAGCATCAGAGATAGAAATATCATTTGGATTCTCAGGTGTTTCAGTAATAGGTTCACTAGAAGCATGCAAAGTCCTATCATTTTTCTTTTTCTTCCTTTTAGAAGGACTAGGTGCATCTACATTATTTCTCTGAGAATCTTGCTCAATTCTCTTAGGGTGGCCTTCAGGATACAAAGGTTCCTGAGTCATTCTACCAGTTCTAGTAGCCACTCTAACAGCATTATCATTATTCTTACTATTCAATTCATTGAGCAAATCATTTTGAGCTTTAAGTACTTGTTCTACTTGAGTGGTAACCATAGAAGCATGATTACTAATAAGTTTAAGTTCACTTTTAACATTAGCCATATAATCACCCAAGTGTTCAAGCATATTTGAATTGTATTTCAATTGTCTACCAGAATAAGCATTAAAATCTTCTTGCTTAGCCATAAATTTATCAAACTTAGTAAATGGGATTTCAGCTTTATCATATATATAGAGAGAATTTACCTTTACTACCTATGTAGGGTTATCAAGACCATGTTTTTCTTCAACAGGTGGTAAATTAAGACCATGTATTTCTTCAATAGGAGGTAAATTCTTAACATCTTCAGCTTTAATACCCTTTTCTTTCATAGATTTCTTTGCCTCTTACATATCTTCAGGACTAAGAAATAAAGTACCTCTCTTCTTTGGAGTTGGTTTAGGAATAGGCTCAAGAGGTGTCCAATTATTTTCATTTGTCAACATATTATTCAATAGAATTTGAGCTTCATCCGGTGTTCTTTCCCTGAAAACAGAACCAGCACAACTATCCAGGTAATCTCTGGAAGCATCGGTTAGTCCATTATAAAAGATATCAAGTATTTCATTTTTCTTATGAGGATGATCTGGCAAAGCATTAAGTAATTTGAGAAGCCTCCCCCAAGCTTGTGGGAGACTCTCTTCTTCAATTTGCACAAAATTATATATGTCCCTTAAAGCAGCTTGTTTCTTATGAGCAGGGAAATATTTAGCAGAGAAGTAATAAATCATATCCTAGGGACTACGCACACAACCAGGATCAAGAGAATTAAACCATATCTCAGCATCACCCTTTAATGAGAACAAAAATATTTTAAGGATATAAAAGTAGCGAGTTCTCTCATCATTAGTGAACAGGGTGGCTATATCATTTAATTTAGAAAGATGTGCCACAATAGTTTCAGATTCATAGCCATGAAAAGGATCAGATTCAACCAAAGTAATTATATCAGGATCAACAGAGAATTCACAATCCTTATCGGTAACACAGATAGGTGAAGTAGCAAAAGCAGGGTCGGGTTTCATTCTAGCATTTAGAGATTGTTGATTCCATTTAGCTAATATCCTCTTAAGTTCATATCTATCTTTGCAAGATAAAATAGCTAAAGAAGCTTCTTTATCAAAAACATAACCCTCAGGAATAACAGGTAAGTCTTCATCATCAATTTCATCAGTGTTATCAGATTCAATATTTTCATTCTCTCTAGCCCTAGCAAGTTGTTCATCAAGAAATTCTCCAAGTGGCACAGTAATATCAAGCATAGAAGTAGTTTCATCATAAGTATCATGCATAGCAGAAGTGGCATCATCGATAACATGCGACATATTAGAACGAATAGCAGAAGCAGGTTTAGGTGTTGCAAGCTTACTCATAACAAAAGGTGAATCAAGTGTAGAGCAAGATGGCAGTTCCTTACCTCCCCTCGTAGTTGAGGGATAGATCTTGGTTTTTGGATCTCTCAAGTTCTTCATAATGATAATCAGATATAAATCCCAAGTGACTCAAAGAATAGAGCTATGCTCCCCGGCAACGGCGCCTAAAAATAGTGTTGATAACCCACAAGTATAGGGGATCGCAACAGTTTTTGAGGGTAGAGTATTCAATCCAAATTTATTGATTCGACACAAGGGGAGCCAAAGAATATTCTCAAGTATTAGCAGTTGAGTTGTCAATTCAACCACACCTGGAAACTTAGTATCTGCAGCGAAGTGTTTAGTAGCAAAGTAATATGATAGTAGTGGTAACGGTAGCAAAAGGTAATGATAGCAAAAGTAATGTTTTTGGTATTTTGTAGTGATGATAGCAATAGCAATGGAAAAGTAAATAAGCGAAGAACAATATATGGAAAGCTCGTAGGCAATGGATCAGTGATGGAGAATTATGCCGGATGCGGTTCATCATGTAACAATCATAACCTAGGGTGACACAGAACTAGCTCCAGTTCATCAATGTAATGTAGGCATGTATTCCGAATATAGTCATACGTGCTTATGGAAAAGAACTTGCATGACATCTTTTGTCGTACCCTCCCGTGGCAGCGGGGTCCTTACGAAAACTAAGGGTATTAAGGTCTCCTTCTAATAGAGTACGAAAACAAAGCATTAACACATAGTGAATACATGAACTCCTCAAACTACGGTCATCACTGGTAAGTATCCCGATTATTGTCACTTCGGGGTTAACGGATCATAACACATAATAGGTGACTATAGACTTGCAAGATAGGATCAAGAACTCTCATATATTGATGAAAACATAATAGTCAGATCTGAAATCATGGCACTTGGGCCCTAGTGACAAGCATTAAGCATAGCAAAGTCATAGCAACATCAATCTTAGAACATAGTGGATACTAGGGATCAAACCCTAACAAAACTAACTCGATTACATGATAGATCCCATCCAACCCATCACCGTCCAGCAAGCCTACAATGGAATTACTCGCGCACGCCGGTGAGCATCATGAAATTGGTGATAGAGGATGGTTGATGATGACAATGGCGACGAATTCCCCTCTCCGGAGCCCTGAACGGACTCTAGATCAGCCCACCCGAGAGGTTTTAGGGCTTGGCAGTGGCTCCGTATCATAAAACGCGATGAATTCTTCTCTCTGATTTTTTTCTCCCCGAAACAAGATATATAGAGTTGGAGTCGGAGGAGCTCCAGGGGACCCACGAGGTAGGGGGCGCGCCCCCCACCCTCGTGGGCAGGTGGTGGGCCCCCTGGCCTTCATCTTTTGCAGGTATTTTTTATATTTTCCAAAAAGTCGCTCCGTGAAGTTTCAGGTCATTCCGAGAACTTTTGTTTCTGCACATAAATAACATCATGGTAATTCTGATGAAAACAGCGTCAGTCCGAGTTAGTTCCATTCAAATCATGCAAGTTAGAGTCCAAAACAAGGGCAAAAGTGTTTGGAAAAGTAGATACGACGGAGATGTATCACAGAGCGCATTAAATGCGCCGCTTAGTGTAACATCATAGCACAGCCGGCAGGCCCTGCTGGGCTGTTTTGCCACCTTCGTGTCTGCTTGCTTGACACGACTCAGGACGGGTGTTGCTTGGAGGTATTTTCTGTGGGAAGTGGCTGCCATGTGGCAGAGAGCAGCACTTAGTCGCTTACGAGCTTGACACCTGTAAGTGCATCTAGTGCCACCCCTAGATGGTTTTGGAGTATTGATGACAAACCTAGTTGAGGGACTAATGTGTTTGTGAGAATTGCAGGATAACACAGGTAGAAGTCCCTCATTGATTCAGTTTTCCTACCAGAGATGACCCCTAAAAATGTATGAAGACATTGAAGTCAAAGGTGGTATGTGAAGACATTCACATTGAAGACTATGACAAGAGAAGACATCGCGTGAAGACTATGGAGCGCGAAGACTTAGCAGTTTTGTCATTCTGTGTTTTTCTTTGTTGAGTCATAGGAACCACTGTACTGTTAAGTGGGGTCCAAGAGAACCAGTCAGAATGACTGAAGTGATGCTTAACCAAAATCCTTTGTCTTCGAGTGAAGACTATGAGAGCAAATCTTGTCCAGAGTTGGATAAGTCAGCCATGCTTGTAGCCCAAGTAAAGTTGTCGTGTGTGTTTGAAATCTGACCGTTGGAACACGTGTCAGTTCCTTAGTGACCCAGGGTCATTTCAGACAAATCAGGTTGGGTTGCCTAGTGGCTATAAATAGCCCACCCCCTACAACCATAAACGGTTGGCTGCTCAGAGTTAAAGCACGGCTTTTGTCGTTTGAGAGCAACCCACCTCGAAGCCTTTGAGAGAGAATTCCTTGAGAGGATAAAGCCCTAAACACCCAGAGCCAAAGAGTGTTAGGCATCACTTAAGTCTTCTTGTCTGTGTGATCTGAAGACTTATTACACTTGAGGACTGTGAATCCTCCAGCCGGTTAGGCGGCGCATTCTGAGCATCTAAGAGTCATTGTGGATTGCCGGTGAACGAAGTTTGTGAAGGTTTGGAAGTCTACCTTGAAGACTTACCAGAGTGATTGGGCGAGGTCTGTGTGACCTTAGCTCAAGGGGAATACGGTGAGGACTAAGTGTCCTGAGTTGCGTGTTCAGGACTAAGTGTCCGGGACTGAGTGTCCTCAGGTTTAAATACCTATCCGCCCTAACCAGACGTACAACTGTCACCACAGTTGGAACTGGTCTACCAAACCTTTGTCTTCATCATGCACACTGGTTCTATCCTTCCCATCTCTTTATTTATAGTTGGCTCTTGTGAAGTCAGTGCCTATTTGCATTATCTATTTGTCTTCACTGCATACCTGATCCTTACTGCCTAGCTGCTATTAGTAATTGTGGTTTCACTTCATTGAATACTTGACTATGGTCTGCCTAGTGTAGTCTACCTTCTGTTGCATGGTAATAGGTTCATTTCTATCATTTGTCTTCGAAACATCCATGTATTGAAGACTTTCATAAAAATCGCCTATTCACCCCCCCTCTAGTCGATATAGCACACTTTCAATTGGTATCAGAGCAAGGTACTCCCTTGTTCTATGTGATTTTGGTTTAACCGCCTGGAGTTTTAGTTATGTCGACACAGGTATGAAGACTGTGTCATGCCCCATCTTTGACGGTCACGAGTATCCCAAGTGGAAGGCCATGATGAAGAAGCGCCTCATGGCGACAAACAGCGAGCTGTGGACCGTCACTGAGATTGGTCTGACCGATCTATGCAAGATGGCGGAAGCTGATGACATTCGCAAGTACACTCTTCTCAACCTCACGGCGAAGGATGTCATCTGCTCCTGTCTATCTCAAAATCAGTTTAGGAATATCATGCATCTCGATCATGCGAAGCTTATCTGGGACCGTCTCTGTGAGGTCTATGAAGGTCATCGAACTCGTCACGATCCTTGGTTCGAGGACTTTAAGGAGTCTCTCAAAGCAATGACATTCGAACCAGAATCATCATCTTTTGCATCATGCCTTATGGCAAATGATGCTAAGGTAATTGAATGCTATCTATCTGAATCCAGTGATGATGAATCTGGTGATGAATTTGGACCCAGCTATGCAAAACTTGCTTCCCTTGTCACTAAACAACAGAAAGCTATGGAACATATTCAAAAACTGTTAGACAAAAGCGATGACCTGTTGGACGCTGAAATGACTCGATCTCAGTCCTTAATTGAAGACATAAAAAATCTTCATGTTAAGTATGAGGAACTTGAAAGTCGTCATGAAACGCTCTCAACAACTCATGAAAAGCTTTCCTATGATTATCTTCAAAGGAAGCAAGAACTCGAGAAATTGAGAATGACTCATGAAGATCTTCAAACGGAAAACGAGTCACCTCGCGCTGAACAGATCAGTCCCGCTCAGGAAGGATTTGAACCATCATGTCTTAAATGCCTTGAGCGTGATAACTCTACTTCTGTTGCTAAATGTTCGACTGCTGCTACTGTTGCAATATCTTCAACTGTTGATGTGGTAACTAACCCCTCTGCTGAGGATACCACTGCTATTGCTGATGAGAATGCTAGGTTGAAGACACTACTTGAAACAGGGATGTACAGAAGTCTCAAAGGGCATCAGACACTATGTGATGTCCTCAAAAGGCAGATCCTGAACCGAAACCCTAGGAAAGAGGGTGTTGGGTTCGAAAGGAAAATGAATGCTGATGGCTCTTACTGGAAACCTGAGCAGTACCCCAAAACCACATGGGTTGCTGAAAAGGAACCTTCAGCGGATCCATCCACCCTATCTGGCTTCACTTGTGCTAATCCCATTGTTATTGATGAATCCTTTGATGCAAACTATAAACTGTTTAAGAATTAGAATGGTGAAGTGTTTGCCAGGTATATTGGTACTAGCTGCAGGAATGGACCGCCTATGAAGAAGATCTGGGTGCCGAAAAGGTGTTTGGAGAATCTTCCTATGAATGTCATCATGACACCATCGGTGAAGAAGACAAACCCCAGACCACATGCTTCATACGGTCCAAAGGCTTCATACAGACAGAGGACTCACCTAAGTTGCACCAACGCAAATGTTTTGCAGGGAAACCATACTCAGGCCTATGAATATGAGTGCGTTTCATCAAACCGCCATGTTCATAAGACTAAGAACTATTCCGCTTATTCTTATGAGTACTATTGTCCACCTGCAAGACTTTTTGCTAGGGCTCCAAAGCCAAAGTTCTCAGATGCTGCACTTAGACTCATTGCTTCGAAGCCACCCTTGAAGATGTGGGCGGCTAAGAAAGCTTAACTCTCTTTTGCATGGAAAGGTCTCCAGCCAAAAACCAAAATCGTCTGACACTATTGCTGGGGACCTTAAACATCTTGTAGGGCGCAAGATCAAATGCCCAAATGGTCTTATTATTTACTTTGTTCCTGAATCGCTTGCTACTTGCCCTATCAGTCCTAATCTCGATCTAAGCTTTAATAATCCACTGGTTCATCAAATGTTTTTGCTTCACAAAGAGAATTGTGAAGCCTATCCCCCTAACTGCACTGTAGGGTACGACACCAGCTGCTTCAGAATGGATTATTGATAGTGGGTGTACAAATCACATGACTAGCAAGCGAAGCCTTCTCATGGACTCAACTTTATGTCCATTTGACAAAAGTCACATCACATTTGCTGACACTGGTAAAAGCAAGGTATTAGGTCTAGGTAGAGTTGCAATCTCAAAGGATCAACACATGGATAAAGTCATGCTTGTTGAATCCCTTAGTTTCAACTTGTTGTCTGTCTCAATGCTTTGCGATTTAGACATGATTGTGATGTTTGGAAAAGATCATTGCCTTGTACTAATGGAATCTGACAAGTCTCTAGTGTTTGAAGGGTATCGGAAAGATGATTTGTACGTGGTAGATTTCTCAGCAGGACCACAACTTGCAGTATGTCTTCTAGCAAAAGCTTCTGAATGCTGGCTCTGGCATCGAAGGCTAGGGCATGCTGGCATGAGGAACCTCCACACCCTTGCAAGGAAGAAGCATGTCATAGGCATCGAGGGCGTCAAGTTCAAGAAGGATCACTTATGCGGTGCCTGTGAAGCAGGAAAGATGACGAGGGCCAAGCATCCCTTGAAGACAATCATGACAACGACTCAACCCTTCGTACTGCTCCACATGGATCTTTTTGGTCCCACTCATTACTCAACTCTTACTACTACTGCTTGTCTCTATGGATTTGTCATTGTTGATGATTATTCAAGATATACTTGGGTGCATATAATCCTCTACAAGACTGAAGTGCAGGATGTCTTCAGACGCTTCGCCAGTCGAGCAATGAACAACTATGGCGCCAAGATAAAGCACATCAGAAGTGACAATGGCACTGAATTCAAGAACATTGGCCTAGATACATATCTTGATACCTTAGGCATCACACATGAATTCTCAGCTCCGTACACGCCACAGCAGAATGGCGTCATTGAACGCAAGAATAGAACACTTATTGAGATGGCCCGGACGATGCTTGATGAATACAAGACTCCAAGAAAGTTCTGGCCTGAAGGCGTTGATACTGCATGCCATATCATCAACTGTGTTTATCTTCACAAGCTTCTGAACAAGACATCCTATGAGCTCCTTACTGGCAATAAGCCAAACGTCAGTTACTTCAGAGTATTTGGCGCCAGGTGCTGGATCAAGGATCCACATCACACTTCAAAATTTGCACCAAAAGCACATGAGGGTTTTATGCTTTGATATGGAAAGGATTCGCACTCCTACAGAGTCTTCAACCTTTTTCACTATAAAGTGGTTGAAACAGTGGATGTGCGGTTTGATGAGACGAACGGCTCACAAAGAGAGCACCTGCCAAATGTGCTAGATGAAGTTCCATCCAGTGAATCAATCAAACTTATGGGAACTGGAGAAATCATATCGTCTGAAGCTCAACCTGAAGAGGAACTTATCATCTCCGCACCTGATCAACCTGAAGACAATGCTCAGCCTGAAGACAATCCCTCTAACGATGACAATGATCAGCAAGAGCAAAATCTTCGTCCTGTACATCCTCGTGTTGCAAATGAAGTATAGATTGAGAGAATAATTGATAGCATCAATGCACCAGGTCCACTCACTCGTTCAAGGGCAACACAGCTAGCAAATTTCTGTGGGCACTTCGCATTCGTCTCAATATCTGAACCCAAGAAAGTTGAAGAAGCCTTCATGGAACCTGAATGGATTCAAGCTCTGCAAGAAGAGCTTCAACAGTTTCAGCTGAATAATGTATGGGAACTGGTTAAGCGTCCTGATCCTCGCAAGCACAATATAATAGGCACCAAATGGATATCGCAACAAGCAAGATGAGCATGGTCAAGTTGTTAGAAACAAAGCTCGTCTCGTTGCTCAAGGGTACACTCAAGTTGAAGGGATTGACTTTGATGAAACATTTGCTCCTGTGGCTAGACTTGAAGCCATACGCATACTGCTGGCCTATGCAAATCATCATAACATACTTCTATATCAAATGTATGTGAAGAGCGCTTTTCTCAATGGCAAGATTGAAGAAGAAGTGTATGTTGCACAACCGCCTGGCTTTCAAGATCCAAAACATCCTGATATGGTGTACAAGCTCAACAAGGCACTGTACGGCCTCAAACAAGCCCCTCGAGCTTGGTATGACACGCTCAAAGACTTCCTGAAGAGCAAAGGCTTCAAATCTGGTTCCCTCGACCCCACTCTCTTCACGAAGACATATGATGGTGAACTGTTTGTGTGCCAAATATATGTGGATGACATTATCTTCGGCTACACCAATCAGAAATATAGTGAAGAGTTTGGATATATGATGCAAGAGCAATATCAGATGTCCATGATGGGTGAGCTGAAGTTCTTCCTTGGTCTTCAAATACGTCAGCAACGCAACGACATCTTCATATCTCAAGAGAAGTACCTCAAAGATTGCCTGAAGAAATTTGGTATGCAAGACTACAAAGGCTTCACGATGCCAATGCCAGCCAAACATCATCTAGGTCCCGACGATAATGGTAAAGAGTTCGATCAAAAGGTATATTGCTCCATGATTGGTTCTTTACTTTATCTATGTGCATCTAGGCCAGATATTATGCTTAGTGTTTGCATATGTGCTCGATTCCAAGCGGCACCAAAGGAATCGCATCACTTAGCTGTGAAGCGAATTCTTCAATATTTGGCTTACACCCCAACACTAGGATTATGGTATCCAAAGGGCTCAGAGTTTGATCTGGTTGGATTCTCGGATGCTGATTATGCTGGTGACAAGGTGGATCGCAAGTCTACATCAGGCACATGTCATTTTCTGGGACGATCACTTGTATGTTGGTCTTCAAAGAAGCAGAACTGTGTATATCTCTCCACTGCTGAATCTGAATACATTGCTGCTGGATCTTGCTACGCTCAACTTCTGTGGATGAAGCAAACACTCAAAGACTATGGCATTCATCTAAAGCAAGTGCCACTCTACTGCGACAACGAAAGCGCCATCAAGATTGCCAACAACCCAGTTCAGCACTCGAAGACAAAGCACATTGAAATTCGTCATCACTTTCTCAGAGATCATGTTGTGAAGGAAGATATTGATATCATACATGTCAACACTGAAGAGCAATTGGCAGATATCTTCACCAAGCCCTTGGATGAGAAGAGATTTTGCAAGTTACGGTGTGAGCTAAATATCTTGGAATCCTCAAATGTCCTGTGATCAGGCACACATCCTAACACTTATGCATATTGATGACATAGATGTGCAACACACGAAGTAAAGTATATCTTCAATCAATGAAGACATACATTCTAAGTGTGAATACATTAATGTGGAATTTGACTTCGGAGCGCCACGATAATTGTGCGCCGTGTCTGGGTCTAATACTTCCTATACGGTGGGTAATGCTGCCACCAAATTCTTCTGTTTGAAGTGTTTCACCCATGCGTTACATTTGCTATGTATTCACATTTTGTTTGTCTTCATTCTCAACTTGTCTTCATGATTATCTTCACTATGTTGGTTTGATTGTCTTTCTCACATATATACATACATATACTAGTGTTCTGTCCTCTACAGCATTCACTTATAGCTATGTCTTCTTGTTGAATCTTTTGAACTAAGTGAATGTGATCAGACCCTAACCTCTCTATGCTTTCTATCTCAAACTCTATCTCTCCAAATCATATGCATTCTCTTGAAACTGTCGAATGTCTTCTCTGCGTCCTTGTCAGCAGAAGATACAGAGACAAACATTAAGTCCGCTTTCAATGCTAATTCCTTCACCTGAAACCCGGAGAAGTGGGAACGACCACCAGACAATCCAGGCGTGTGTGGGAACATGGAACAACCTCCGATATGTTGCATGATGGCCACGTGTCCTTCAGATGTGAATCGCCATGGGCACCTGTGTAATAACACTGTGCCGTCCCTGTCCCTGTAAATACACGCCTCATCACAGTCATTATCCTTTCTTCCACTCTCGCACAAACCCTAGCGCCACCGCTAGCCCTCGACGACGCCGGCGACGAAGCGCTTAGCTGCCGCAACCTCTCCGACGCCATCTTCACGCCGGCCGCGGACATCGTCTTCTCCGCCGTCGCCGTAGGTTTCCTCCGTCGCCAAGTTAGGGCACAGATGATCGAACTGCTCGGCCTCCTCTTCCACTTCGTCTAGCAGTTCTTCGTGTGGTAAATAAAACTTCCTTTTTACAGCCCGTTTGATCCTATAGATTCGTCACTTTCTGCCACAAGCAGTTTCTATTTACACAAGTTGGATCTATTTCATACTACATCTCATAATATGCCTAGTATGTTCACTTATGCTTCACCAAGTAGTTAGATTCCTCACTTGTACTGATCCGTGGATTCGTAAAAATCTGGAACCAACTCCTTATCTATGAGTGAATGTCTTCGCACGATGAGGTCAATGTCTTCTAAACTGATTTATCTTCAAAATCTTCTGAGAATGCATATGACCTCTTCCCCTTCCCTTGCACCTTAATGCTGTCACAGGTACATGTCCGTGGGAGAATCCCGTGGTTCTCATAGTCTACATTCATTTGCAGAATTCTTACAGCATCATATAAATTCTCCCGAAGCCAGTTCCTGTTTGTCCAGCAAGCGAAAGCCTTTGAAGCCTTTGAACGTGTTGAAGCCATTCAGTTTAAAGTTCATGGCTGCAGAGAAATCAGTAAGGAAGGGTGGCAGAAAACATCAAGGTGAAACATCAAGAGATCTGCCTAATGACCTCTCAGAGTTGTACAAGACAGATCCAGAAGAGGATTACAATCGGCGCAAGACACGAATCCAATGGATTTGACGATATTGGGCAGAACAGTGGTTCAAGTACAGGTTTGTGACCAAGGAATATACTAAGAAGAATGCCATCAAGCGACCATTGGGAGACATCCTATACAGAAATCTTCAACCCAGGTCCAGAGATGAAGCCATTGAACAAGGCTTCTATCCCTGCATGGTCCGTGGACCACAGCCTGCGGATGCTGACCCATCGTCATTGCTATGGTGTCGTGACGACAATCTGTTCAAGCGCAACTTCCAGTTTGCCCAGAATTCGGCGAAGCAGAACAAGAAGTCATTGGGACTGGACTTCAACCCTGGTCCCTCTGCTTCCCGTGCCGATGGCACCCGCGAAGCTGGACCCAATCTTGTTGGGCCCTTCTACAACCTGGAAGGTCTCATCACTCATATCATGGTTCAAGGGACAGCCGTGGATGAGCCTGCAGATGACGCTGAATCTGATGAAGCGCCTGCATCGCCGAAGCCAAAGAAACTGAAGCAGCCAAAGCCTGCCTCAGCACCAAAAATCTCACGAGCGAAGCCACTGGCTACTGCACCTCCTAAAGACAGTGTGCAGTCTGAAGATTTGTCACGCATCTCCAAGCCCTCGAAAGTCAAGATGCCTTTGCAACACACCAGCCAAGAACTGACTGCTGCTGCTATTCTGCGCAACGATGCTATTGATCTGTCTAGCGATGAAGATCTTGCAGATGACGCTCTTGAGCAACTGATCAGGAGCAATGAAGAAGCAGAAATCTTCAATGATTTGCCTCTCTTTGACGTGGCAATCATCCACAACTTCATTGATGAGTGGTTTGACACGCCCAACCTCAGCTTTGAAGATCTGCAACTTCCAATTGGCCTCAGTGTCGCCTTCCATGGCACCATTGCTTCAGAGCTAGCTCTAGCTCAGCGCATCGTTGAACTGAAGCAAAAGATCGACTTTGAGAAAGCTCAGTTCAAGAAGCACATGGCCAAGCTCAGCATGCAAAAGGTCAAAAATTTCAAGATCATGCTGCACGATCTCAAAGAAGCCTTTCTCAAGAAGCATGAAGAAGCTCAAGGTTCTCGTGAGCGCATGAAGAGCCTGGCTGACAAGAGTGTGCAAGCCTACAATGAGGCTGAGAAGCGCAAGGCCCTTGGTCGTCCTGGCATCGATCCCAGGATGGCTGCCAAGAAGAAGAAGAAGCCAGCTGTGGCCGAACCCGAAGCACCAAGGCAGGAAGCACATCCCATTGTCTTCCCAGCCAGCATGACTGGCTCGAAGCCAAAGGTCAGGTCAACCGCTTCAGAACTGAAGAAGACGAGGACTACTGAGGCTTAAGCGAGAAAGAGGAAACATCCTGAAGCCTCTGCTGCTGCTCCCTCCAAGAAGAAGCGCAAGACCAAGAAGGATCGGGCTGCTCCCACAGAGCCCTTAGTTGTTGAACCTATCTCCATGGTTCGCCCTGCAGCTGAACATCAAGAGCGCCAACTGACTATCCATGAGCCTGCTTCCACAGAGGCTCATGAAGCTGAAGACATTCCAGCGGCTGATCCCACCGCTGCTGAAGACATTGGTCACCATGACAATGTTGAAGATGATGTAGTTCTTCCTCAGATCGAGCACAACTTGGTATCATCGCCTGTGCTTACACACAGCGAACTCATCAGCATTGGTCGTCTTCTGACGCCAATTGCTCAGGATGCATCATGGGCTGATCACCCACAACAACAAGTCACACCACCCCGGCAAGAAGAAGAAGATGACTATGAGGCCCAGCCAACTCCGTCTCCAGAGGCATCATCAGTGTTACGCAGGCTTCGCAAAGGACCAAGGTCTCAAGTCCCTCTTTCGAGCGTTCCATAAGGAGAAGTGCCCCACCAATCTGTTGCACGTCAAGTGTTTCCAGATGCCACTCCTACTGTGAATGTCTCTGAGTCTGAGGCTAAAGCTGCTGAAGACATTTCGGCTGCATCAGCCGACGACACACAAGAAGAAGAACATGTCCCTACTCCCCCATTACTGAAGAAGCTGTTCTCGAGGAGAACGTGTCTGTGCCTGACCCTCCAGCTCATCAAGTGGAGGTTGAGAATCTTGAGGCTGCCACCACCAACACAAATGAAGCCAATGACGTAGTCATGGCTAAAACAAATGTGGAGCCTGCACCAATGCCAGAAGTCAATGAAGCCAATGATGCAACTGCTCCTGAAGCCTCTGTAGTGCAGCCCAACGCCTCTGCCACTACTCCTCTTCCTGCACCTGCTGCTGGTCCTCAGTTTGACTATCATGTTGAGCACATGCCTCAGGTACATAAGCCAATGCCAAGGTTGCCCGGCTTCTCTGAACGTTTCAAGTTTGACTCCACACCTCCAAGAAGGACTGTGCTGCGATGAACTCCGTCTCTTGAAGACTCTGAGTTCTCTTCCTCCGCGGTAACTGTGAATGCCAGAGTGATCGAGGACGAAGACGATGCCACCTCACCGCCCCCTACTTCTGTACGCATCGACACTGCCCTGAGTTCGTCTGCACCGCCGAATAACACCAACGACCTTGCTTCTTGACCTACTCCTCATGGGAACGAGTAGACGCTCTATGTCTTCAAACCTTTTTGGTCCTTACTGACAAAAGGGGGAGAAGCATATAAGTTTGATAGTCTTCAAGCGGGTCCATATGGGCGGTTGCTTTATGTTTTGCCTAGTGTTTACAACTCTCGTTTTGATACATTTGGTTCTTTGAGTTGTAACACTTAAACTCGATGGTCGTCTGCTACTTATTTGCTATTCTGTGATGCGATGATAAATTCCGCATGTGCGACGATAAATTCCGCACTTAGATCATTTTGCAGACGTCCATTTTTCATTATGCATGTCATTATCTTCACATACTTTTCATGCATGATGAATTGTCATCATAAGTTGAAGAGGATCTCCACAAGTACATCCTGCCATGTGCATTTGCATTCCAAAAGCAAATTACTTATATGCACATCTTTAGGGGGAGCCCCTGCAACTTATGAAGACAATTCCCTATCCTTTACAATTTCACATATTATATGCCCCGTTGAAAACTTCAACTAGTTTGTCATCAATCACCAAAAAGGGGGAGATTGTAAGTGCATCTAGTGCCACCCCTAGTTGGTTTTGGAGTATTGACGACAAACCTAGTTGAGGGACTAATATGTTTGTGAGAATTGCAGGATAACACAGGTAGAAGTCCCTCATTAATTCGGTTTTCCTACGAGAGATGACCCCTAAAAATGTATGAAGACACTAAAGTCAAAGGTGGTATGTGAAGACATTCACATTGAAGACTATGACAAGAGAAGACATCGCGTGAAGACTATGGAGCGCGAAGACTTAGCAGTTTTGTTGTTCTGTGTTTTTCTTTGTTGAGTCATAGGAACCACCGTACTGTTAAGTGGGGTCCAAGAGAACCAGTCAGAATGACTGAAGTGATGCTTAACCAAAATCCTATGTCTTCGAGTGAAGACTATGAGAGCAAATCTTGTCCAGAGTTGGATAAGTCAGCCTTGCTTGTATCCCAAGTAAAGTTGCCGTGTGTGTTTGAAATCTGTCAGTTGGAACACATGTCGGTTCCTTAGTGACCTAGGGTCATTTTGGACAAATCAGGTTGGGTTGCCTAGTGGCTATAAATAGCCCACCCCCTACAACCATAAATGGTTGGCTGCTCAGAGTTAAAGCACGGCTTTTGTCATTTGAGAGCAACCCACCTCGAAGCCTTTGAGAGAGAATTCCTTGAGAGGATAAAGCCCTAAACACCCAGAGCCAAGGAGTGTTAGGCATCACTTAAGTCTTCTTGTCTGTGTGATCTAAAGACTTATTACACTTGAGCACTGTGAATCCTCCAGCCGGTTAGGCATCGTGTTCTGAGCATCCAAGAGTCATTGTGGATTGCCGGTGAACGAAGTCTGTGAAGGTTTGGAAGTCTACCTTGAAGACTTACCAGAGTGATTGGGCGAGGTCTGTGTGACCTTAGCTCAAGGGGAATACGGTGAGGACTAAGTGTCCTGAGCTGCGTGTTCAGTACTAAGTGTCCGGGACTGAGTGTCGTCGGGTTTAAATACCTATCCGCCCTAACCAGACGTACAACTGTCACCGCAGTTGGGACCGGTCTACCAAACCTTTGTCTTCATCACGCACACTGGTTCTATCCTTCCCATCTCTTTATTTATAGTTGGCTCTTGTGAAGTCAGTGCCTATTTGCATTATCTATTTGTCTTCACTGCGTACCCGATCCTTACTGCCTAGCTGCTATTAGTCATTGTGGTTTCACTTCATTGAATACTTGACTATGGTATGCCTAGTGTAGTCTACCTTCCGCTGCATGGTAATAGGTTCATTTCTATCATTTGTCTTGGAAACTTCCATGTATTGAAGACTTTCATAAAAATCGCCTATTCACCCCCCCTCTAGTCGATATAACACACTTTCAACACCACATTGATCGGCGACGTGCGTCGCTGTGGGGTGATGAGGTGGAGTGGTTTGCCTCCGTGAGACCTGGTAGGCCTGCTGGGGCGATCTTTGGAGGCTCGCTTCGGGGCAACCCCAACCTCACCAGGCTCGCCTGCCCGACAAGGGAGGTTCTTCTCGTAGCGGTATCTTGTCTCTCTGTGTCACGGGAAACCACGGCCACCTATGGGACCGTAGGGCCCCTTGCTGGTTCGGCAGGGGGACGTCGTGTTTCATGAAGAGTAGACGAGCGTGGGGCAGCACAGTAGAGATCACGCATGCAATTTTACCCAGGTTTGGGCCGCCGCGAGGCATAAAACCCTACTCCTGCTTTGGTGGATTGATGGTGGAAAGGTGGTGGTGGAGCGTAGTACACTTGCCTGGCAGGGGTTGCCTCAGGGCGGCAGTGGATACACGGGTATGAGGGTGTGAGTTATCCAACCTTCTCACCCCTATCTATGGTTGCCATGGGCCTCCTTTTATAGATCAAGGGGTTACCACAATGGCAAAGTAGTCATTATGCACTGACAAGATAGAAAACAGTGCTATCATACCTAACTCCGCGGGATGACAGGGCGCATTAAATGCATCACTCAATATCACATCGTTGCTTGCCCGGCAAGGCTTGCCGGGCCATCTTGCCAGCTCCACGCCTGCTCACTTGACACATCGCAGGACGGGTGTCAGCTATGGGTTTTTCCTGTAGAGAGAGACTTCCATGTGGCGAATGGATGCCACTTAGTCACTTTGTAGCTTGACACTGCATTGATCGACAACGTGGGTCATGGCGGAGTAGTTGGTGAGGTGGCCTCCTCTTCGTGAGTCCCTATTGGGACGCCTTGGTTGTCTTCTTCTGGGCATGGCCTTGCCCTTTGCCAGGCTCGCCTTCCTGGCAAAGGATGCCTTTCTCTTGGTGGTATCTTGCTTCTCTGGTTCGATCCTGGCATTCTTGATTCTGTTTGATTCTTTGGAGACCTTGGTTTCTTGTACTTTGTCTTAGCCTTGACTTTTCCGTGCACAAGTCAGGGGGAAATACATACCCTTGTATATTTTCCCTGACATAAGACCTCGGGACTGAGCCACACGTGTCACATGGCATGTTGGGTTAGGCCCCAAAAAGTGCACGGACACGTGGCAGGAAAGGGCTTCGCACGCCGGTTTACCTCAACAACTAGTCAATCCAGCATTCACTTTGCGCAAATATTGCGCGTCATGGGGTCGTGGGACTGTTGCAGTTAAGGTAAAACGGTAACTTTCTGAAGCGCCGTGCCCCTGCCCCGCATCCCCCCTTAAGAGCAGGGAAAAGTGGAGTGGCATGTTTCACCCGTTTCTTGCCCCGCTCTCCCATCTTCTTCCTTTCCAAGCCAAGCAACAGCTCCTCCTCTCGTTCTCCCATCCACCGCCACCCTCTCCATCAAATCCCTTTTCCTTCCACATGCCACCATGGGAATGGGGAAGAAACCCGCAAAGAAGGGAAAGCAGACGGTCGCAGCAAAGGAAGCCGCCATCGAGGGAAGCAAGAGGGCGACGAAGCTGAACAAGAAGCGGAGAGAAGACGTCGTCTTCATCCCGTCGACCTTGAGCGGCCTAGTCCTCTAGGAGAGGTACGGGTATCTGCGGGGGAGGCCCGTCCCGAATGGCCACGGGGCGCCCAAAGTCTTCGTGGCGGGGAAGGAAGGTTCGCCGAATTTATATCGATTCTTCTGCGCTTACTTCATTTGTGGCCTCTGTTCCCCCTTCTCTAAATTCTTTGAGGCGATCATGAACATCTATGGATTCCACCTCCTCGACTTCACGCCAAATGCAATGGCGAGTGAGGGAGTCCTGGATTAGGGGGTATCCGGACGGCCGAACTACATCCTTTGGCCGGACTGTTGGACTATGAAGATACAAGATTGAAGACTTCGTCCCATGTCCGGATGGGACTCTCCTTGGCGTGGAAGGCAAGCTTGGCAATACGGATATGTAGATCTCCTTCCTTGTAGCCAACTCTGTGTAACCCTAGCCCTCACCTGTGTCTATATGAACCGGAGGGTTTAGTCCGTAGGACCAACAACAACAATCATACCATAGGCTAGCTTCTAGGGTTTAGCCTCTTTGATCTCGTGGTAGATCAACTCTTGTACTACTCATATTATCAAGAACAATCAAGTAGGACGTAGGGTATTACCTCCATCAAGAGGGCCCAACCTGGGTAAACATCGTGTCCCCTGCCTCCTGTTACTATCCGCCTAGACGCACAGTTCGGGACCCCCTACCCGAGATCCGCCGGTTTTGACACCGACATTGGTGCTTTCATGGAGAGTTCCTCTGTGTCGTCATCTTTAGGCTTGATGGCTCCTTCGATCATCGATAGCGATGCAGTCCAGGGTGAGACTTTTCTCCCTGGACAGATCTTTGTATTCGACCGCTTCGCACTGTGGGCCAACTCGCTTGGCCATCTGGAGCAGATCGAGAGTTACGCCCCTGGCCGCCAGGTCAGGTTTGGAAGCTTAAACTACATGAGTGACATCCGCGGAGACTTGATCTTCGACAGATTCGAGCCCCTGTCGAGTGCGCCGCACGGTCACGATGAGCATGATTTAGCTCTACCATCGGACAATGTTCAGGAGACCGCACCAGCAAGTGCTCCGACCCTCAATTCGGAGCCAATCGCGCCATCCATGGACGGGTGGATAGACCCCGCCACGGAGGCCGCATTCTCAGCGGCGATCGAGCTGAGTATCGACCTTACCCTTCACGAGAGCTGTGACGCCAAACTGCCGGATTCTTCCCTGGCCATGGACTCCGAAGCGCCTGCGCCCATGCCTATCGAATCCGACTAGGCGCCGATCATGGAGTTCACCTCCGCGGATATCTTTCAGCACTCACCCTTTGGCGACATACTGAACTCATTAAGGTCTCTCTCCTTGTCCGAAGAGTCCTGGCCGAACTATGTTCGGCAGGACTGGGATGCAGATGGCGAAGAAATTCGCCGCCCACCCACCACCCACTTAGTAGCCACTGTCTACGATTTGACAGACATGCTCGACTTCGACTCCAAAGGCATCGACGGTATGGATGACGATGCAGGAGACGAACAAGAACCACTGCCCACAGGGCACTGGACAGCCACCTCATCATAATATATATATGGTGGACACACCCAAGGAAGGCAATGGCGACGGGACAGCGGAGGATGACCCCTCCAAGAAGCAACCCAAGCGCCGACGTCAGCGGCGCCGCTCTAAGTCTCGCCAAGACAAAAGCGGTGATACCGGCACAGGAGATAATAGCACTCCGGACAGTGCCGAAGATGACGACAATCCGCTCCAGCAAGATTTAGAGCAGGAGGATGGAGAAGCCAGCCCTCCCGAGAGAGCGGCAGATGGAGAGGCGGAGGATGATAATTACATGCCTCCCTCCGAAGACGAGGCAAGCCTCGACGATGACGAATTTGTCGTGCCCGAGGATCCCATCGAGCAAGAGCGCTTCAAGCGCCGGCTTATAGCCACAACAAATAGCCTTAAGAAAAAGCAACAACAGCTTCGAGCTGATCAGGATTTGCTAGTTGACAGATGGACTGAAGTCCTTGCGGCCAAGGAATATGAACTCGAATGCCCCTCCAAGAGTTACCCAAAGCGCAGGTTGCTACCTCGACTGGAGGAGGAAGCATTAAAACCTACATCTCCAGCGTATGACGCGGCTGATCGGCCAACTCGTGGCCGCGACAGAGAGGCATTTCAGCCAAAAGCTCAGCCCGCACCCCGACGCCACTCAAATAAAAATGTCAAGGCATGGGGAAACACGCTAGACCTGCGAGACGTATTGGAGGACAAAACAAAACACACAAGATCGATCTACGGATCACGAAGGCGCGCCACTACACGAGACGATAACCGTCATGCCGGATACAGTAAAAGTAAATCCGGCCGGGCCGAACACAGCGGACAAGACTCATTTGAGCTGCGTTGCAATATAGCCCAGTACAGAGGCGCCACACAGCCCCTATGCTTCACAGACGAAGTAATAGATCACCAAATCCCAGAGGGTTTCAAACCCGTAAATATTGAATCATACGACAACACAATAGATCCTGCGGTATGGATCGAGGACTTCCTCCTGCACATCCACATGGCCCGCGGTGACGATCTACACGCCATCAAATACCTCCCACTCAAACTCAAAGGACCAGCTCGATATTGTCTCAACAGCCTGCCAGCAGAATCCATTGGCTGTTGGGAAGATCTGGAAGCCGCTTTCCTCAACAACTTTCAGGGCACTTATGTGCGACCACCAGATGCCGATGACTTGAGCCACATAATTCAGCAGCTAGAGGAATCGGCCAGGTAATTCTGGACATGGTTCCTGACAAAGAAAAATCAAATCATTGACTATCCAGATGCAGAGGCCCTAGCAGCTTTTAAGCATAACATCGGCGACGAGTGGCTCGCCCAGCACCTTGGCCAGGAAAAGCCGAAATCTATGGCAGCCCTCACGACCCTCATGACCCGCTTTTGCGCGGGAGAGGACAGCTGGCTGGCTCGCAGCAATAACATATCAAAGAACCATGGTACTTCAGATACCAAGGATAGCAATGGCAGGTCACATCGCAACAAACATTAGCGCCACATCAACAACGACAATACCGAGGATACGGCAGTCAATGCCGGATTCAGAGGCTCTAAACCCGGTCAGCGGAAAAAGCCATTCAAAAGAAGCAATCCTGGCCCGTCCAGTTTGGACCGTATACTCGATCGCTCGTGTCAAATACACGGCACCCCCGACAAGCCAGCCAACCACACCAACAAGGAATGTTGGGTGTTCAAGCAGGCTGACAAGTTAAATGCCGAAAACAAATATAAGGGTTACATAGCGATGATGAGGAGGAGCCCCGGCCATCGAACACCGGAGGACAGAAGAGGTTCCCCCCACAAGTGCGGACGGTGAACATGATATACGCAACCCACATCCCCAAGAGGGAGCGGAAGCGTGCGCTAAGGGACGTATATGCGTTGGAGCCAGTCGCCCCAAAGTTCAACCCATGGTCCTCCTGTCCGATCACCTTCGATCGCAGGGACCACCCCACTAGTATCCGTCATGGCGGATTCGCCGCACTGGTCCTAGACCCAATCATCGACGGATTTCACCTCACTCGAGTCCTTATGGACGGCGGCAGCAGCCTGAACCTGCTTTATCAGGACACAGTACAAAAATGGGTATAGACCCCTCAAGGATCAAACCCACAAAAAACGACCTTCAAAGGCGTCATACCAGGTGTAGAGGCCCATTGCACAAGCACAGTCACACTGGAAGTGGTCTTCGGATCCCCGCGTAACTTCCAAAGCGAGGAGTTAATCTTCGATATAGTCCCGTTCCGCAATGGCTATCATGCACTGCTCGGGCGAACCGCATTTGCGAGATTCAATGCGGTACCGCATTATGCGTACCTCAAGCTCAAGATGCCAGGACCTCGGGGGGTCATCACAGTCAATGGAAACATAGAGCGCTCTCTCCGCACGGAGGAGCACACTGCGGCCCTCACAGCAGAAGCACAAAGCAGCCTCTTCAGGCAATCCACCAGTTCGGTGATTAAACACCCGGACACTGTCAAGCGCGCCCGGAGTAATCTGCAACAAGACCGCCTGGCACGTTCTGAGCTCGCATAGCAATGCGTCCCCCACCCCAGTCCCAGCCAAACAGTGAAATCCGTGCCACGCGTACATAATTACGCATTGAAAATACCATGGGCATAGGTGGGGGGCACGACTACGGCACGCCTCAAAACACGGCTCAACCGCACTAGGGGCTTCCCGCTTTGTTATTTTTTCTCTCTTTCAGGACTTTACACTCTGGAAACCCCGTCCGGCAGTACGATTGTCGGGCACACGATACAACAACCAAGGAGGCAGAAAGCTACGTAGCACCATGGAACCCCCAGATGGTCTCTGGTAATGAGTGAAATACCTGCTTTAAATACCATTCCTCAGCTTGCCCTTGAAGGGGACATGTCAAATGGCCCTACTTTTTGCTTATCGCACTACTTGTATCATTCTGCTTTGACGCACCTTTTTTTATAAACAATGCATAGCACTAGACTATTACCGCATTCTCTATTCTTTATATATATATATATATATATATATATATATATATATATATATATGTCCATTCATGACATTCAGCACCCATACACTCTGGTACGGCCAATACGCCAGGGGCTTAAGCGTACCCCATAATACGGCATTAGAAGTCCGAACACTTTCGACAGTGCGGCACCCCGAACTTACAGCATTATATGCATCAGCTCTGAATCATGTCTTGGGTCAATAGTTGGGTTTGCCCGGCTCCCATGTTGTGGTACCTTACGTTCCGCTATATCGGCTAAGGTAGCACCGGGAGAACTACTGCGATTGTGCCCCGGTTCATCTGGGCAAGCACCTCAGTAGAGAAAGCTAAAACTGACTGTCATGATAAGGTGAGAGCTGGTCGCTGTTCGAGAGGTCTCGAGTCCCTAAAGACTTATGCCACTTAGGGCGAGGAGTCGGCTTTGTCCAGCTTAGGCGTGTATAGCGCCCCGAATTCGGCCTTCCGAATACTAGGGGCTTCGCCAAAATTTAAAATTGTAGACTTCTATGGCTAAGTGAGAGTGATAAAGCATTATAGTCCAATTGCCTTGTTCGTTGCGCTAAGCACCTCCCTCGAAGGACCCAACAATGGGAAAAAGAGTGCTCAGATTTATCCCGAACACCCCAGCACTCGTGGCATGGGGGTAGAAGCCGACGACTGGCCATCTCTCAGATTTGATAAACAGCCGCACAAAAGATAATATTTTAAATTCAAACAAGCGTTGCATAGCGCACATGAACAAGTTTTCATAATACAGGATCACACGAGCAAGTTCATTCAAAAATTACATCCTTCGCACACTCGTCCGCCACAAGACGGGCACCCTTCAGGACACCCTCATAATACATTTTGGGGTGGCGATGCTCCTTGCCCTGCGGCGGCCCCTTCTTCACCAGCTTCTCGGCGTCCATCTTGGCCCAGTGCACCTTTGCACGGGCAAAAGCCTGGCGTGCACCTTCGATTCAGACGGACCGCTTTATGACTTCCATCCATGGGCAGGCATCCACAAGCCGCCTCACCGGGCCGAAGTAGCTGTTGGGAAGGGAGTCGCCAGGCCACATCCGGACTATAAGGCCTCTCATGGCCTGTTCGGCCGCCTTGTGCAGCTCGACCAGTTGCTTTAGCTGGTCGCTCACAGGCATCGGGTGTTCGGTCCCAGTATACTGAGACCAGAACAACTTCTCCGTCGAGCTTCCCTCCTCGGCCTGGTAGTACTTTGCGGCATCCGACACACTGCGGGGCAAATCTGTGAACGCTCCTGGAGAGCTCCAGACTCGGGTAAGTAACAAGTAATTTACTTTCACATGCTTGCTTTGCATAATGAATGCCTTACCCGCCGCTATCTTCCTCATCGCCTCAATTTCTTGGAGGGCCTTTTGGGCTTCAGCCTTGGCATGCTTTGTGCTCTCGAGGGCCGCGGCAAGCTCGGACTCTCGCGTCTTTGAGTCAAGCTCCAAAGTATCGTGCTTCTTCACGAGAGCCTGGAGCTCTTGCTGCACCTCGCCCACCCGTTCCTCTTGTTTCTCCCGCTCGGTGCGCTCCTTGGCCGCTTTGTTTTCGGCCTCGGATAGCGCTTGCTTCAGGGTCGCCACTTCGGCCGTGGCCCCTGGCACATCCACGATGATCCTATCATTTTTAACCGCATCTTTTTTTATATATGTAGACAAGGTATTACTTACCTTTGTTCTCCTCGAGCTGCCTCTTGGCAAGTCCGAGCTCTTTCTTGGACCGCTCGAGGTTCTGCTTCAGTGCGGCGACCTCCGTAGTCAGTGCGGCAGAGGTCAGCAGCGAAGCCTGCATACGCATATAGACATACTTGTATTAGACTCCTGCAGATATTATTTGATCCTCTATTTGGCTTTTCTTTGTGAACACCAAATAGAGCATCAGGGGCTACTGTCTATGCGGTAATATTTTCCTATATTTTAAATACTTACCTCAAAGCCTGTTAGAAGGCTGGCACATGCTTCAGTCAATCCGCCCTTGGTGGACTGAACCTTCTTGATCACCGCACTCATAATAGTGCGGTGCTCTTCGTCAATGGAAGCGCCGCGAAGCGCTCCCAGCAGGTTGTCCAGTGCCTCTGGATAGACAGAGGTCACCAGCACGGGAGGCTTGCCCCTCTTGGTAGGGGGCCGCCTGCCGAAGTCCGGAACCACTGGAGGTTCCGGCGCAGTGTTCGGCTGAGGGCCGAACTTGGAGCCCTTGGGAGTCTTGCTCCCTTTGCGCCTGGAGTCCGGAAGGTCACCTTGAGGCGCCTCCAGGACTACCTCCCCTCGGTTCGGTGCCCCTTGAGACAATACCTCGACATTGTCCGTAGGGCGAGGAGAGGAGGCGGTTGGAAGTGACTCGCTATTCATATCCGACGAGTCCAAGGAACTGTCCGACGAGGATACGTCGATGCGGGCTCGGGGCGGACTGCATGATCATATTCAACGTTAGGAGAAGCAGTGCAATAAAAGTATGCTATGAGTTACTCTGGTATCCGAATACTTACGACTTCGCGAGGGGCTTGGCCCTGAGTAACCACTCGTCTTCGCTGTTGGCGGCGGTGGTGGAACAGTCCGGAAGGAGAGTCCTTCCCTTCTTGGACCCTCCGGCCTCCCCGGTTGGGGCAGCCTTCCTTTTCCTGTCTCCCCTGGCTGGAGGGGGAGAACCGTCATCTTCCTCCTCCTCGTGTTCACGGGAGGAGTGCGTCTCGGAGTTATCGGACGATGAGTCTGATACCACCTGGTGTCGGGAACTCTTTTGGGTTCCCGTGGCCTTCTTCTTGATCTTCTTCTCCGGCACCTCATAAGGAGCCGGAGTCCGCATCTCCGTCAGGAGAGCGTCTGCAGGGTCTTCGGGCAGAGGGGCTGGACAGTCAATCTGCTCCGATGTCTCCACCCAGTCCTGTCAAAGGCATGGGAGCTCAGACCCCGCACATGGTTAAACTATGGAAAATAAATACCCTACGAGGTGTACAGAACTTACCGGATTCGTAGGGCGCGTCGCACTTAGCTCGCGGTCCTCGGTAAGGGGAGGGGGGACCTCGGCGCCCTTGAACAACACCTTCCAGACGTCCTTATGCATCGTGTCGAAGAGCTCGCGTAGAGTCTGGTGCTGGGCCGGGTCAAACTCCCATAAGTTGAAAGCCCGTCGTTGACACGGGAGGATCCGGCGGAAGAGCATGACCTGGACTATGTTGACAAGCTTGAGTTTCTTGCCTATCATGTTCCGGATACACTTCTGGAGTCCGTCCAGCTCCACAGATGAGCCCCAGGACAGGCCCTTCTCCTTCCAGGAAGTGAGCCGTGTGGGGATTCCGGATCGAAACTCGGGGGCCGCCACCCAGTTGGTGTCGCGCAGCTCGGTGATGCAGAACCACCCCGATTGCCACCCCTTTATGGTCTGAACGTAGGAGCCCTCGAGCCATGTAAAGTCTGGCATTTTTCCCACCATGGCTTCGCCGCATTCCGCTTGTTGGCCGCCTACTACCTTCGGTTTGACATTGAAGGTCTTCAGCCACAGGCCAAAGTGGGGCCGGATGCGGAGGAAAGCTTCGCACACGATGATGAATGCCGATATGTTGAGGATGAAATTCGGAGCTAGATCATGGAAGTCCAGCCCATAATAGAACATAAGGCCGCGGACGAATGGATGGAGGGGAAGCCCCAGTCTGCAGACGAAGTGGGTGAGGAAAACCACCCTTTCGTAAGGTTCTGGGGTAGGGACGATCTGCCCCGCAGCTGGCAGCCGGTGCGCAATATCCGCGGCTAAGTATCCGGCCTCGCGCAGCTTTTTGATGTCTCCCTCCGTAATGGAGGAGACCATCCACTTGCCTCCCGCTCCGGACATGTTTGGACGGGGTTGAGGAGAAGGATGTGGACTTGGGCGCTGGAGCTCGAGTGCGCGAGAATGAATGAGCAAGGAGGAAGAAGGCGTGGGTAGAAAAAGGTGAACCCTTATCCCTTTATAAGGGCGGACGAAATTATGCGCCCCACCAGCCTGGTGAAACTCGCTTACCCCCCAAGCGCCGTAATTGATGGAGCGGTTGGGTTACCCACGTCCGTATTGATGGGAATCCCGTAATAAGGGGACACGATCTCTGCTTCGACAAGACGTGCCAAGGAAACCGCCTCACGGAACATGCTGAGGTTGGTTGTGAAAAACGATTCGAATGGTGACCTGGTTGTGGTGTGATGTCACACTGCGGAATGCGTCGGCAGATTAGATTTGTGAAAATATTATTTTGGGGAGGAACCCACCTTGCAATGACGAAGACAATCTGCGCGCCGGACTCGTCATCATTGAAGGCTGGTTGAGGGGCTACTAAGGGAGTCCTGGATTAGGGGGTATCCGGACGGTCGGACTACATACTTTGGCCGGACCGTTGGACTATGATGATACAAGATTGAAGACTTCGTCCTGTGTCCGAATGGGACTCTCCTTGGTGTGGAAGGCAGGCTTGGCAATACGGATATGTAGATCTCCTTCCTTGTAACCGACTCTGTGTAACCCTAGCCCTCTCGGGTGTCTATATAAACAGGAGGGTTTAGTCCATAGGACTAACAACAACAATCATACCATAGGCTAGCTTCTAGGGTTTAGCCTCTTCGATCTCGTGGTAGATCAACTCTTGTACTACTCATATTATCAAGAACAATCAAGCATGACGTAGGGTACTACCTCCATCAAGAGGGCCCGAACCTGGGTAAACATCATGTCCCCTGCCTCCTGTTACCATCCGCCTAGACGCACAGTTCGAGACCCCCTACCCGAGATCCGCCGGTTTTGACACCGACAACGAGCATGGGTATTTTCGCGCATTGGTGCAAGAATTTTGTGGGAGTCAATCCCAATGTGGATCTGTTCCGGCACTATTTCATGCCAAGGGTGGAAAACAAGGGTCACCGCTCTGGAAACATCAGCTGGATGCCATGGGTGACGAGGAAGATCTAGGATTACATCCCTGGGAACTAGTGTGAGAGGAGGGAGGAGTGGAGAGGGGATTGGTGCTGGATTCAAGATGAAGAAGCCCCCGGGTCTTGTGAAGCACGGAAGGAATGTGTTGAGCGCGGCAAGGATTGGAGTGCCAAAGGCCTCACCGAGGATTGGCTATGCCCGACAATCAACAGGATTACCCGTTTGAAGGCTGCCGGGCTAACCATCGAGCATGTGGGGGCAGATTTCCTTCTCCGCCGCATCTCACCACTGCAGGAGCAGGACAGACATGCCTGGCTGTACGGGGATGCTGCTGACAGGATGAGGTTGCTCCCAGGGTTGGCCAACAACTTGTCAGTTTATGGCCATGGCTGGCTATATGACCAACTGTTTGGTCACTTCGAATTATTCAAGCTCTCGGCAACCATCATCCCCTTGAACATTAATTCTGGTCGAGACCAGACACTGAAGTGGATGCCAGACTATAATGCTGAAGGGGTAGCGAGCACCTGGCAGCTACCCACTCTGGATGAAGAGCTCTAGTGGTCGAACACTCTGGTGGAGAAGGCTACCAGGGTTGATGCTGGGATGTACAAACGCACCTCCTCTGTGGAGGTGGCATATATTTTGAGGAGGGTCGAGGAGCACAAGGCTGGGAAGGGCAAAGGGAAGGCTGAGGACGAAAGTTCTTCCCATGGTGGCAGCGAGGCGCAGCTCACGGAAGGGGCTGCCGGGGAAGAAGTTGTCGGGGATAATCCTGCTGGGCTAGAGACCCTAGCCATAGCAGCAACGGAGCTCCAGGAGGGGGAGGAAATTGGCTGGGCGACGGAGCTCAATGAGGAGTGGCTTGCCGCTGGGCCTTAAGCCCCCGAGCCGGTCCTGGACCTGCGCACCCGCAAACGATCCACCACCCAAGGGGCGCTGGCCTCCAACCCAGCGCCAGCCACCAAGAGGGTGAAGAAGACCACCACTAAGGCCACTATGGTTGAGGTGGCGTGCCGTCAATTCCCCCTCCTTGCTCGGACCAAGGCTTCCTCCACCAAGAAATTGACGGACGCGAAGGTGGATTCCAGCTCCCACTCTGGCTTGAGCTCCTCATAGAACTCGTCTCCCCTGGAGCCCCTGACGCCACGCCTGGCACCGAAGCTACCAGGGAGTTCTGTCCCTCCATCTCCAAAGAGAGGAAGAGAGCCCTCGCCCCCCGTGGAGTTCAACTTGAACTCCATGCTCATCGCAGAAGAGTAAGGAAGATTCACCTTTTGTGGACATCTTTAGACATACTTGAATGCTCTTGCTGGCTAACCTCTTGTTTTTGTTGCTGCTGGCAGGGAATTGGAGGAGGAGGAGGAAACTCTCGTCCACCGTTCCCGAAAGAGGCTCCGCCGTCTTGGGTCATTGACGGGTGCAGAGAGCCCGGCCTTGTCGGGGGCCGATGCAGAGGACCCCGTGCCGAGCCCCCAGTCCAACCCTCAGCCCGGAGGTGGGGATTTGGCCCCATCTGCGGGAGGCGATAGGGATGGCCTCCCTGCTCCCATGGCCATAGGTGGATGCGAGGCAACGCAGGGCAAGCCTCTCCCCGAGGGGCATGCTTCCCATGCAGCTCGAGCTGAGGGGATCTTCACGGAACCTCCTGCGGAGGAGGTCGTGCAGGAGACTGTCATGACTGTAACGGCAGAGGGCGAAGTCCATGGCCTGACAACAGACATTGCCGGGGAAACTGAGGTCCCCACCCGACAGACTTCTCCTGATTTTCCCATTTTCCTAGAACTTCCGCTTCCTCGTTATTCACTGGCCTTTTCATTTACAGCCCCCCCCAAGCTGAGGAACCAGAGCTGCTGGAGGTGGTGGCTGATATAGGAAGGGCTGCCGCAGATGAGGCCGTCGAGATCGCTGTCGCAGAAGGGCAGGACCTTGTTGCTGGGGACGCACAGGGCTCTCTGGTGGTGGAGGAACGCTCTTCGGAAGATGTCCCAGCAGAGGGGGTGGTCGTCGAGGTGAAAATTCCGCTCCAGACTATGGACCCACTCCCCTCCTCCGGGACCGTCGCTGAAACCCCGCCACCCTCCTCGAGTGCACTGGACATGGTGTTGTTGCCGCCTGGAGCTGGAGCCCCCAGCCTGTCTCTGACGACAGGCGCGGAGCTTGATGAAGAGCTTCAGCGCCTCCTGGCTCCGCTTTATCAGGGGGCTGGAGAGGCCGCTGACTCAGCTGCCGTCGTGATTGATTTGTCTTTCATGGAATCCATGGCGGTAGGCGTGAAGGAGATGCAGGCCCGGCACAACCAAAAGTGGAAGGCGCTCAAGGAGCGGTGTGAGTCCGCCAATAAGGTGGACCAAAAGCTAAAAGACAAGTGCCTGGAGCTGCGTGAGTGGAATGACAAGTAGTTCAAGGTGCTCATGAGGCAGCAAGAGGCGCTCCTGATGACGAGGGAGGATGTCATGGCTCGGGAGGTGCACATGGCGGACCGGAAGGCATCTCTAGATGCCAGAGAGCAAGAGATCTCCCTCCGGGAGGAGAAACTCAAAGCCACCCTCTGTGCCAAGGATGAAAGTCTGGAGGCTCTGGTGCAGCAATGCACCAAGGAATTGGATGACAAGCATGGAGCTGCTCTAAGAACCCTCGCTACTAATACTGTTGCTCAACTAGAGAAGCTTACTGAAGATCTGGCCAACGCGTCTGCCGACAAGACTGACCTCGACCGGCAGGTGGCTAAGCTAAATGAGGATCTCGTCGGGAGCGTCAAGGAGGTGGAGCCACTCAAAGAGGGAACGTGGCAGATAGAGATTCACTTGGCTGAAGCACAGTCGCAGCTCTCCTACAAGACCCAGAGCCTTGAGACTTCCAACGGCAACATCTCAGACATGAAGGCAAGGATCGGCACACTGGAGCATTCGGCGGAGTCCCTTGAGTCCCGCCAGCAGTTGTTGTCCAAGGATTTGGACACCGCCAAGTGTCTCCAGCCGGATGCAGAGGACAAACTAAAGAATCATGTCGATCAGGTTAACCTTTGGATCAAGAGCCTGATTGACATGGCCGATCGCCTTTGTGCGCAGGCTGCGGCGATGGGCATGGACGGCCCAGTCTTCTCGGCTAGCAAGCATGAGGCCCCAAGCGTCAAGATGGGACTCTTCTTCAACGAGCTCATCGAGAAGCTGAAGGCGCGTGAAGAGGGGAGGGCCGAGCGCTTTGCGACCGATTCCCAAAACCTTGCCCGCGACGCCCTCTTCATGGTCTTGAGCAATATCGCCTGCCACCACCCAGACCTTGACCTTGGCGACAGATTCAAGAAGCCGCCAGCGGGTGCCAACATCACGGCCGCCAAGGAGAAAGCCGCTCCCTTGGCCGACAGGGTTCTCCATGTTTGAGCTGTTCCACCTGGCCATCGGACTAAGTATCGGGCCGCTGCTGCTTCAGCGTTGCCGTGTAATGAAACATGATATATATTTTGTGTTCAGTCTCTTTGTCTCTAGCGTTTGCATGGAACCAATATCTTTTGTTATACCTTTAAATGTGTGTTTATCCCTTTGAGCTTTATATGTTTGTGTTTGTATGATCCAACCCTACATCTGCCCTTGATGCCTGTCGGTATCATATTGCCGCGATTGTTGTAAGGGTCTGGCCCTTAACAATCATTTTGGCGTGGATGCGTCCCGCCAGGTTTTTCCAAGGTAGCTCTCGACGTAGCCTCTCGTCCCACGACCATTGCTCGGGACAGGACGATGGAGCGATCAAAGAAACTAACCAAGGTTCCATAGCATAAGGGTTTTCACGATAAGAACACTCACTAAAGTCAAGGGATAAACAACCGCAAAAATCCAAAGTTGCAACAACGAGAAGTGATAATGTAGACTTAGCTTTCGTTTTATGCTTCTTTCTCTTCTGCCAGGCCGCGCATGTCTGGTGTGCCCGGGGCACCTGGAGGAGCTGAAGATAATCAGGTGGTTTATTCGTTCCCGGCAGGGACCGACACGTGTTTCTCGTGGCTGACGGGTGTCGGGGCATAGTGCCGGGCTCCTCTGGTCCCCCTCCCTTTTTCTCCTTGCCTTCCTGGTCAGTCCGGCAGCCACCATTGCATGGGTCGTGCCGACGCAGGGAGCCTTGCCGAAGTACAATCACCGGGGCATCAATCGACAGACTCATACCGGCATTTCGCTCAGGATTGCCCAAAATATGGGAAATACTGGACCGAGCGTCGCGCGGTAATTGTCGACATTGACGACACTGGGGCTAAAGTAGTTTGACTGCTGACGAAGGGAAGGGACGGGAAGGATCGAGCTCGCGCCCGCATGTCTTGCGCAATTCCTCCGAACGGCCCCCGAATGGTGGGAACGCCATACAGGCCACCGAGGCGGGCATATTGCCACCAGCAGTGATCTTCGCCGTAACCGTGGCTGTGGCGAGGCCTGCAAAGCAATAAGATGGTGCGGGGATGGCCCTGCTTTGTTTCCGTTTCTTCGTGGGCACCGCGAACACCAGAGGCTCCAAGCGGGCGTCCATGGGCAAAGTGCGCTGCACCCACCTTCAGGTTGGCGCAAGCGAGCCCCCCTACCTGGTGCACTGCACCCGCCTTCAGGTTCGCGCAAGCGAGCCCGCCTACCTGGCGCGCTAAAGATGTCGCGGGAAACCACGAACACCTATGGGACCAGAGGGCCCGTTGCTGGTTTGGCAGGGGGACATCACGTTGCACAAACAAAAGACGAGCGTGGGGCAGTATGGCAGAGATCACGCAGGCAATTTTACCCAAGTTCGGGCCGCCTCAAGGTGTAAAACCCTACTCTGGCTTTGGTGGATTGATGGTGGAAAGGTGGTGGTGGAGTGCAGTACACTTGCCCGGCAGTGGTTGCCTCAGGGCCGCAGTGGCTACGCGCGTATGAGGGTGTGAGTTATCCAACCTTCTCACCCCTGTCTACGGTTGCCATGGGCCTCCTTTTATAGATCAAGGGGTCACCACAATGGCAAAGTAGTCATTATGCACTAATAAGATAGCAAACAGTGCTATCATACTAATACGTCTCCAAGGTATCTATAATTTTTGATTGTTCCATGCTATTATATTACCTATTTTGGATGGTAATGGGCTTTATTTTACACTTTTATATTATTTTTGGGACTAACCTATTAACCCAAGGCCCAGTGCAAATTGTTTTTTTTGCCTATTTCAGTGTTTCGCAGAAAAGGAATATCAAACGGAGTCCAAACGAAATGAAACCTTCGGGAGCGTGATTTTTGGAACAAACATGATCTAGAGGACTTGGAGTGGACGTCAAGCAACCAAGGAGGAGTCCATGAGGCAGGGGGCGCGCCTACCCCCTGGGCGCGCCCTCCCCCCTCCTGGGCTCCTCGTGGCTCAACCGACTTACTTCTTCCTCCTATATATGTTCACATACCCCGAAAACATCCAGGAGCACCACGAAACCCTATTTCCACCGCCGCAACCTTCTGTACCCAAGAGATCCTATCTTGGGGCCTTTCCGGAGCTCCGCCGGAGGGGGCATTGATCACGGGGGGCCTCTACATCAGCTCCATGGCCCCTCCGATGATGTGTGAGTAGTTTACTTCAGACCTTCGGGTCCATAGCTAGTATCTAGATGGCTTCTTCTCTCTCTTTGGATCTCAATACAAAGTTCTCCTCGATCTTCTTGGAGATCTATTCGATGTAACTCTTCTTGCGGTGTGTTTGTCGAGATCCAATGAATTGTGGGTTTATGATCATGTCTATCTATGAACAATATTTGATTCTTCTCTGAAATATTTTATGCATGATTGGTTATCTTTCCAAGTCTCTTAGAATTATCAGTTTGGTTTGGCCTACTAGATTGATCTTTCTTGCAATGGGAGAAGTGCTTAGCTTTGCGTTCAATCTTGCGGTGCTCGACCCCAGTAACAGAAAGGGAAATGACACATATTGTATTGTTTCCATCGAGGACAAAAAGATGGGCTTTATATCATATTGCTTGAGTTTATCCCTCTACATCATGTCATCTTACCTAAGGTGTTACTCTATTCTTATGAACTTAATACTCTAGATGCACGCTGAATAGCGGTCGATGTGTGGAGTAATAGTAGTAGATGCAGGCAGGAGTCGGTCTACTTTTCACGGACGTGATGCCTATATACATGATCATGCCTAGATATTCTCATAATTATTCGCTTTTCTATCAATTGCTCGATAGTAATTTGTTCACCCACCGTAATACCTATGCTATCTTGAGAGAAGCCACTAGTGAAACTTATGGCCCCCGGGTCTATTCTCCATCATATAAGTTTCCAATCTATTTTATTTTGCAATCTTCACTTTCAATCTATATCATAAAAATACCAAAAAATTATCTTATCATTATTATCTCTATCAGATCTCACTCTCGTAAGTGACAGTCAAGGAATTGACAACCCCTTTATCGCGTTGGTTGCGAGGTTCTTATTTGTTTGTGTAGGTACGAGGGACTTGCGTGTGGCCTCCTACTAGATTGATACCTTGGTTCTCAAAAACTGAGGGAAATACTTATGCTACTTTGCTGCATCACCCTTTCCTCTTCAAGGAAAAAACAAACGCAATGCTCAAGAGGTAGCACATACCTAAGTCTGCGGGCCATCGTTGGTTACCCGACAAGGCTTGCTGGGCCATCTTGCCAGCTCCACGCCTGCTCACTTGACACGTCGCAGGACGGGTGTCATCTGTGGGTTTTTCCTGTAGAGAGAGGCTGCCATGTGGCGAATGGCTGCCATTTAGTCACTTTGGAGCTTGACACTGCATTGATCGATGACGTGCATCATGGCAGAGTGGTTGGTAAGGTGGCCTCATCTTCGTGAGTCCCGGCAGGCCCTGCCAGGACGCCTTGGTTGTCTTCTTCTGGGCGTGGCCTTGCCCTTTGCCGGGCTCACTGCCAGGCAAAGGAGGCCTTTCTCTTGGTGGTATCTTTCTTCTCTGGTTCGATCCTGGTCTTCTTGATTTTGTGTGTTGATTATTTGGAGATCTTGGTTTCTTATACTTCGTCTTAGCTTTGACTTGTCCATGCACGAGTCAGGGGTGTCGAGGATATGCACGACGCTATGACCCGGCTGGAAGCATGACCCGGCAGGACTTGGCGACTCACTAGTGACCCGCCGGTGGACTGGCGACTCACTAAGCGTACCACACGGATTTCTCCACTCACTGATGACCCGGCCGGGCTTGGTGACTCATTGGTGACCCAGCAGGCGGGTCAGAGGAATAACAAGGCCCAAGGCCTACTAGGCGGCTTATGAGAAGACCGGCTCAAGGTGCGTGTCCGGTGGGCCAGCTTAAGAGGAAAGAATAAGGAATATTCCCTTACAAAGGAAGCAAGACTAGGACTCCACTTGTAATAGAGTAATCCTAGTCCTACTAGGACTCCACATGTAACCCGCCCCTCCAACTTATATAAGTAGGGGCAAGGCACCCCAAGAGGGACAAGTTTTCACAAGTTGAGACAGACAAGTCAATAGCTCTTGAGATAGAGTTAGCGAAAGAGCACCCTTGTAATCGTGAGCATCATCATCATCAATATCAGTGAAGCAGGATGTAGGCTTTTACCTCCACCATGAGGGGCCGAACCTAGGTAAAACCTCGCGTCTCTCATCCCACTCAACCCCTCTCAAGCTACCACATAGATGTGTTGGCCTCACGACTAAGTCCTCATACTAAGGACATCTACCATGACAAATCCATGACAGTTGGCGCCCACCGTGGGGCCAGACGCACGGTGGTGTTGAGTTCTTGGAGGGATCTCTTCCAGGGATCGAGAAGTTCGCAAGTTTCTTGTTGAAAAAAAATCAGGATTGAGGAAACATTCAGTGGCCGCGGATATGAGATTGAGTTGTAAAGATAGGGTTGCGCCCGTGCGCCACTGCCGACACAAGTCTTCGTATGATTCGAGGAAATCTGATCAGTAAAAGTTTTGAATTATGAGCCACCAGTGGTCTGCAAGCGTATATCACATCAGCAGATCGGTCAGGGCAAGGAGCCAACAGTACCATCATATCTCACGGTTTTCCTACAGTCGGGATCGATGGAGGAACGCCGCTGATGATAAATCACTGCCGGTCTGAATCGGGTACAGCTAAGCTGGCTAACACGAGGTGATCTTATGCTTTGAAGAAAAATAGTCTGTGACCAGATCAGTTCCCGAGAAGCAAACAGAACAAGCTTGCCATCAGGCCTTCACATGTTATGATCAACCAAAAGTAAAAATAAACAAAGGACAGGCGTTGGTTCTCCGCGACTACTACGACCTGGATGAGGAGTCAAAGCAGGCCTGGGTTGAACCACCTCATGTCTGCTTTGGACCGCAGGCCGCGCGATGAGCCGTTTTGGCCGCAGACAGTGTTGGGTTGCAGCCGCTTAGGTGCCCCGGCCTGGCGCCGCTTCTAGGCCGCCCGGGCTCGCGGCCCCGAGCCATCTCACTCGCCTCAGCAGACCGACCGGCAAACCCGCCTCTGAGCCGTTGTCGAGCTCTGCTGCGAGTCGCCGTGACGTGCTGTGCCGCCGCGAATCGCGAGCTGCATTGGTTTTGACCCCACGATACTCGCTCCTCTGCTGAAGCTTCACTTCACGTCGAGCTACTGTGGCGCGTGGCCGCCGGGTGGCCACTCCCGCTCCCCCTTGAAGACCGGTGCTGGCTCCTTGCACCACTCACACGCCGCTGCGGCTGACCCTCCAAGTTTCCAACCCGCCGCTGTTGCGGATGCACTTGCCGGCGCTAAATCACCTCTACTGTGCTGGTTGAGCCGCCGTCTTCTCGCCCTGCCCTGAGTTAAGCCGCCTGGCCTGTTGCTCCTCCGCGAGCTGCCTATTGTGCTATAGCCGCTTCCACCTCGGTCGACCAGCCTTGCTTTCGTTGCAAGCCACTTTGCCGAGTCGCCTTTGGGTCTCACATCCGTCAAGTCGCCGCCGCAGCTCCGTTTTCCAGCTCTGCCTCACTCGCCATCTAGCCGCTGTTGCGTCCTGCCGCCATGCCCTTGAGCCAGCACCTCCAACTATGTTGTGGCCAAGCCACCGCGCCTTCTCCGCATCTTCGTCCTCGTACATGTTCTAAGCCGGCAGTCCCTGCTGTGAGCCGCCTCATCACAGGTCCTCCACCTCGAGCCACCCGCTAGCACCCACGGTTGCGGTTACAAGTCATCGCAACCGCCGTGGCATCGCCTGGCTGCCTCCGCCGCCATGGCTCGCTGGATCCGCCTGCGCCCTCTTCCATGGCAGGTCGTTCTCTCTCCAGTCTCAGTTGCCTCATGTTTCTTTTGTGATAATTACAAGGTGATAATGAGTGAGTACTTTGACTCCAAGAAGATGAGGCACGTGTTGTCAGACTCATCGGATGAAACGCAGTGAGTGACTGGGATTCATGAAGATGATGAGTATGGTAAGATTGTGCCAGTTCATGTTTTTGATTTGGATTTCGACAAGCTTTTGTTGTTACATAGGTGCCACCAAGCAGTGGGTTTCCATGATATGGTGTTTGATGTGAGGACAAGGAGCGGTCAGTGACTATAGCTGCAATGGCCGGCATGTAATTACAATGACTAGAAATTTCGAGTGTCCGATCATCGTCTTAGTTCTGCAGACCATGTTTGGTGTCTTACCAACACACCAGTCATGGAGCCCTGAGCACAATGCTCCAGTCATTGATTACACTTGGAGCGCTGGGCATACACCTCTGGGTCATTCTCAGAGACCACGTCTCAAGAGCTGAGGGCCTCACAGGAGCAAAAGGGAGCAGTTCTGAGTTCTGATGGCTATTTTGTTGGTGGATACTACTTGAAAGCTTAACCCTGATGCAACCATTGTTGATAGTGGCCAGGAGCAGTGACTAGGGAATGGGTGCATCTAGTTTCCAAGATAAACTTATAAGAGGTGGATAATGGCACAACAGTTTAGCACACATGGTTTTCTCGCTGCAATTTTTGTGCTGATTAGACACACCTGGGAATATTAACCATAGCTGCTGCTACTGTTTCCTCCACGTGATGACATGAGCCAATGTAAATACTAGAAAGGCTAGTACCAAAGAAGAAACCACCTGGGAATAATAGCAATGTTTCCTCCAGCTACTGACTCGCCCGTGATTGATTTCCGCTTCACCGTGATGATCATCAACTGCGCGGCGGATAATTTCTAGCCTAACATGTCAGGTGAAATCCATCCAGTATATTTTTATATTACATATTACTCTGGCTTGCAAATTCTTCAACGCAGGATAAGTTGTCTACTACAAAAGGTACCGTTGTGTCACTAAGTTGTTGAATGACTCATACCGGGGTATGCAACAGTCAAGTATGGAGAATCTTAAGCCAACTCCTCGAGTCGTCTTAAGACTCGGGGCTACAATGACATGACTCAATATCCGCTTAATATCCGGTTCAAAATCCGGTTCAAGGGAAATCTGTCTCCCACAAAGCTTTGAAGCTCTCAATATCCGATTTAAAATCCCGGCTCAAAAAGAAATTTATCTCTCACAAAGTTCGAGTTCTCAGAAAAAATTAAAGGTTGCCAAAGAGAACTTGCTGCCATGATGCATGGTTCAAACATGGGTATCTTGCCTTGTTGGCTTACCACATTATTGGTCACTTGGGGGCTTCCTGCTCACTGAGCATAGCTGTGACTACCCTCTTGATCCGGCTTGCACACCTTGTCACAAATTGCATGGGGGCTTCCTGCTCATTGAGCATAGCTATGACTACCCTTTTGATCCGACTTATACATCTTGTAGCAATTGACTTGGGGGCTTCCTGCCCAAGTTAAAAGGTTACCAAAGAGAACTTCCTACAATGTGCAGTTCAAACATAGGTAACCTGCCTTGATGGTTTATTATAGGTCACTTGGGGGCTTCCTATTCAATGAACATAGCTATATTTACCCTTTTGATCGGCTTGGACGCCAGGTGTATTCACCAAAATTCCGGGTTATCCTTCCTTGTACGTCTGTCACTCCGCCCAGGTAATCCTGGAATGACCAGCCATACTCTTGCCAGTCAATCTTATAAAGACCCTTAACTTGTCAAAGTTAAAACGGCTGTTGGTCATGTGAGGCCCAGCCTACAGGTTTGAATTAAGGATTAGCTCAGTGGATGTGTGGCCCATGAACAACACTTGATATTGAGGCTTGGCAGCCTGTGAAAGCCTTGCTTTTTCTGATTTGTTATTTTCTTTGAACATTGTTTGGGTTCATATTCTTATACCATATTGACATATGGTTTAAAACAATTCAGGCCATGTAGCCTTATTTTTTATGACTCATATTTGAGCATATTTGGGGTTTTCATAACCCGTCCTCGCTTTGGACGTTAGGTCGCCAGTATACTTCGATTGCGCAATTGGAATTATGCGCTTATGAGTACTTGGTTTGTCACCCTCACTAGATGTGGCGCTGTAAGCCGACAATTTGAGCTAATTCTACAGGTATGATTTCCTGGTTATATAAATATGCAAGGTTTGATAACCCGCCCTGGCTTTTGACTTTAAGTCGCCAGTATGTTTAGGCTTGAATGGCCTTGCTTAGTCTTTTTAGTAATTACATAAGACTATATTATGTTTGGGTTGTTACCCGCCCTGGCTTTTGATGTTAAGTCGCCAGGGCATATGTTGTTTAAACTTTGTGCAGAACATGCAGAGATATGGTTTACATAAATGATTAAGTTCAAGCCCATCATCAAAGATTAAAATTGGTGTTTCAAAAGGGTTATCAGTTCTTGAATTTTACAAAGGCTATAAGCCACTACTAGGAAAATGCTAATTAGTGGTGCACCTGTTTTGGCCATTAATGGCGCACTATAGGTGCGCCACTATCATCATGCCACTAGTAACTAATGCTAATGGCGCACCCCTGGTGCGCCATTAGTATACCAGACAATAGTGACACACCAGGGAGTGCGCCATTAATATGTCAAACGGTGTGCCATTACTATGCCTCCCAGGGGGCCATATTTACCTTGTGCTCTAGGTTACTAATGGCGCAATTCTAGGTAGTGCGCCACTAAAGTGCAGTGTGGTGCACCACTAGTATGAATATTAGGATTTTTTTTCTTTACTGATATTTGCACAGGTTGCAAAATATATTACTGCACAGAATATAGAAAGCACAACATATAAATAGAAGATTCATCGAATACAATAGAAGATTAGTCTCCGAATACAATTCATCATATTAGTCTCCGAATTCAAAAGACCGAACAAAGTTAGAACATTACAAGTCTCGAGACCGCGAGTAGCGAGTTTGTCTTCACATTACAAGTCGATATCGATCATCTAAACTACCATCACATAGAAGAGAGTTGCGATCATCACGATGAGCATCATCGTGATGAAACTAGTCTTCATCCGGTTCCTCCTCCGCTCCGTCCTCTCTCCCGCTAGATAGCGTGCGTATATAGCTTCCGCCTCCGCCCTAGTGGTGTACCCTTTGTAACTGTTACTGCTGAAACGGTGAACCTATCTCCGATACTCCTCCGAGTCGTCGTAGTGTGTGGCGCATGGAGTGTTTGGTGCTCCATTATTACTAGTTAAAAACTAGTAATAGAGCACTTTGCCTTGGTGCGCCATTAGTAGTTTTGAAAAATAAAAAAAATTGTTAGTAATGGCGCACCGTGTGTGTGGTGCACCATTAGTAATGAGGACACTAATGGCGCACCTGTATCCGGTGCACCACTGCTATATAGGAGTGGCGCACCACATATATGGTGCGCCATTAATGTCCATATTAGCTATAGCCCTTTTCCTAGTAGTGAGCCGCCAGATTACAAAAATCCTGTATTACAGTGAATGCGCATTGAGTCGCCATTGGCCAAGAGCCACTGAGTATTTAACTCTGGATTTAATTGTCAATAGACAAGATCTTATGATTGGGGTTTTTTTCACTCCGGATTATATTATTCAAATCTTTAATAGCCAACATGGCTGGATTTTTATTATGGTTATGAAAAACCAGTATTACGATTGTGGTTTTCAAAGCCACTTAAGAGCAATGGCAATTATTTCTATATCCAAGAATACAGGCTCATAGCAAAGAGCATGGTTCAATATTGATATACAAGGCTTTCAACAACATCATCCGGACAATGGATATGGTTTCATTGAGTCCCGAGTCACTGCAGGCATACGACCCGGCACTTGGGGGATACATTATTCATATCATGATTATATCAAATATGGAAGTCCCATGTCATTGCGAGCATGCACCATGGCACTTGGGGGCTAATGCAAAGTCATTTTTACTCGGCTCATTGAAGACCCGACCCATTACATAATGATGAGCCGGCCCTTGGGGGCTACTAATTGCTCATGTCAAATGTAACCCGAAACATGGGAGCTACATCATATGGTATTATTTTTTGAAGTACATATAAAGTCCCAGCTCAGTATTATCTTACTGAGCCGGCCCTTGGGGCTACACATTGCTGCTTAAGTCTACATAATCAAATCTACAAAGTCCTTGCTCATTATTGCATAATGACCCGACACTTGGGGGCTACACATGGGAAGTACAAAGTGTTCAATTTATGATTGGGATTTACATGAACAATCTGGATTTCTCCAAAGTTGCAACATTTATATTGAAGCAAGTCTTAAGCTATCACTATGTTTTCCTCTTAAGACTTGGGGGCTACAGATGATATGCATATCAGGGAGGAATATCTGCAAGTTCTCAGATTTTTGAACAAACCAGAAGAAGTATCTGGATTTTTTGCATTGGCAAAATTTGAACATATCTGCTAAAGGAGATTTGTTGTGAGATCATGGAAACATATAAAGAAGGAAATGACAAGGACAAAAGGATGAGCAGGTGCCGGTTCAGAAAAACTTTTAACCCGGAGCACAACCAGTCAAATTTGTTCTTGTGTTTATTTTGCAGGATGAGTATAACATGGATAAATCCAAATTAAACTGGGGGGCTAATGTTGGGGATATACCCCGCGGTATGACCCGACCAGAAGCATAACCCGGTTGGACTTGGCGACTCACTAGTGACCCGCCCGAAGACGGGCGACTCACTAAGTGACCTACCCGGATTTCTCCACTCACTGATGACCAGGCCGGGCCTGGTGACTCATTGGTGACCCGGCAGAAGGGTCAGAGAAATAACAAGGCCCAAGGCCTATTAGGCGGCTTATGAGAAGATAGGCTCAAGGTGCGTGTCCGATGGGCTGGCTTAAGAGGAAAGCATAAGGAATATTCCCTTACAAAGGAAGCAAGACTAGGACTCCACTTGTAATAGAGTAATCCTAGTCCTACTAGGACTCCACATGAACCCGCCCCTCCACCCTATATAAGGAGGGGCAAGGCACCCCAGGAGGGACAAGTTTTCACAAGTCTAGACAGACAAGTCAATAGCTCTTGAGATAGAGGCAGCGAAAGAGCGCCCTTGTAATCGTGAGCGTCAACATCATCAATATCAATGAAGTAGGATGTAGGCTTTTACCTCCACTGTGAGGGGCCGAACCTGGGTAAAACCTCGCGTATCTCATCCCACTAAACCCCTCTCAAGCTACCACATAGATGCATTGGACTCACAACTAAGTCCTCATACTAAGGACATCTACCATGACAAATCCACGACAAGGGGGAAATACATACCCCTGTACATTTTCCCCGACACTCTGGCTAGTCTGGGTCTTCTTAATCTGCACATTGGTCCTTCAAAGAATTGATCCCTCGTGTCTTGATCTGATCTTGGTGTTGTAATCTTACTCTTCGGCATATGCACATTCTGGGCAATGGACCCAGGGTTTGTTGCACCGGCAGGAGCCCCCGGGCCTGGTCCGAATCCGCTATCGGGCGTCATTAGGGTAGGCCCTAACTAGTGTACAGGCAGGGGCGTAGAAGTGTCTATCCCCTTGAGATCTTTGCTTCTTCATTAATCTTGTGCGTAGGCCAGTTTCCGGTTTTTCCGCGCGTTGCGCAATGCCAATCGTGGTGGGGGCACCCTTGTAATGGCCCGTGAATGACTTTAACAGATGGGCGAGTAACTGCCAATTCACTCTTCCACCAAGCCCTTATCCTTAGCCACGCATGCTGCATGCACCAAGTGGGTTAGGTAGCGGAGGCGCGTAGTGTGGGAGAGCATCAAGGCAGGGGCCCGGTCTTCTTGAATTGGTGGAGGAGGGCGGCGGTTACCCGTTGTGGGACCGACTCCCTTCCCCAACCCACCTATAAAAGGAGGGGCGGGGAGGAGCGGAGGCACTCATCCTCACATCCCTTCTCCTCCATCCTATGCTTTTTGTTGGTTATGCCAATGGGGAGAGCTGGGGGCCAGGCCCAGGGCCATAGCTTGAATTTGGCAATGTCAAATGCTTGTGCTGATGTTTGGGGAGTGAGTCTGGTTCAGGCCCGGAGGAGGCGCGGCGGACGAGCCGTCCGCAGTGCAGGAGATATCGAGTTTCCCATTATGGTGAAAGGCGTGTCTCCTCTGCCTCGACCGTCTGTCTGTTAGGGAGCGTGGCATATTGGCGTGAGTTGTTGTAGCTTATTAGGCTAGTGCCTAGGTTCCTGGAGCCTTCGACGCTCGTCCGGGATGCAGGTCTAGGGGTTGTTGGTAATCTCAGCATTACTCCTTCCAATAGAACCGGGGCCGATGCTGAAGAGGGGCGCCTTCCTGCCTGCCAAGGTGGGGGGCGGTGCGCCCCGAGTCCCCTGGCCGTCTTGGCCCTCGGTTGCTTCTCCAGGGAAGGTGTTGGACCGAGAGGTTGGCGCTTCCCCTGGAGCGATGTTGATGAAGAGGAAGCTAGGGAAGACGGAGAAGGCGGGAGGCAGCCCGTCAGGTCGGAGTATGATAGCACCGACGCGTTCATCTCGTACTAGCGACCTACCACCTCGTCTTTCTGCCCCCCCTTCCTCGGCACCATCATCACCGGCCTCCTAGTCGCCAGTGAGGGGGTCACTCTCTTGGTGCCTTCTCCTCCTCTAGCAGCCTACCAGCTAAGCTCCGGCGGCCCTCTCAGCCGGTGCTTGTGCTGGGGCTTTTGACGGCCCTAGAGGTGGTGGCTAGGGCACCGCCGAGCTGCTCCTTCCGCCCTCCTCCTTTGCAGCCTCGCCACTCCGATATTGTCAGGCTGCACCCGACAGGCCCTGACAAGATTGGGGTGGCGTCTACTTAGGCACCCCTTCTGCCCCCCTTCTCTTCCCACCGCAATACCTGGGATAAAAGGGACAAGGAGAGGAGTTTATGGGGGCACTTATCTTTTTTCAATCTTAAATGTATAGGCACTTGTCAAATTTTAGTTCAAATAATGTAATCTCTTGAATCCATGTTTGTGTCCTATAAGGTCTATACTTGTTTAATCAGCATATTAAGGAAAAAGATAAACCTTGCCGGGGACTCGTGCATGTATATGTCCATGTAGAGGTGGGATGCCTCTATATTTTTAAGTAAACGAGTTTGCCCCGGTAGGCTACCCTGCCGGTACACCAAGTTTTGTTGCCGGGGAGTTAGGCCTACCGGGCACAAAACCTTGAAGAGGGACCAGCCCCCCCGCCAATCTTTTTTCATCAAAGGCCACTGCAACCATCCTGACCGACACAATGTTCGAGTCAAGGGATGGGAGCACCTAAGTTTCAAAAAGTGGCGATGTCTTCTTATGCACAACTTTTTACTTACAGAACACGTATGGACAAGAGAAAGAACTTATCTGTTTGGCTTGCCGGAGATCGCAGTGTAGGCTCATCTTTCCATTTCTTCTTGGAGACCAAGCATTAGGTTGGAGTCGCCAATTTATGCAGATGAAGATGATGCCAGATGTGATCTTATCTACATGAACATGCGATGCTCATTAAATGCTTATGCATGCGTGCAACTTGTCGGGGGCCACTTAGCGCTTAATTTATTTCTGTGTTGCTCAAGGTCTACGCCTGGCTTTGTACAAGGGGTTACATGCAACTAAGGCAAGGACTATACAAAAGGTGGTTGCAGAGCGGGGCCTGATAGCCGCTCTATACGGCTAGAATTTGCGGAGATGCTTAATATTCCATGAATTTTGCAGTTGAATGCCATCTCCGGTCTCCAAACGGACTACGCCAGGTCTGGTGACTCGTACTACCCGGTAAGGGCCTTCCCACTTCGGCGACAACTTGTTTGCTCCCTTGGCGGATTGAATGCGCCTAAGGACAAGGTCGCCTTCCTCAAAACACTGGGCATGAACCCTGCAGTTGTGATAACGACGCAAGGCTTGCTGGTAGCATGCAACACGCATAGCAGCCGGGAGATAGTTCTCCTCGAGAAGCACAGCGTCATCACACAGGTGCTGATCCTGTGCTACTTCATCATAGGCAAGCACTCGAGGTGACCTGTAAATGAGTTCCTTGGGGATAACTACTTCTGCCCCATAGACTAGGGAGAAGGGAGTCTGCCGATAGATCAATTTGGTGTCATTCTGAGGGACTAAAGACCCACCGGCAGCTCATCGATCCTTCGCCTGCCACACTTCTTCAGCTTATCAAATGTTCTTGTCTTGAGTCCTCGCAACACTTCAGTGTTCGCCCTCTCAGCTTGTCCATTGCTTCTAGGATATGCAACAGAGGCAAATGAGATCTTGCTTCTGAGGGCATAGCTCGTGAACTGGGTGCCGTTGTTGGTGATGATCCGTGTAGGGACCCCGAAGCGGCACACCAATCCTATCAAGAACTTGATAGGTGACTAATCAGACACTTTCTCACGGCTTCTACTTCCGGCCACATTGTAAACTTGTCGATGGCAACAAACCAGAATTCAAAGCCTCCGGTAGCTCGGGGGAAAGGGCCGAGGATATCGATCCCCCAGACCAAAAATGGCCATGACAAAGGGGTTGTCTAAAGAGCTTGAGCAGGCAGATGGATGTTATTGGAATGGAACTGGCAGGCTTCACATTTGGTGACTAGCTCGACCGCATCTTGGAGGGTTGTGGTCCAATAGAATCCTTGCCGGAATGCTTTCCCAACCAATGCCCGTGATCCAATGTGGGAGCCGGACATGCCTTTGTGTATTTCTACGAGTAGTTCCTTTCCTTCTTCCCGGCAAATGCACTTCAATTCTACACCATTGGGCCTCCTTCTATAGACAAACTAATACATACTAGCCCTCTGGGCTACTCTTTTAGCTTACTCTTGCTCTTTGGGAAGTTCTCCGGTTTGGAGGAAGTGGACAATGTACCTTTCCCAAGTTGGAGCCTGGGGCTCAGCTGTAGGGACTAGCGGCACCTCCTCATTCGTGGGGGCACGTTCCTCGACTGCGGGGACCAGTGGCCCGGCAGGAGGGTGCAACCCGGCAGTCGAAGGAGAGTTGTTTTCGACAAGGTCCATGCAAGGAGCCCTGAGAGGTTCTACCGGGAGAGGCTTACCGGAGTCTAGTTTCCTCCTCTTTCGGGCCATTGTTGCCGGGGATATGGAGGGCTGAGTAAGATGGAGAACAAAAGTTCTTGGTTCCACAGGATGCTTCTGCGCAACACACTTTGACAATGATCAGCAACGCTGTTTTCCGCACAAGGTACGTGCTTTGTTTGCAATCCATCAAAGTGCTCCTCTAATCTTCTCACTTCCTCAACGCATGCCTCCATCAATGGACTTTGATAATCCTTGTTGACTTGTCACACTTCAAGTTGTGAATCTCCTCGAATGATCCCAATTGAGTGGCAATCCTGAGCCCGGCAAGGAGCCATTCATACTCTGTTGTATTGTTGGTCGCCTCCTCCCGGGGAAAATGCATCTGGACGATGTACTTAAAGTGCCCTCTAGTGGGAGAAACGAGAACCACGCCAGCCCCTGCACCTTGTAGGGATAAGGCACCACCGAAATACATAATCCATTCATGGAGTGCCTCCTTGCCGGGAATAACTGTTTCCTGTACTTCTTCATCAGGGGTTGGCGTCCATTCTGCAAAAAACTCTACCAATGGCCTGCTCTAGATTGTTGATGTGCTTTCAAACTTCAGGCCAAAGCTGGATAACTCCAATGCCCACTCCACTATTCTTCCGGTAGCCTCAAGGTTTCGGAGTATCCTTTTGCAAAGGAAAGCGGGTGACCACCGTGATCTCATGGGTTTGGAAGTAGTGGTGCAGTTTCCTTGAGGCCATGATGAGGCCAAAAATCAACCTTTGCACGCTAGAGTACCTGGCTCTAGCCCCCTGCAATAGGGAGTTAAGGAAGTACACTGGACGCTGCACCACTTTCTTCCTTGCCGTGTCCTTGGACGGCCTCCGCTACCATGCCCCTCTTTGTCCTAATCCGCATCTGGCCTTGCCGGGTAGTTCTCACTCTCTGTCTCTTCTGCTTCCCGCTGCGCCACTAGGGCCGCGCTAACCACTTTATTAGTTGCCGTTAACTATAGGAGCAACGGCTCTTGTGGTTTGGGAGAAACCAAAGTGGGCAAACAGGACAAGTAGATCTTCAAATCTGGCAACGTTGTGTCTTCTTCTGGAGTCCACTTCATGGTCCCTGCCTTCTTCAAAAAAATTAAGAATGGCAAGGCGCGCTCGACAAACTTGGAGATGAATTTGCTAAGCGCGGCAACGCACCATGTCAGACGCCTCACATATTTAGCTGTCCTGGGTGCTTGAATCTGCTCGATAGCCTCGATCTTGTCGGGGTTGGCTTCTATCCCGCGATGGGATACAAAGAACCCAAGTAGGTTGCCGGGGGGAATGCCAAACACACACTTCTCCGGGTTCAACTTCAAGTTGATCTTGAGCAAATTAGCAAACGTCTCTTCCAAATCCTGGATGAGGGTTGATCTATCCTTGGTCTTGACCACAATATCATCCATATAGGCTTCAATGTTCCTGTGCAACTATTATTCAAAACCAATCTGTACTGCTCTTGTAAAAGTGGACCCGACACTCTTCAACCCGAAAGGCATGCGCACGAAGAAATATGTGCCAGATGGGGTGATGAATGAGGTCTTCTCTTCGTCTTCCTTGGATAAAAAATCTGACGATATCCAGATTATGCATCCAGACAAAAGAGCAACTCACATCCTGAAGTGGAGTCCACAATCTGGTCGATGCGTGGCAAGGGAAATGGATCCTCCGGGCAGGCCTTATTAAGATCTGTGAAATCTATGCATACCCCGATTTTCCGTTAGCCTTGCGTACGACCATCGGATTTGCTAACCACGTTGGACGTAGTACTCCTCTGACCAGACCAGCTGCCTCAAGTTTCGTGATCTCTTTTACAACGAATTGCTGCCACTCCAAGGCTTCCTTTCGGACCTTCTACTTGACGGGTCGGGCATGTGGGCAAACAACAAGGTAGTGCCCGATTACCTTCCTGGGAACACCGGGGATAACCGATGGTTGCCAGGCAAACACATCGATATTCACCCGCAGGAAGGCAACGAGCGTGCTTTCCTATTTGTCATCAAGGGTGGCACTGATAGTAAAGGTACCATCAGCGCCAGCCAGCCCTGCTAAGACCTTTTTCATAGGAGGTGTGGTGGCCTTGGATCTCTTGTTGTTGGAACTCTCCGGCAAGTCATCAACAGACGCAACATACCCTGAAGAGGTACGCTTCTCGGATTCCTTGCAGGTGTTCGTGTTGTCCTTCTTCTTTACTTTGATCTCCTTGGCGGGAGTTGCGGCTTCCGCGGCCTCTGCCGCGACTGCATCCCGGTACATCTTATCGACGCAAATAATTGCGTCCTTCTCGTCTGATGGAATGGAAATGACTCCCACTAGTCCTGGCATCTTCAAGGTGTTGTAGGCATAATGGGATGCCGCCATGAATTTTGCCAGAGTTTGGCGTCCAAGGATTCCATTGTACGGCAGGGGGAGGTCGACCACATCGAACACAACCTTCTTAGTACGGTAGTTCAACTCTACTCTGAATGTCACTGGCAATGTGATCTTTCCCTTAGGATGACTCCTACCGGGGTTGATTCCTTGAAACGTGCGTGTGACCTTGAGTTCTTCCTCTACTATCTAGAGTTGGCTGATGACATTTGGGGAAATCGGATTCAACCCGGCCCTGTTGTCAACCAACATCTTTGTGACCTTGAGGTTGCGGATCATTGGTGAGACCAACAACGGCAAGCATCCTACCGCAGTGGTGCGGTCAGGATGGTCCTCTTCGTCAAACATGATGGGCATGCAGGACCATTTGAGCGGCTTCCGAGACTCTGCCGCTGGCTCCACGACATTGACCTCACGTGCCCACCATTTAAGTTGGCGGTGAGAGGAGTGCATAGATGCACCTGTCAATGCACAGGGCGTCAGTGGCCTTCTAGAATTCTTGCTCGCTGGTTTCCTCTTCCTCCCCTCTATCACTGCCATCATCGCAATCTTCCTTCTCTCTGCCCCTGGCGGGTTTTCCTTGGTTCTGAAGAGCCTTGCCGGGGTGATTTGCTTCACCGCCCCAGCCCTTCCTGTCAGCGCCATTCTGACCTTTTTCCTTATCCTGCTTCTCATATTCAGTCCTCTGCTTCTTGACGCGCTGTTCAACCTGATGAAATTCCTGGAGATCGTGGCCCTTGGTCCGGTGAATTTTGCAATACGGACCATCACCTTTCCCAGCTTTCTCAGCGGCCGCAGCCCCCTGGCAGTCAGTGCACGCGGCAACTTCCTTGCTGGGGGCTTCGGCCTTAGCCTTCTTGCCAGTACTAGGCGTACCTGATCCCTCAACGGTCAATACTGCTTTATCCTTACGCTTCTTGTTACGCTTCTTATTCTTCTTCTTCTTCTGACTGGTGGCTTCGTCATCATCTTCTGAGTCGATGTTGACACCATCCTCTTCTCCAGGGAGTTTCCTCCCCTCCTCTACTCGAGCACACTTGTCCACCATGGTGTAAGGTTCCTTCATAGTCTTGGGTAACTGGATGTGCATCTTGGATTGTATCTGACGGTTGTGTACGTTGGACTGTAACACAGCTATCACAGCTGCCGGGTGGATATTTGGAATATTCCTGTGGACTCAACTAAACCTCTGCATGTACTTTCGTAGAGTCTCTCCTTCCTTCTGTGGGAGAAGCTGCAAGTCACTGGGACGCCCTGGTTCTTGGTGGCCGCCCGTGAAGGCGCCAACAAACTCATGGCACGGGTCAGCCCAAGTTGAGATGGAGTTCTCCAACAGATGCATCAGCCACGACCTCACGTTTGGCTTGAGCGCCAAAGGGAAGTAGTTGGCAAAAACCTTCTCATCTCTTCCCCCCGGCAGCTTGAACAGTGATGGTGTAGATGCTCAAGGACTCTGCCGAGTCCAGTCACCCATCGTATTTCTCGGGAATCTCTAGCTTCAACGTACGAGTGGATGGCCAACGGACTTGCCGCAGCTTACAGGTGAAGGCAGGGCACCCATCCTCGAAGGGGAGGTACCCAGATCTGCCAAGCATGGGCTCGTTGACGTTGGGGCCATCGCGCCCATTGGACTCGTGGTGATCATCGCGGCGTCACTTGATGGTGACGTGTGGGCCCTCCATCTGTCTGTCCTCCGGGGCTCGCCATCGGCCTTGACGTGCTCGAGGGTCAGACGAAGCCATCGAGACATCATCAATTTCTTGGTTGCATGGCCCTCGCGCTGGTTGCCGCAATAGGGATTGTACCATGGGGGAGGCCCCTTGCGCACGAGCAATAGCATGGGCCGCCGTCGTCCTCTGGGCAGGACGTGGCGGGCTAGTTCGTTGTGAGCCTCCAGCCTCGGCAAAGCTAATCAGACTCTGAATGGTGGCTCTCCACTCATCCATCTGATCGACTGTCGGTGGAGACCTCAGTAGTAGCTGGGCCCGCGCCATGGCCTCCAAAGTTGTGCTTGGCATCAATGATGATGATGTAGACCGCAACATCGCCTGGCTCCTTACAGTGCCAGCGGTGGCTGCGCCGAGCTCCCGTCGTCGGGAGCCAGTCACTGGGAAGGCGTGGTGACGAGGTGATGGCGCGCGTGGGCCAACGACTTCGTTCGGAGCATTGGCTGGTCCAGTTTGCTCCAGGGGCGGTGCATGTCCTGCGATCGTGCCCATGAGCAGGGCGGTCGTAGGATTGTGATTTGCCTAGGGACAAACGTCACCGCCATGGCTATGCCCCTTGGCTAGGCCGGGAGGGACAGAAGGAATAATATCTCTACCCGTACCTCGCGGAGCGTGGTCGTCGGGATGTTGTTGGTGTTGTCCTCCTTTGGTGCCTCCCGCTCATGCTTCGGCCGCGGGAGAGGTGATGACAATGCCGCCTGCACCGTCCATGTCTCCCACAAGCGCCCGCATCCTCCTGCATCTTCACATTCCCCGCGGCGGCGGCAGTCGCTGTCGGCGTTCTGGGAATAAGGGTCCCCAGACTTGCCTGCCTGCGGCCCGCGGTGTGGCTCCGTCAGCGGCCCCGTACAACCCATCTTCACCAGTAAACACTCAAGACCCTCGCAAGGGGCCAAGCCTCGCGAGGAAGATGACGCAAGACCTCCACAAGGGTTGCCGCACCAGGCTAGCTCACGAGGGGCGGAGAGATCAAGGCAAGGGACACCTCGCGAGGTTCCTGGGACGCAAGCCATGACGACCGGAGCCAGGCGGGTGCCAGCGCGCGCAGTGTCCTTGTTTCCTCTTTGGTGCTAAAGAGGCAAGCACAGGCGAGGAGTCCCGAGGCATCAGGAAAAGGTTTCCATATCGGTGCAACAAGACCAAGACTAGAAGGACAGCATGATGGAGGTCACCGTGGAGCCCAAGACGGCGTCACCGCCAGAGCCTTTGGCAGGCAAAGACTACTTTTGTCAGGATAACTTGTACTAGCTGTCTCCCTTCGAATTTGGCCATTGTGGGATCCCTTCCCTCTCAATATTTGGGAAGAGGACCAGGGCCTCTATAAATAGGACTAGCCACCACCATAGGCAAGGGACGATGGATCAGCTCATCCAGATCATTCCCAACCACACAAGTTCACCAAGCACAAGAACACCTCTCCTCAGGAGGCCGTTCTTCCCTTGTAACTATTCATCCTCAGCCCAAGAGGCAATCCACCACACCACACTAGAGTAGGGTATTACACCACAACGGTGGCCCGAACCAGTATAAATCTTGTGTCTCTCGTTTTTGGGTTCGTCGAGCTTGGCCGTGAGATCGTGTCGAGTGCGAGCTATGAAGGGGAGAGATCTTCGTGCGCACCCCAGTGTTCGAACCCAAGGGTTTTGCCGGAACCCGAAATCCGACAACCGTGGGCGGCGGGGCCTTTGAGGTGGATGGGTGATCGGCGGCACCGGGCTTCTTCTTGGGTCCATAGTCGATGGAGCCGTCGATGATGAAAATGCCGATGAAGATGACGCGCTCGACCATAGTCGATCGGGCCGCCACGAGGCGTAAAACCCTACTCCTGCTTTCGTTGATTGATGGTGGAAAAGTGCAGGGCTCTTGCCTGGCAAGGTTGCCTTGGGGCAAGAGTGGCTATGCGTGTATGAGTGTGAGGGGGTCCGAATCCTTTCTACGGTTGTCATGGGCCTCCATTTATAGATCAAGGGGTCACCACAATGGAAAATCAGTTTTTATGTACTGAATAGATAGCAAACAGTGCTATCATACCTAAATCTGCAGGCTGACAAAGCGCATTAAATGCACCGCTCAGTGTCACATCATAGCTCGCCCGGTAGGCCCTGCTGGGCTGTTTTGCCAGCTTCACACCTGCTTGCTTGACATGTCTCAGGACGGGTGTCGGTTCGAGGTATTTTCTATAGGAAGTGGCGGCCATGTGGCAGAGAGCAGCCACTTAGTCGCTTAGGAGCTTGACACCGCACTAATCGACGACGTGCGCCACTGTGGGGTGATGAGGTGTAGTGGTTTGCCTCCATGAGCCCCGGCAGGCCTGTCGGGGCAATCTTTGGAGGCTCGCTTCCGGGGCAACCCCAACCTCGCTAGGCTTGCCTGCCCGGCAAGGGAGGTGCTTCTCTTAGTGGTATCTCGTATCTCTGGCTAGTCTTGGTCTTCTTGATCTGCACGTTGGTCCTTCAAGGAACTGATCCCTCATGTCTTGATCTGATCTTGGTGTTGTAATCTTCCTCTTCGGCCTGTGCGCAGTCTGGGCAATGGACCTAGGGTTTGTTGCACCGACAATCATCAAAGACAAATGGAACATCCTTTTGTAAAAGATTTGTAAGGGGCCTAGAAATTTTAGAGACTTCTTTAATAAACCTCCTATAGAAACCAACATGACCGAGGAAACTACGAATACCTTTAATATCTTTAGGACATGGCATTTTCTCAATTGCATCAACTTTAGCTTTATCCACCTCAATAAATCGTTCAGAAATTTTATGCCCCAAGACAATACCTTCATTAGCCATAAAGTGCCACTTCTCCCAATTCAAGACAAGGTTAGTTTGCTCACATCTCTGCAAAACTCGATCAAGGTTGCTTAAGCAATCCTCAAAAGAAGCTCTGTAAATAGAAAAATCATCCATGAAAACCTCAACAATCTTTTCACAGAAGTCAGAGAATATAACAGTCATACATCTTTAAAAGGTAGCAGGTGCATTGCATAAACCAAAAGGCATACGTCTATAAGCATAAGTTCTAAAAGGGCTAGCAAAGGAGGTTTTCTCTTGATCAGGTTGTGAAATAGCTATTTGAGAAAAAACAGAATACACATCAAGAAAGCAAAAGTGTGTGTGTGCTTAGATAGTCTTTCTAACATTTGATCAATAAAAGGCATAGGGTAATGATCTTTTCTAGTTGCTTAAATTTTCAAAAATTAATTACCATTCTATAGCCAGTGACAATTCTTTGTGGAATAAGTTCATTTTTATCATTAGGAACAAAAATATACCTCCCTTCTTAGGGACACAGTGAAATGGACTTACCCATCTATTATCAGCTATGGGATAGATTATACCTGCTTCAAGAAGCTTTAATATTTTAGTTCTTACCACGTCTTTCATCTTAGGATCCAAACGTCATTGGTGATCAACAACGGGTTTAGCATCAGGTTCCATATTAATCTTGTGCAAACATAGAGTGGGACTAATGCCCTTAAGATCATTAAGAGTATACGCAATAGTAGCTCGGTGCTTCTTCAGAATTTTCAATAATATTTCTTCCTCATGTTCTGAAAGGTTAGCACTAATAACAACATGATATATCTTTTTCTCATCAAGATAAGCATATTTCAAAGTGTCTGGCAATTGTTTTAATTCAAACACCGGATCTCCTTTAGGTGGAGGAGGACCCCATAGAGTTTCAATAGCCAAATTGTGTTTGAGCATAGGTCATTGTTCAAAGAAGATTTTATCTATTTCATTTCTTTCATGCATATGCATATCTATCAAATATTGTTCTAGTGGATCAGTAGGAGGCACGGCAATAGAAGCAAGACCAATTATTTCATCCTTACTAGGTAATTCTATCTTATGATGTTTTCTACCAAACTTAGAAAAAATAAACTCATGAGACTCATCACCAAAAGTGATAGAGGCGAAGGTGTCCCGATGCTTCGATGAGATAGGTATCGTTTTCTGTGGGAGTTGACTTTGACAACCTGACTACGAACGTGTGAAGATGTCGCGCCTTAGCAATCGCTAAACTAACTTCCGAGGGTTATTAACCATGCCGGAGCATGATCAACCTGACCACGAGGGTCTATTTCCTGCGAGCAAAATGAAGAGCAAGCAAGAAACTGAGATTGCAATCTGGATATTGCGAATATAAGATGAAATATTTATTGATCAAGGTGGAGTTCTGTGACGCCTTTGTCTGGTCATTGAACACAAACGAAGTACGTGAAGTTGCAGCTATGGCGAACTTCTAATCTAAACAAAACCTAAAGTCTAAACGATGCCCTAAGGGCTGTATATATGGAGGAAAGAGGGGTAAGTTTCATGGCCCTTGGAGGAAGGGTCCGAAACCAACCCTAACTCTTATTTCCCCACACATACGGACTCTAAAAATAGCCTATAATCAAGTATTTCGAAATTACATCGGCCTGGCCCAAAATAAGGTGATGCAGCACCTAGAATAACCTCTGTATGAAATTTATGAAGTGGCATCTTGTATATTTCATCCAAGGCTTCATGCACTCATTATGATGGCTTCAAAATCCTGGAATCATCACTTGTAACTGCGTTCGTGTTCCCCTTGCGCATGCCATCATCTTCATGCTTGATCTTGCTCCAAGGTTCATATTTCTTGTCCAAGCTAGGCCCTTCATTTGTAAGCAAAACAAATGTATCTAATTTAGGTAGCATCATATTCTCATGAACATTAGAATCGTTACCAAGAAACAAAAGTACCTGGTAATTCAATTGGTGTGCACGAGCTCTAGTAATTGGTCCAATATGTATAGCAGTAGGGGTTGTGCGTGTAATCTTGGTATTGATGTACTCATCATCCTCCCCTTCTTGAAATGAAGTCGTTCTCGATGGAAGCTCATCTTCCTCACCCAAATAAGGCTTCAAATCTGCAATGTTAAAAGTGGGACTAACCCCAAAATCTGCAGGCAGCTCAAGTTTATATGCATTATCATATATTTTCTCTAACACCTTAAAAGGACCACCAGCACGTGGCATGAGCTTTGATTTGCGCAACTTAGGAAATATATCCTTACGCAAATGTAACCAAACAAGATCTCTAGGTGCAAACACAATATGTTTTCTACCCTTATCTCCAGCAAGTTTATATCTAGCATTCATACACTCAATGTTTTCCTTAGTTAACTCATAAATTTTTAAAATCAATTCAGCATGTTGTTTAGCATCAAAACTAATCTTCTCTGAAGATGGAAGAGGCAACAAATCAATAGGTGCACGAGGTAGGAAACCATACACAATTTCAAAAGGGAACATCTTAGTAGTAGAATGCAATGAACGATTATAAGCAAATTCAATATGAGGCAAGCATTCTTCCCACATTTTCTTATTATTCTTCAAAACAACCCTAAGCATAGTAGACAATGTTCTATTGACTACTTCACTTTGTCCATCTGTTTGGGGGTGACAAGTAGTACTAAAAAGCAGTTTAGTCCCCAACTTAGCCCATAAACATCTCCAAAAGTGGCTAAGAAATTTAGTATCACGATCTGAAACAATAGTATTTGGCACACCATGCAAGCGAATAATTTCACAAAAGAACAAATTAGCCACATTAACAGCATCATCGCTTTTATGACATGGTATAAAGTGTGCCATTTTCGAGAATCTATCCACGACAACAAATATGCTATCCCTCCCCTTCTTTGTTCGAGGTAAACCTAAAACAAGGTCCATAGATATATCCTCCCAAGGAACACTAGGTACAGGCAAAGGCATATATAAACCATGAGGATTGAGTCGTGACTTAGCTTTTTGACATGTAGTGCAGCGAGCAACAAAACGCTCAACATCCCGTCTCATCTTTGCCCAAAAGAAATGTGTAGCAAGTACGTCCTCCGTCTTCTTCATGCAAAAGTGTCCCATTAATCCTCCTCCATGCGCCTCCTACAGAAACAAAAGATGAACGGAGCTAGCTAGAATGCATAGCTTGTTAGCACAAAACACAAATCCATCATTAACGATGAACTTGTTCCACGTTCTTCCTTCTTTACAGTTCTGCATTACATCTTTAAAATCATCATCATGCACATATTGATCTTTTATGGTATCCAAACCAAATATTTTGAAGTCAAGTTGTGAAAGCATACTATAGCAACGAGACAATGCATCACCAATAACATTTTCTTTACCCTTCTTGTGTTTAATGACATAAGGGAAAGTCTCAATGAATTCAACCCATTTAGCATGTCTACGATTCAGTTTAGCTTGACTTTTAATATGTTTCAAAGATTCATGATCAGAATGTATAACAAATTCTTTGGGCCATAAATAATGTTGCCATGTTTCTAAAGTTCGAACAAGAGCGTAAATTCTTTATCATAAGTAGAATAATTCAGACTAGGCCCACTCAATTTTTCAGAAAAATATGCAACAAGTTTGCTATCTTGTAATAACACACCTCCTAATCCAATTCCAGTAGCATCACATTCAAGCTTAAAAGTCTTATTAAAATCAGGAAGCTGGAGTAAAGGAGCATGTGCCAACTTATCTTTCAATACCGTAAAGGCCTCTTCCTGTGCGGTACCCCAAACCAAAGGCACATCCTTCTTTGTAAGATCATTCAGAGGTGCGGCAATGGTGCTGAAATCTCTCACAAAACGCCTATAGAATCCAGCAAGGCCAAGAAAGCTCCTCACTTGTGTGACCATTTTGGGCTGCGGCCAACTCTCAATAGCTTCAATCTTGGCTTTATCAACTTCAATTCCCTATGGAGTAACAACATAGCCAAGAAAAGATACTCGGTCGGTGAAAAAGGTGCACTTCCCAAGGTTACCAAACAAACGTGCATCACGTAGAGCAATAAAAACAACACGTAAATGTTCCTAATATTCCTCCAAAGATCTGTTATAAATCAGTGTATCATCAAAATAGACTACCACAAATCGTCCAATGAAAGCACGTAAAACTTCATTCATTAATCTCGTAAAAGTACTAGGTACATTAGTTAACCCAAAAGGCATGACTAACCACTCATATAATCCAAACTTAGTTTTAAATGTTGTTTTCCATTCATCTCCCAATTTCATACGAATTTGATGGTATCCACTACGCAGATCAACTTTAGAGAATATTGTAGAGCCACTCAATTCATCAAGCATGTCATCTAGCCTAGGAATAGGATGACGATAACGAATAGTAATATTATTAATGCCTCTACAATCAACACATGTACCATCCTTTTTTGGCACTAGTATAATAGGAACAGCACAAGGACTAAGAGATTCGCGTATGTAGCCTTTGTAGAGCAGCTCATGTACTTGACGCATAGTCTCCTTCGTCTCCTCTGGATTGGTACAGTATGGCGCATGGTTTGGCAGCGATGCACCGGGAATTAAGTCAATCTGATGCTCAATCCCTCGAATAGGTTGTAATCCCGGTGGCTCGTCTTGTGGAAAGACGTCAGTGAACTCCTGCAAAATGTTAGTGACAGTAGGAGGCACAGAGGAAGGTACATCCTCGAAAGAAAATAATGCCTCTTTGCACACAAAAGCATAGCAAACAGATTTGCTAAAATCTAGATCATCAATATCATATTTGGTGGCAAGTAGACATGCACTTTTCAATTTAATTTCAGAAGCAACACTAGATGGTTTATTATTAGGCTCAAATTCTTTTGCCACAATCTGATTTTCACTCTTATTTTTCTCCTGTTTTGCTTTATTAGCTCTATTAATATCATCTTTCAAAATGGAATCAGGAGTCATAGGAAGCAAAGTAATATTTTTATCCTTATGAACAAGAGTATACTGATTGTTTCTACCATGGTGTACATAATTTTTATCAAATTGCCATGGTCTACCAAGTAATAAGGAACGTGCTTGCATAGGTACCACATCACAATCAACATAACCAGCATATGTAGAGATACTAAAATGCACACGAACAGTACGTGTTACCTTAACCTTGCCGCTGTTGTTGAACCATTGGATGTAGTAAGGATGTGGATGTGGTCCAGTGGTGAGGGATAGCTTCTCCACCATCTCCATGCTAGCCAAGTTGTTGCAGCTCCCTCCATCTATGATGACGCGAACAGAATGTTCCTTCACAACTCCCTTTGTGTGGAACAAATTATGCCTCTATTTTTGCTCAGCTTGTGTGACCTGCACACTCAAAACACATTGAGAAACTAAACATTCATACCTGTCAGCGTCTTCAGGAGCCATGTATTGCATCTCATGACCAGAATCATCTCCACCATGTTCTTCACTTGTAATAAGATCCAAAGTCTCCTCATCATAGTCACTAGCAGACTCATACCCACCATCCTCAGTAACAATGATCACACGCTTAGATGGGCATTGTCTCGCATAATGACCTCCACCCTTGCAACGACAACAAATAATATCATGTGTTTGCCCTGTTGATGCCATGGATGAAGAAGAGCTTTGTGCAGAACCAGAAGGTGTGCTCTTGGCAGATAGTGGTGGTTGTGCCTGCTTGCTTGTATCACGGTTGGAGGTGGCAGATGAAGGAGGTGCTGGTGTAGCAAAATGTGTGGAAGTAGAGGATGCACGCGGTGTCCATGATGAAGGTCGACCTGCAGAAAAGTTAGTTCGTGCCAATGTCTGTCGATCCTGCACTTCACATTCAGCTTTGCAAGCAAGATGGAATAAACAAGGGATAATATTATATTCCTTATACTCTAGAATGGTCTGAATCTATTTATTTAATCCACCCATAAAATGCACAAGAATAGCTTCATTATCCTCAACAATACCACATCTAATCATACCAGTTTGTAATTCCTGATAATATTATTTTGAAGAAATTCAAGTTGATAGTATGGTGGAACCCGACGAGAACGCATAGCAATTTTCAAAGCAGCCCAAGTAGCTGGAATAGGATATAATCTACAATGTTCAGACCACCAAACACATGCAAAACTAGTGAAAGCACAAACAGCAGCAGGAATGCGTCACTCCTCAGGATATTGTACACATGTAAAACATTGTTCAGTTTCTAACTCCCAAGTAAATATATATCAGGAACATATCTACCCTCAAATGGTGGAATATTCAATTTTAGTTTAGGAAGATGGTCATGATCTCGTACCTTAGGTGGTGGTGCAGCCCTACCATTGCGATGATATGCCTGAGGACGACCTGGTGGTGGTGGTGCTGGTGGTTGCACGTAGTTCTACGTTTGATCAACCTCATCCTCGTAATGGTCCTCCACCTCTGCAGTAGCAGCAGGAGCTACAGAAGCATCAACAGCAGGACCAGAATTTTGACCAGGCTCAAGGGGAACGTGCAGTGCTCGTCCCACTTGATTTGGAAGGCGATGTTATTGTTGTTGTTGTTGTTGTTGTTGTTGTTGTTATAGAGGTGCGAGAGGTGAAGCCAGCAGTGGTGGTGGAAAACGCGCAAGCAATTCAGTAAACTTGTTATCAGGCTTTGTTTAGAACGTATTCTCCATGCCATCTATCTTCTCCATGGCCTCTTCAAATCTGTTTAGCACATCTTCCACCTGTCCACTCATCATTCGCTAAAACTTATCATGAAGCTCCTTGTTCGTCAAGTTCTCCCAGTCAATCTCGTCGGCTTGTGATCCTGCCATGGTTAGCAGCAATAGAAACACACAAGAATATGATCCTACAGACTACTAACAAGTGGTGGTGGTGGGTGTCGCAAATCCGTCAAGAAAATCTCAAATTCTTATCAGTTCTTACCCAGCAGCAGGCGGTGATCGGCAACCACTGTAGTAAAAACTCTCAAAGCTTGGATAGAGTGATTACCAGGGAGAGTCAAACACACGACATAGATGTATGTGGAGCTAGGAAGGCTTATAATATGGTTGCAAAAAAGGTCAGCAATAAACAATTCAGAGACACAAAGTTGAATAAACGCTCAACGACGATACTCTGCTGGTCCTAGGCTAGACCATACTAGAGACGCGAGCCTAGAACACAAACAAAATCACGGCGTGACATGTAAACAAGGGAAAAGCACACTCTGGAATTTTTCCGTTCTATTTTTTGGCGCTTTTTTGCGCTCTCTTTTTTTGCGAAAAATCACTATAATGACGAGTGTCTCAAAACTCTTCCCAGGTCAAAATGACGGGATGGGTAAAAAATTGACAATTTTTTTCTGGAAATCAGGGCAGCGACGACGAAAAAGTGCTACAAAAATCACTATGATGGCACATGGCTCAAAAGACTCGGAAAAGCCTAAAAATAGGATGGGGAAAAAATATTTTTTCTTGCGAATTTTTTTTCCGAAACCTACTCAGGCAAGGAAACACGAATCAGAAAATAGATGGATCCCAAAAACAAACCTAATATGATAAGAACTCGGATTGGTGGTGGATATATGGTGCTAGGATATGGCAGCGCTGGTGGTATATGGTAGCGGTGGTGGTATATGGATACGAATCGGTGGTGGTATATGGATACGAACCGGTAGTGGTATACGGATTCAGATCGGTGGCGGTATATGGATACGGATCGGTGGTGGTATATGGATACAAAGCGGTGGCAGATAAAAAGCAGTGGTGCTAGATGGCAGGGCGATGATGATGGTATGGCGGCGTGACAACTTATGTCAAGAACTCGAAACTCTAAAAGAATGGATGCTAAGACCAACAACTTGACACAACAATGCAACCGCAAATTCAACAAAGCAAAATACTGAAAAGACTATGCAAAGGCTCAGACTGGTTTGGATATGAGGAACTAACCCTAACTTTTTGTGTGTGGCTTTTTCATGTACTGTAGGTATGAAGAACAAACTTGGTCTAAACTACAAAAGACTGTAAAATCTCATCGAGCAACTTGGAAATCTGATACCACTTGATAGAGGCAAAGGTGTCTCGATGTTTCGATGAGATAGCTATCATTTTCTATGGGAGTCGACTTTGACGATCTGACTACGAACGTGCGAAGACGTCGTGCCTTAGCAATTGCTAAACCAACTTCCGAGGGTTATTAACCATGCCGGAGCATGATCAACCTAACCACAAGGGTCTATTTCCTGTGAGCAAAACAAAGAACAAGCAAGAAACTAAGATTGCAATCTGGATATTGCGAATATAAGATGAAATCTTTATTGATCAAGTTGGGGTTCTGTGACGGCTTTGTCTGGTAGTTGAACACAAACAAAGTACGCAAAGTTGCGGCTATGGCAAACTTTTAATCTAAACAAAACCCAAAGTGTAAACGATGCCCTATGGGTTGTATATATGGAGGAAAGAGGGGGAAATTTCATGGCCCATGGAGGAAGGGTCCGAAACCAACCCTTACTCTTGTTTCGCCACACATACAGACCCTAAAAACAGCCTATAATCAAGTATTTCAAAATTACATGGGCCTGGCCCAAAATAAGGTGACGCATCACCTAGAATAGTCTTTGGACAAAATTTATGAAGTGGCATCTTTTATATGTCGTCCAAGGCTTCATGCACTCATTATGGTGGCTTCAAAGTCCTAGAATCATCACTTGTAACTACGTTCATGTTCCCCTTGCGCATGCCATCATCTTCATGCTTGAACTTGCTCCAAGGTTCATCTTTCTTGTCCAAGATAGGCCCTTCATTTGTAAGCAAAACAAATGTATCCAATTTAGGCAGCATCATATTCTCATGAACATTAGAATCGTTACCAAGAAACGAAAGTACCGGGTAATTCAATTGGCGTGTGCGAGCTCTAGTAATTGGTCCAATATGTATAGCAGCAGGGGCTGTGGGTGTAACAATGGTATTGATGTCCTCATCAAAAAGTAACACCGACAGTTTGTTTATCAGAATGTATTTTAGCATTAACGGTGTTCAAGAAAGGTCTACCAAAAATAATGGGACAAAAATCATTTTGTGGGGAACCAAGAACTAGAAAATTAGTAGGGTATTTTACTTTCCCACACAAGACTTCAACATCTCTAGCAATCCCAAGTAGTGTGATAGTGTCTCTATTAGCAAGTTTGATAGTAACATCTATGTCTTCTATTTCAGCAGGTGCTATATTATCCATAATTTCTTGATATAAGGTAAAAGGAATAGCACTCACACTAGCACCCAAGTCACATAAATGATGATAATAGTGATCTCCTATTTTTACTAAGACAAGACGCATGCCAACAACAGTTCTATGTTTATCTTTTTCATCAGGTTTGGCAATTCTAGCAGCTTCATCATAGAAGTAAATAACATGTCCATCAATATTTTTTTACTAGGAGATCTTTAACCATAGCAATACTAGGTTCTACTTTGATTTGTTCTGAAGGTCTAGGTGCTTTGATATTACTTTTGCGAACCACAGTTGAAACCTTAGCATGTTCCTTTATCCTAAAAGGGAAAGCTGGTTTTTCAATATAAGCAGTAGGCAAACTGGATCAACATTGTAAATAATAGTTTCTTCTTTAGCTATTACCGGTTATTTAATTCTTATTTAATAGGTGGATGATATTTAAACCACTTCTCCTTAGGGAGATCAACATGAGTAGCAAATGATTCACAAAAACAGGCTACTATCTCAGAGTCAAGTCCATATTTAGTGCTAAACTTGTGAAAAGCATCAGTATTCATAAAAGATTTAACACAATCAAACTTAAGCTTAATACCTGACTCTTTACCTTTGTCGAGTTCCCAATCTTCAGAGTTGCGTTTAATTCTTTCTAAAAGATCCCACCTGAATTCAATAGTCTTCTTCACAAAAGAACCAGCACAAGAAGTACCAAGCATGGATTGATCATCACGAGAAAGCCGAGCATAAAATTTTTGAATAATAATTTCTCTTGAGAGCTCATGATTGGGGCATGAATATAAACTTGAATTAAGACTCCCCCAAGCTAGAACGATACTTTCTCCTTCACGAGGCCAAAAATTATATATATATATATAATTCTGATCACGATGAACTAGATGCATAGGATAATTTTTGGGTGAAATTCCAATTTCAATCAATTCCAGTTCCAAGATCCAATATCATCGCATAGCCTATACCATGTTAATGCTTTTCCCTTCAAATATAAAGGGAAAACCTTCTTCTTAGCTTTATCTCCAGGTAAACCTGCAAGCTTAAATAATCTACAAATTTCATACACATATATCAAGTGCATATTAGGATGTTCAGTTCCATCTCCTGCATAAGGATTAGCTAGCAGTTGTTCTATCGTACCCGAAGAAATTTCATAACCAATATTTTCAGTAGGTTGAGGGGCAACTAATTGTGGTTCTGGTCGAGGTGAACATACCCAGAACAAACCCCTCAAAGGATTGTTTTCCATAGTAGCAAGTGATAATAAATTTCAGCACGTAGTATAAATTTTTCCTTACCAGTTTGCACTTACCAAGAGCGCTTCATCCCTGGAAACGGAGTCAGAAAAGAGTCTTGATGACCCACAAGTATAGGGGATCAATCGTAGTCCTTTCGATAAGTAAGAGTGCCGAACCCAACGAGGAGCAGAAGGAAACGACAACTGGTTTTCAGCGAGGTAATTTCTGCAAGCACTGAAATTGTCGGTAACAGATAGTTTGATAGCAAGATAATTTGTAACGAGCAAGTAACGGTAATGGTAAGTAAAGTGCAATATGGTGGCCCAATCCTTTTGTGGCGAAGAACAGGCCAAAATGGTTTCTTATAATAGGCAAAGCGTTCTTGAGGGTACACGGGAATTTCATCTAGTCACTTTCATCATGTTGGTTTGGTTCGTGTTCGCTACTTTGATAATTTGATATGTGGGTGGACCGATGCTTAGGTGTTGTTCTTACTTGAAAAACCTCCTACTTATGATTAACCCCCTTGCAAGCATCTGCAAGTATGAGAAAAGTATTAAGATAAAATCTAACCATAGCATTAAACTTTGGGATCCAAATCGGCCCCTTACGAAGTAGCACATAAACTATGGTTTAAACTTCTGTCATTCTAACAACCCATCATCTAATAACTACTCCAGAATGCATTCCCTTAGGCCCAAATATGATGAAGTGTCAATGTTCACATGACAGGACGAAGGGAATCACAACATACATATCATCAAAATATCGAACACATATCAAGTTCACATGGTTACTTGCAACAAGATTTCTCCCGTGACCTCAATAACAAAAGTAACTACTCACAAATGATAATCATGATCAAGATCAGAGGGGTATTAAATAGCATAATGGATCTGAACATATAATATTCCACCAAACAAACCATATAGTAATCAACTACAATATGTAATCAACACCACTAGTCACCAACGTGTACCAATCTGAGGTTCCGGTACAAAGATTGAACAGAAGAGATGAAATAGGATTTGAGAGGAGATGGTGCTATTGAAGATGTTGATGGAGATTTCTCTCCCAAAGATGACAGGGTTGTTGGTGATGACGATGATTTCCCCCTACAGGAGGGAAGCTCCCCCGGCGGAATCACTCCGTGGAAGGGCAAAAGTGCTCCTGCCCAAGTTCCGCCTCGAGACGACAGCGCTCCATCCCGAAAGTCCTCTCCTTATTTTTTCTAGGTCAAAATGATTTATATACCAGAAGAGGGGCACCAGAGGTGGGCCAGGTTGAGGACAACCCACCAGGGTGCGCCTGGTGTGCCCAGGTAGGTTGTGCCCACCTGGGGGCCCCCTCGGGCAGTTATTTGCTCTAGTATTTTTAATATGTTTCAAAAAAATTCTCTGTAAATTTTCAGCTCATTTGGAGATGTGCATAATAGGTAACTCTGGCGTAGCCTTTTCAGGTCTGGAATTCTAGCTGTCGGTATTCTCCCTCTTTGTGTAAACCTTGCATATTATGAGAGAAAAGACATTAGAATTACTCCAAAAATCATTATTATGCATAAAAACATTATAAATCATAGTATGAAAACATGGTGCAAAATGGATGTATCACGAATATGTACTGTATTCCCGGGGAAGCTCAGCTTCCATGCATTCGGCCAGAAAATCGGATAGTACCTGAGACTTAATAGCTCGGCGTGGTTTGTACAGAAATTCGAAGGGCAGCAATTCTATGTCCCATTTGGCGATGCGATTGTAGGATCGAAAGTAGGTCTAGAGGGGGGTGATTAGACTACTTGACCCAATGAAAATCTAACCTTTTCCCCAATTTTAAGTGTTGGCAGATTTTTCCAACTTAGCACAAGACAAGCAATTAACCTACACATGAAATTCTGTGAGTGTAGCAGCGAAAAGTAAAGCATTGCATATGAAGGTAAAGGGAAGGGTTTTGAGAAGGCAAATGCAATGTAGACACGGAGATTTTTGGCGTCGTTCCGATAGGTGGTGCTATTGTACATCCATGTTGATGGAGACTTCAACCTACGAAGGGTAACGGTTGTGCGAGTCCACGGAGGGCTCGACCCACCAAGGGTCCACGAAGAAGCGACATTGTCTATCCCGCCATGGACATCGCCCACGAAGGACTTGCCTCACTCGGGTAGATCTTCACGAAGTAGGTGATCTCCTTACCCTTACAAACTTCTTGGTTCAACTCCACAATCCTGTCGGAGGCTCCCAAGCGACACCTAACCAATCTAGGAGACACCACTCTCCAAAAGGTAATAGACTTCATGTTCATGATGAACTCCTTGCTCTTGTGCTTCAAATGATAGTCTCCCCAACACTCAACTCTCTCTCACAGATTTGGCTATGGTGGAAAGATGATTTGAGTGGAAAGCAACTGGGGAAGGCTAGAGATCAAGATTCTTGTGGTTGGATTAGAATGTCTTTGTCTCAACACATGAGTAGGTGGTTCTCTCTCAAAAAATGAGTAGTGGAAGTGTAGGCACATTTTGATGGCTCTCTCTCAAATGGAGAAGGCGGTGGAGGGGTATATATAGCCTCCACACAAAATCCAACCATTACACACATTTGACCCAACTTGGTCACACCGAATAGAAGAACTCGGTGAAATCGATTTAGTTCAAAATGTGAACGTTAGGAATCTCGGTGGGACCGACTGGAACAACTCAGTGGGACCGATGTGATAGGGCTAGGGCAAAACCTCATCTTGGCGAGACTGGTTGCTTAAACTAGTGAGAACGATTTCACCAAAGAGCAAACAGAGAGTTGGTCAAGCAAACTCGGTGGGACCGATTGCACATTTTGGTGAGACCAAACTAATTACAACAGGCAACAGAGAGTTTGCAGGGCCATCTCGGTGAGACCGAGATCCGTATCGGTGTGGTCGAATTATCTAGGGTTTCTGGTAGTGGCTATGTCAAATGAACTCGGTGGCGCTGGATAGGTCAAATTGGTGGGGCCAAGTTTGACTTTGAGTTTTGGACATATGTGGAAATGAGAAAGTGGCTGAGGGTTTTGGAGCAATATCACTAAGCACTTTGAGCTAGTAGAGCATTAAGAAACACCTTATCCCCGTTTAATAGTATTGGCTTTCCTATGGACTTACTGTGATCTTGGATCACTAAATAGAAATGAAGAATCTTGAGCTTTTGCCAATCTTTGTCCTTAGCATTTTGAGGAATCCACATATCTAGTCCAGGCCATGCCAATCATTGAACTTTCTGAAATATTTAACTTGTATGGATATTAGTTCCATGAGCTATATGTTGTTATGAATTACCAAAACCACCCGGGGATTAGTTGCACTTTCAATCTCCCCCTTTTTAGTAATTGATGACAACATATAGATCAAAACTTCGACAAATGATAACATGAATGAAATATATCATCACTTTGAGAAGTATGTGATAAGCAAGAGCTCCCCCTAAATTTGTGCATTATTTAAAATTTTATTTTGAAAGCAAATGCACAATCGATTAGGATCATGGGTCATTCTTCCATGTCACATACATCTTGGTGGAGCGCTCAAAATGATAAGATTTAGATAACATCCACTCATCACCAAGGGTGAAAGTGATTGATCATACACAAATTCATTGATATAAGCAAGAAGCCACACATTAAGCGTAGTATGATCAAGCACATGATCACATAAGTATCTCACGAGCATAAAAAATAGTAGCATAGGAATCAAACAACCAAATGATCAAAGTAGCAAGAGAAACCAATAAAAGGCAAGACACACACACTCTCTCTCTCTCTCTCGAAGCCTAATGATCTATACACTTCCTCTCCCTTTGGAAACAAGTTACCAAAAAATTTGAAAATGTATAGTGCTATGCGGTACTCTAGGCACGATCTCCGGGAGCTCCTGAAGAGTTCTTCTGGCTTGTTGCTCCGGTGTTCATAGATGGCATGGAAAGGAGGGAATCTACAAAAGCTTCAGCAGAGGTCTATGGAGCTAGAGGGGTTGATACTGGAGGTGCAATCGCGGTAGTTGATGCAGGTGTTGAAGTAGTAGTCCTGGAGTGTTTGAAAACTAGCACTGCTGATGACCTTTGTGCCCTTGGCACTCTCTGCAAAGTATCTATGGTTGGTCTGTCCTCCCTGTCCTTAGCTTCTTCTTGGAGCTTCTATACAGTGGTCTGTATCTCAGTGACCTTCCCATCTAGGTAATGAAATTTAGTCTCAATGATCCTCTCAAGACTTTCTTGATTTTGAGTCAGGGTGGCCAAGCCCTTCTCAATTCTCACTGTAGCCTCAAGCAGATAACTGAGTTGATCTTGCTTGGTCTTGAGCATCACTGTAGAAGCATCTGGTGCACTTGCTACCTTTGCTTCTTTTGCAGCATTTGCTTTCTCTCTCTTCTCCTGGACTTCTGCACAAGTAGGATCAGATGCATCCATGACAACCTCGTTGTCCTCAAAATCTGGCCTCAGGGGAAGATGCTCTCTATCAAGAAGATATGTCCCGGTTCCCATCTTGGAATTGATCAACATTTGAATGTGAGGGGCATATCCACAAGATCTCTTTTGATCAGCAGCTGTTCTCTTCAGAGTCTCAACAATCAAGCTCTTCACCTTGAACTTCTGAGGTACATCAAACACGTGAAGCAAATTGACTGAGTGGCCACGGATCATTCTATGATCTCCTGAATTGGGCAAAAGAGTGTGCCTCAAGATAGTGTTGATAGTGGTCAAACCACACAGTAGATAGTATATGGATCCAAGCTTGTGAGTCTCCAAGGCATCATCAAGAATAGTCTTGTACATGTTGGACATGGAGTTGTGATTGAGGGAGTCCTGGATTAGGGGGTGTCCGGATGGCCGGACTATACCTTCAGCCGGACTCCTGGACTATGAAGATACAAGATTGAAGACTTCGTCCCGTGTCCGGAAGGGACTTTCCTTGGCGTGGAAGGCAAGCTTGGCGATACGGATATGTAGATCTCCTACCATTGTAACCGACTTTGTAACCCTAACCCTCTCCGGTGTCTATATAAACCGAAGGGTTTTAGTCCGTAGGACAATATACAAAACAACAATCATACCATAGGCTAGCTTCTAGGGTTTAGCCTCTCCGATCTCGTGGTAAGATCTACTCTTCTACTACCCATATCATCAATATTAATCAAGCAGGACGTAGGGTTTTACCTCCATCAAGAGGGCCCGAACCTGGGTAAAACTTCATGTCCCTTGCCTCCTGTTATCATCCGGCCTAGACGCGCAGTTCGGGACCCCCTACCCGAGATCCGCCAGTTTTGACACCGACATTGGTGCTTTCATTGAGAGTTCCTCTGTGTCGTAGCCATCAGGAAGCATGCCTTGCCCCGTCTTTAAAGACGACATCGTTGCTAAGGGAGCTTTGGTTGTCGGCCAAACCCTCCGGCTAGGTGGTTTTCTTATGACCGCCTGTTCGGCTTCTGCACGGACGATGACCTCTCGAGCCATCGAAAACAATCTTCATGTCAGCTCGGAACTCGCCAAGCAGTTAGATCCAATGGAACTCTCCTCCATAAACGAGCTCTTGGATCGCATCGCCGCCCTGGGAGTCGCTACGGATTACGACCAGATTGGGCCTAAGCCTGATCTGAGAGAGATTAACTCTCCCCAAGTCACCCATCACGTTGTCGTGGTAGAGGGACAGTGCGGCGACCCCTCATCTATCTTAAGGACTAGCTACGTCCGGATTCCCGATCCCTCCAATCCGGATACCCGCGGAGGGGAGGATATCACTCAAGACCTGAACTTAGAGTCAGGTGACGGGCTGGATTCATTGGACAACATCCAGGAATCCAAATTTTTGAGTTCGGAAATTCCTCGGCCTTTGAGCCTCAGATTGGGTGAGGCTTCGGATTTAATTCCACCCACCCACCCGAACATAAGCGATCTATCCCAAATCAGGCAAGAGCCCGATGAAACAGTACATCATTACTAGGCCAGATTCCTCCTGGTTAGGAACAGGATAAGGGACTGCGAGGAAGACGCAATCTCAATCTTCTGCAATAATTGCATGGACAAGGGAATCCTCAACGCCATAAGTCGCCAAGATATTACACGCTTCGCTGACTTAGCGTCCATTGTACGAAAGTACTGTGCGATGGAAAGCGCCTGGAAAACCGAAATAAAATTTTGGGATGATCCGGCCCTGAATACAAACCCAGTCCGAAATAAAAGGGTGCATCATCGCCAGATACCCGGGTCAAACACCAAAAAGCAAAAACCCTCTACAGGGCATGGAACCGTACTGGAAGGATGGCTTAATGGACCCTGTAAAATTCACAGTACAAAGGATGCCACACCAACTCACAGCCTTAGAGCATGTTGGATACTCCGGCAGGTGGCCAAAATTGGCGAAGATCTCCTAATTCTGGAGGCCACAGAAAGCCACCCCAGAGACACCAATACGGTATTAACAGTCTTCGAGACTTTCGCATCAAATAACATGCGAAAAAGGACACTCCGCAGCCTTGCCGAAGTCTACCAAGTAGCAACAATAAACCCATGGAGTGACACGGCTATTACCTTTAACGCCAGTGATGAACCTAAATTCCGAACAGCCCGAGCACCAGCCGCATTGGTCCTCAGTCCAATAGTGGACGGCTTTCGTCTTACCAAGGTACTCATGGACGGCGGCAGCGGATTGAACCTCATTTATGAGGAAACCCTTCAAAAAATAGAAATAGACTGGAACCACATTGAGCGAAGCAGCACAATCTTTAGAGGAATAATCCCCGATCGGGAAGCGCAATGTACAGGAAAAATCACACTAGATGTGGTGTTCGGCACGCCGGATAATTACAGGTCCGAAGAGGTCACGTTCCATGTGGCCCTGTTCAGCAGCGGTTATCACGCTCTGCTAGGGCGGGAAGCGTTTACAATATTCCAAGCAATACCCCATTACGGGTACATGAAGCTCAAGATGCCCAGGCCTAACGGGATCATCACTCTCGCTAGTGATCCAGACATAGCGCTCCGCGCCGAAAACAAGACAGCCGCACTGGCCCTCGAGGCACTATCCGAAGCCCTAGCGGCTGAGGAACTGACTGCACTGTGCTCCACGGTGAATAGGGATGATGTGGTACTCGACAAAAGATCCAAGTCCACCTCCTTTAAACCGGCGGACGAAATAGTCAAATTCCAGGTCCATCCAAGGGACCCCAATAAAACAGCTTCCATCGGGGCACAGTTAAACCCTGATGTAGACGCCGCACTGCGAGAGTTCCTACAAGAGAACTGGGACATTTTCGCCTGGCACCCTTCAGACATGCCAAGAATCCCACGCAGGCTGGCCGAGCACAGCTTAAATATCCTAAAAGGATTCAAACCTGTCAAACAAGCTCTTCGGCGTTTTTTCGAACCAAAGAGATAGGCCATGGGAGAGGAGCTAGCAAAGCTATTGGAGGCCGGATTCATCAAAGATATAAAACATCCGAACTGGCTAGCAAACCTGGTGATGGTACCAAAGAAGGACAAATCCTGGCGCCTGTGCATTGATTTTAAAGACCTTAACAAGGCTTGCCCAAAGGACCCCTTCCCCCTCCCCCGCATCGATCAAATTATCGATGCTGCCACAGGACACTATTCGTTGTGTTTCCTCGACGCATATTCCGGCTACCATCAAATCAAGATGGCAGAATCAGACCAAGCCGCAACGGCATTTATCACACCATACGGCCCATTCTGCTTCAACACCATGCCCTTCGGGCTCAAAAACGCTGGCGCAACATATCAGCGCATGAATCAGACATGTCTAGCAAACCAGATCGGCAAAACTGTGGAGGCATATGTAGATGATGTGGTCGTCAAAACAAGACATGTCGAATCTCTAGTAGATGACTTTAGGCTCACATTTGATAACCTCCGAACATACGACATCAAGCTCAACCCGGAAAAATGCGTTTTCGGTGTCCCAGCCGGAAAGCTCTTGGGCTTCATTGTATCCGGTAGAGGAATTGAAGCAAATCCAGCCAAGATCCGAGCTCTGTCACAATTGGATATCCCAAAGGACCTCAAACAAATATAAAAGTTAACCGGATGCGTGGAGGCTCTAAGCCGCGTTATCTCCCGCTTGGGAGAAAAGCTCGGTCCCTTGTAAGCAAGGCCTTCCGTACAGGCTTTTATTGGCCGATGGCCCGGGCAGACACCCATGATTTAGTCCAACGATGCGTCGGTTGCAAGCTCTTTGCAAACCAAAGCCATATGCCACCCACCGCCCTCCAAACTATCCCCATCACTTGGCCCTTCGCGGTCTGGGGGCTTGACATGGTTGGACCCCTTAAAGGCGGAACCCACAAGCAAAAATACTTACTGGTCATGGTGGATAAGTTCACCAAATGGATAGAAGCCAAGCCTGTTAAGACGGCCGAATCCGGACCGGTGATAGACTTTATATCCAGGGTCGTCCACCGTTATGGCGTCCCCCATAGCATCATCACTGATAACGGCACGAACTTTACGGCTGACGAGGTAAAACTCTGGTGCAAAAACATGGGCATCAAGCTCGATTATGCTTCCGTCTATCACCCACAAACTAACGGCCAGGTCGAATGTGCAAATGGTCTTATCATGAGCGGCATCAAACCCAGATTAGTGCGGTCCCTCAAGTAATCTAACACGCACTAGGTAGAGGAGCTCGACTCCGTACTCTGGGGGCTGCGGACCACGCCGAATCGCACCACCGGATACACACCATTCTTTATGGTGTACGGCGCAGAGGCAGTTTTCCCTTGCGACATAATTCATGACTCACCTCGAGTGCGCATGTACGAAGAAAGAGCTAATTCATCGGCAGGACAGTTTGGACGCATTGGAGGAGGAGCGTGATGTGGAAAAAGCCCGTTTCGCATTCTATCAACAGTAGGCTCGAAGATACCAAAGCAGAGAAGTACGGGCCAAAAATTACAATGTTGGCGAATTAGTTCTACGCCTGCCGGACAAGAAAAAGGACAAACTCAAGCCCAAGTGGGAAGGTCCCTTCATAATTGACCAAGTCCTGACTGGTGGAGCGTACCGCCTACGAGATGCATCGAATAACCGACTCGAGCCGAACCCATGGAACGCAGCCGTCTCCGAAGATTCTATGCCTAGCGCCGGACTCTGTGTTCGTCTCCTTCCTCTGTCCATTTTTTATATACTATCTGTCTTACATTTCTCTCCTTCTCCCCTTCCTTTCTCTTATAGCCTTTAAAGGCTCATCAAATGACGTGCTATCCACACTCATTAAACCTGGGGGCTTCTTTTAACAGAAGCTTATTTATACGGGCTTCATGCCCAACACATGTGTTACACTTCCACATGTACCTTTTATTTCACCATTATATGCATCGATATGACTTAAGTTTTGGCCAAGCTGGGTTGCCTGGCTCCTGTGCTTACCCCTACGTTCCCAATTATTCGGCTAGGTGGTAAAGGGAGCACCTCTGCGATTCTTACTGCCGGATCAGCCGGATGTGTACCTCAGACTGGGTGAAGCCGAAAGCTAGAGTTCTTAAGGGAATATTCGGTCAGTGACCTAAAAGATGATCTTTTCACTTATTTATTTATGCGCCCCCAGATGCTTGTTCCTGCGTCTTTTTCGCAGAATGGGCATGCACTTTAGGGCATGCCTCCCAGGGAAAGGAACCCCTAACAGAACTATTCTCCCTGGAAGATGTTTCTTACTAACCATGTAATATAACATAACTAGTCGGGCACTTGTCTGTTCACGCACTAATGACCCCTACGCCTGGTCTCCATGCATTCCCCGGTTCTTATATAACCACATGGGAATTCGGACACACTCCGGACCGTCAGGTCCCGAGGCTGAAGCGAAAAGGTTGGCCATGACAAACGATCTACAATCCGGCTAGAAGGCATTATAAATGTCAATTAAATTACATAGTCATTCTGACTGATTGTATTCCTCTTCAATACCATCTAACAGGCTGTCTAATTTACAGTCCTGCTGGGAATACTTTGCGGCCAATTCTACTTGGCCGTATACTAAGCTTACAGGGATCTCCTTCCCATCGGGCCCCACAGGACCGACCTCGGCCATGTGGTTGGGGTCAGCCTTTGTGTACCGCGTCTTCACCATGGCCTAGGCCTCCCTAGCGCCTTGACGGCAGGCCGATATCTTCCACAATCGGAAGCGCCGCCGTGCTCCCTTTAGCTTCTCCGCAAGCTCTCCAAGACCTTCGGCATGGAGATGGATGGCCACAAGGCCTGGGCGACGCCTTGCATCGCCAGCCGAACTCGCTCGAGCAGTTGCGAGAGCTCGGGAAGAAGGTCACCCGTAGAACCAGGCATCTTCTCTGCAGGATGACCTGTTAGCACACCTACAGACATTACTCTGTTAGTCGACTTCCCCACTGAAATTTTTTCAAAGGTTCGTTCAAGCACTTACTAAATATGCCATACCGAAGCCGCTGATTCTCCTTAACAGAGTCTGACAGCTGGGCACGAACATCTTTCAGGTTGACGCCCAGCTTGGTGTTGGCATCTTGGAGATCGTTCTTTTCCCGCCTCACCTTTGTCAGCACCTTCTCACCAGCCTTCAGCTGGCGTAGGAGTTGTTGCCTTTCCGGACTCAATCCGGCGCCATCTGCAATTTCATTTGTCAGATTCGCACCCATGCCGTGCTTTGCAAAATACTTATCTTTTGAAGTGTATATTACCAGAGGGGGTCTCCTTGGGCTCCCCTGCCGCGGCTAGTGCGGCCTCAAGTTGGGCTTTGCACTCTTCCAGCTCCTGGGACAGTAGGGAATTCTTTTCTGTAAGAACTTGCATAACAAATGATCCTTAAATCAGTTATTCTAACTGTTTCAAGTCTCGGGGGCTACTGGTATATATATATATATATATATATATATATATATATATATATAATTACCAAAATTTTCTTACCCATATGTCTTTTACATATTGCTCCGTGGCTCTGGCTAGACCATTTTGAGCGGCACGGAGGTACACATCTCCCGAATTGAAGGCATCTAATGCCTCTCGGGAGAAACAAGCGTCGCGAAGAATTGTCCGGCGATGCCTGTGGTTCATGGCACTCTCCACCTCAGAGTTGGTGGCAGACAACCTATCTACATCCTCCGTCGGAGGAGCGTCCGGTGCGCGCCTTGTGTTCGCCTCCGCCTCCGGACCAGGCTTTGGAGCCTGGCTGGTGGAGGCGCGATTGGCAGCCTCTCCGGATATAGTCCGGCGAGGTCTCTTTGTCCTGAAGAGAGAACAACTGTTAATATGCCTTGAAGGTATAACACCTAGGATAAGGGGGGCGCCATACCTTTGCGCTGACGCCTCGGTCCGGACTGCACCTCTTTTCTGCCCACGGGGCCCTGCGGCCCCTCGTTGGCTTTTCGCCGCAGGTTCGGCCTCCCATCTCAAAAACCTCCCCTGCAGAGCTCGGTTGTAATCAGGAAACTGAAAACACGAGAGGGCGGACCCCTATTCGGGGTACTGGGACTTCGATCTCAGTTACTTGGGAGGCCGGGATTAGCCCTGGGTAATCGGCCCTAATTGCCACCAAGGTGTTGTCCTTGCTCAATTGATGGAACACTCCATCAATCAGCTCCACAGATAAGTCCGGATCCTCTTGAGAGGCCGGGTCGAGGGACCGTCCTGGGTCCTCGGGTTGTGGAGGAGGGCTGTTTATTTCTTTAACAGCCTGGCGCAGTTCCTGCGTTAAAGTCGTTAGACTGAGTATTTAACAATGGGAATATAAAACGGATGGGCAAGTAAACCACTTACCCAGCTTGGGGGATTGTACATAGAAAATCCACCCTGTGGGTTGACGTGGAGAAATTCCTCCTCTTCTCCCTTGTACAAAGCGGACAAGGTCTTTGTTAGGGCCGCAGCCGAATCCGGTCCCTTACGGCCGTAGTGGGTGGCGTCGTCCTCCCCGTTGAAATCCCACATGGGGTGGCCTCTGTACTGTAGCGGCTGCACCCCTCGCATGATGCATGCGGCCATGACCCTGGTCATGGTCAGTCTGGAATGAGCTAACAATCTTATTCGGCCCATCAGGTAACGGACGTCCTTGTCACTTTCCCTCTGAGGGCTCCGTGGACGCCAGCTTAGGAGCTTCTTTAGTGGAGCACTGTCGAACTCAGGGAGGCCGATCCGGATAGGATCCAGCAGCGGGACGTCCTCTATGTAAAACCATTCCTAAGGCCAGTCCTCGGACGCCTTCTTTGGGGTTCCGGATAGATATCCGGTCCCAGCGATGCGCCACACTTCGGCTCCGCCCACTTGATATATCGACCCCTTCCGAGAACGGGGCACAAGGTAGAATAGCTCTTTCCACAGCCCGAAATGAGCCTCAACACCCAAAAACAGCTCGCAGAGAGCTACGAAGCCCGCGATATGCAATACGGAGGCAGGCGTAAGAATGTGTAGCTGGAGGCCATAGAACTCCAGGAGCCCCCGGAGAAATGGATGGATTGGAAATCCGAGCCCTCTTATTAAATAAGGGACGAGGCATGCCCGCTCTCCTTTGGAGGGATTAGGGGCACTCTCCGCTTTCTCTCCGCCATTATAGATGGCAAGACCAGCTCGAACCGGGACCATATAGGCCGGGGGAGAAATCCCTTGGTCTGGAGCATCACTAGCTCACTATGCATGATGCACTCTGATGAATAGTCGTGAAGGGGAGAAGGTGTGGTTTGGATCTAAATCCTCATCCCCTTAAATGGGCGGCTCATTTACGCGGCTAGGGGTGTGGATGTAAAAACACTCACACTTTTCATATTCGTTTGACACGTGGGAGACGGCCATTATTGGGCGTAGAAGCCAAGGAGCGCAACATTTACAAGAAACCAGACTTTATTCAACAGGTACACGGAATTTGGAGGAGAACCCGCCTTGCAATGCCGAAGACAATCTGCGTGCCGGACTCATCGTCATTGAAGCCTGGTTCGGGGGCTACTGAGGGAGTCCTGGATTAGGGGGTGTCCGGATGGCCGGACTATACCTTCAGCCGGACTCCTGGACTATGAAGATACAAGATTGAAGACTTCGTCCCGTGTCCGGAAGGGACTTTCCTTGGCATGGAAGGCAAGCTTGGCGATACGGATATGTAGATCTCCTACCATTGTAACCGACTTTGTAACCCTAACCCTCTCCGGTGTCTATATAAACCAGAGGGTTTTAGTCTGTAGGACAACATACAGAACAACAATCATACCAGAGGCTAGCTTCTAGGGTTTAGCCTCTCCGATCTCGTGGTAAGATCTACTCTTGTACTACCCATACCATCAATATTAATCAAGCAGGACGTAGGGTTTTACCTCCATCAAGAGGGCCCGAACCTGGGTAAAACTTCGTGTCCCTTGCCTCCTGTTACCATCCGGCCTAGACGCGTAGTTCGGGACCCCCTACCCGAGATCCGCCGGTTTTGACACCGGCAGTGATCCTTCCTAGGCTTAGCATATACATCAATGTCATTCTCCTCTTCCTTTGGGGCATTGATCAGCTTGGCCCATTCTGAGATTGTTGATTGATACCTTGTACCTTCATTCATCCAGACAATCTTTCCATCATGGTAGAAGTGAGCAGTGGAATAGAATTTCATGATCATCTCATCGTTCCACTTAGTCAATTTCTGACCAAGAAACTTGTTAGCATCACTCATTCTAAAGCTCTCATGCACACCTGGGAAGTAGTCCTCGTTGTCATCAATGTATTTCCAGTCAACCCACTTCATATCACAGACTACGGGCTTCTTATCTAACAACACTGTCTCATATAAATCTTGTTGTTCCTTTGTGTGAAAGTGGTAGTCCACAACAGTTCTCCTCCTGGTGGCAAAGGGACCAGTCTTCCTCGAAAGTCTCAGACCTGCATTCTTTCTTAGCTTCATATTTTCTGCCACTGGATGATCATCACTACGATCTGGAATCTTGGGCTTTAGCTTTCTGAGCACTTGTTGCTCTTCTTCTTCTTCTTGAGCTTCAGGCACTGGGGCCTTACTCTTCTCAACAACAGAGATGTTCCTGGTAGATCTCTTGGGTGCAGATGGTTTGGGGGCTTGAGCTTGAGCAGAAGGCTTGGGGCAGACTTGAGCTTAGATGGAGCAGCCCCAGTCCTTATGGGGTCCCCCATAAGCTTCTGAGTCTTTGCAGGAGGTGCAACAGGCTCTTACTCCTCCTCTTCTTCATCAGAATCTCTCATCATAGAAGGTTTCCCAATGACTCTGGGAATAATTTTTCTGACCCTCTCCTTCCTCTTCTTTCCTCCAGCAGCCTCTACCTCTCTTGGTTCAAGAGCGAACTCCATGGTTTCTTGAGTTGAGGCTCTGGCTTTTGACATTGGAGCTCTTTTGGCAGGAGCTTTGTTTGACTGACCAGGCTTTGTGGAAGCAGCAGCATACTCTTTCTTGAGCACCTTCTTCTTGGAGGTCACTTCCTCCTCCATAACAAAGTCTTCAGCCTCAGATTCAGATGTTCTCTTCTTCCTTGTCCTGGTGGCCGCCTTAGGCAAGTTGATGGGAGTGCTTCTGCTCCCCTCATCATGACTGCTTGACGGACTAGTGCCCCCATTGAGGTTAAATTACTCTTCGGACTTGTTCTGGCTATCACTGCATGTAACACCTTGGATTTTGCCCTTTTCTTTTTCTGGTGATTTTCTTGGATTTCTTGATTTAATTTGCTTTTCTGTGGCTATGTGGTTCTGAAACTTGGGAAGATAATGTCTTCCTAGGTTTTATCGTGGCTTGTCATCCTCATCATCATCTCAAGATCATGTCATTTTCATCCCTGACCTAATCCAATATTCTTTTCTAGGGAATATTCCTTTTTCTATTAAAGGAATAATCCTTTTTGCCCTTGGTTGTGGAACAACCTATATTTTTGTCACTCCCAAAATTCCTAAATAATTCTCATAAATTTTTTGGGTCATATCTTCCTCAAATATGTCAAAATCCTTCCTTGGCATCATCAAAGATAATTCACAAATATTCCTTTTCTGATTCTGCCCTAAGTGGCTTTTTGAGAAGGAAGTGTCATTTATATTTGCTTGATTGACCCCAAACTTTTTGGACATCTTTTCATGTCTGATAGAGGCAAAGGTGTCCCGTCTTTCGATGAGATGGTGGATTTCGCTTTGGTGGAAGTCGACTTTGACGATCCGACTACGAACGTGCGAGGACGTCGCGCCTTAGCAATCGCTAAACCAACTCCGAGAGGTTATTGACCACGCCGGAGCACGATCAACCTGACCACGAGGGTCTGTTTCCTGCGAGCAAACGAAGAACAAGCAAGAAGCTGAGATTGCAATCTGGATATTGTGAATATAAGATGAAAGCTTTATTGATCAAGGTGGGGTTCTGTGACGCCTTTGTCTGGTCGTTGAACACAAACGAAGTACGCGAAGTTGCAGCTATGGCGAACTTTTAATCTAAACAAAACCCAAAGTCTAAACGATGCCCTAAGGGCTGTATATATGGAGGAAGAGGGGGGGAATTTCGTGGCCCTTGGTGGAGGGGTCCGAAATCAACCCTATCTCTTGTTTCCCCACACATACGGACTCTAAAAATAGCCTATACTTATGTATTTTGAAATTACATGGGCCTGGCCCAATAATAAGGTGACGCAGCACCTAAAATAGCCTCGGGACGAAATTTATGAAGTGGCATCTTGTATATTTCGTCCAAGGCTTCATGCACCCATTATGGTGGCTTCATAGTCCTGAAATCATCACTTGTAACTCCGTTCTTGTTCCCCTTGCGCATGCCATCATCTCCATGCTTGTTCTTGCTCCAATGTTCATCCTTCTCCAAGCTAGGCCCTTCATTTGTAAGCAAAACAAATGTATCCAATTTAGGCAGCATCATATTCTCATGAACATTAGAATCATTACCAAGAAACGAAAGTACCTGGTAATTTAGTTGGCGTGCACGAGCTCTAGTAATTGGTCCAGTATGTATAGCAGCAGGGGCTGTGGGTGTAACAATTGTATTGATGTCCTCATCATCCTCCCCTTCTCGAAATGAAGTCGTCCTCGACGGAAGTTCATCTTCCCCACCCAAATAAGGCTTCAAATCTGCAATGTTAAAAGTGGGACTAACCCCAAAATCTGCAGGCAGCTCAAGTTTATATGCATTATCATTTATTTTCTCTAACACCTTAAAGGGACCATCAGCACGTGGCATTAGCTTTGATTTGCGCAAATCAGGAAATCTATCCTTACGCAAATGTAACCAAACAAGATCTCCAGGTGCAAACACAACATGTTTTCTACCCTTATCTCCAGCAAGTTTATATTTAGCATTCATACGCTCAATGTTTTCCTTAGTTAACTCATGCATTTTTAAAATCAATTCAGCATGTTGTTTAGCATCAAAATTAACCTTCTCCGACGATGGAAGAGGCAACAAATCAATAGGTGCACGAGGTAGGAAACCATACACAACTTCAAAAGGGCACATCTTAGTAGTAGAATGCAATGAACGATTATAAGCAAATTCAATATGAGGCAAGCATTCCTCCCACATTTTCTTATTATTCTTCAAAACAGCCCTAAGCATAGTAGACAACGTTCTATTGACTACTTCAGTTTGTCCATCAGTTTGGGGGTGACAAGTAGTACTAAAAAGCAGTTTAGTCCCCAACTTAGCCCATAAACATCTCCAAAAGTGGCTAAGAAATTTAGTATCACGATCTGAAACAATAGTATTTGGCACACCATGCAAGCGAATAATTTCACGAAAGAACAAATCAGCAACATTAAGAGCATCATCGCTTTTATGACATGGTATAGAGTGTGCCATTTTCGAGAATCTATCCACGACAACAAATATGCTATCCCTCCCCTTCTTTGTTCGAGGTAAACCTAAAACAAAGTCCATAGATATATCCTCCCAAGGAACACTAGGTACAGGCAAAGGCATATATAAACCATGAGGATTGAGGCGTGACTTAGCTTTTTGACATGTAGTGCAGCGAGCAATAAAACGCTCAACATCCCGTCTCATCTTTGGCCAAAAGAAATGTGTAGCAAGTACGTCCTCCGTCTTCTTCACGCCAAAGTGTCCCATTAATCCTCCTCCATGCGCCTCCTGCAACAACAAAAGACGAACGGAGCTAGCTGGAATGCATAGCTTGTTAGCACGAAACACAAATCCATCGTTAACAACAAACTTGTTCCACATTCTTCCTTCTTTACAATTATGCATTACATCTTTAAAATCAGCATCATGCACATATTGATCTTTGATGGTCTCCAAACCAAATATTTTGAAGTCAAGTTGTGAAAGCATAGTATAGCAACGAGACAAAGCATCAGCAATAACATTTTCTTTTCCCTTCTTGTGTTTAATGACATAAGGGAAAGTCTCAATGAATTCAACCCATTTAGCATGTCTACGATTCAGTTTAGCTTGACTTTTAATATGTTTCAATGATTCATGATCAGAATGTATAACAAATTCTTTGGGCCATAAATAATGTTGCCATGTTTCTAAAGTCCGAACAAGAGCATATAATTCTTTATCATAAGTAGAATAATTCAGACTAGGCCCACTCAATTTTTCAGAAAAGTATGCAACAGGTTTGCCATCTTGTAATAACACACCTCCTAATCCAATTCCACTAGCATCACATTCAAGCTCAAAAGTCTTATTAAAATCAGGAAGTTGGAGTAAAGGAGCATGTGTCAACATATCTTTCAATACCGTGAAGGCTTCTTCCTGTGCGGTACCCCAAAGAAAAGGCACATCTTTCTTTGTAAGCTCATTGAGAGGTGCAGCAATGGTGCTGAAATCTCTCACAAAACGCCTATAGAATCCAGCGAGGCCAAGAAAACTCCTCACTTGTGTGACCGTTTTGGGCTGCGGCCAACTCTCAATAGCTTCAATCTTGGCTTTATCAACGTCAATTCCCTGTGGAGTAACAACATAGCCAAGAAAAGATACTCGGTCAGTGCAAAAGGTGCACTTCCCAAGGTTACCAAACAAACGTGCATCACGTAGAGCAATAAAAACAGCACGTAAATGTTCCAAATGTTCTTCCAAAGATCTGCTATAAATCAATATGTCTTCAAAGTAAACTACCACAAATCGTCCAATGAAAGCACGTAAAACTTCGTTCATTAATCTCATGAAAGTACTAGGTGCATTAGTTAACCCAAAAGGCATGACTAACCACTCATATAATCCAAACTTAGTTTTAAATGCTGTTTTCCATTCATCTCCCAATTTCATACGAATTTGATGATAGCCACTACGCAAATCAACTTTGGAGAATATTGTAGAGCCACTCAATTCATCAAGCATATCATCTAGCCTAGGAATAGGATGACGATAATGAATAGTAATATTATTAATGACTCTACAATCAACACACATACGTGATGTACCATCCTTTTTCGGCACTAGAATAATAGGAACAGCACAAGGACTAAGGGATTCGCGTATATAACCTTTGTCGAGAAGCTCTTGTACTTGACGCATAATCTCCTTCGTCTCCTCTGGATTGGTACGGTATGGTGCACGGTTTGGCAGTGAAGCACCGGGAATTAAGTCAATCTGATGCTCAATCCCTCGAATAGGCGGTAATCCCGGTGGCACGTCTTGTGGAAAAACGTCAGCGAACTCCCGCAAAATGTTAGTGACAGCAGGAGGTGATAGAGGCGAAGGTGTCCCGTCTTTCGATGAGATGATGGATATCGCTTTGGTGGCAGTCGACTTTGACGATCCGACTACGAACGTGCGAGGACGTCGCGCCTTAGCAATCGCTAAACCAACTCCGAGAGGTTATTGACCACGCCGGAGCACGATCAACCTGACCACGAGGGTCTGTTTCCTGCGAGCAAATGAAGAACAAGCAAGAAACTGAGATTGCAATCTGGATATTGCGAATATAAGATGAAAGCTTTATTGATCAAGGTGGGGTTCTGTGACGCCTTTGTCTGGTCGTTGAACACAAACGAAGTACGCGAAGTTGCAGCTATGGCGAACTTTTAATCTAAACAAAACCCAAAGTCTAAACGATGCCCTAAGGGCTGTATATATGGAGGAAGAGGGGGGAATTTCGTGGCCCTTGGTGGAGGGGTCCGAAATCAACCCTATCTCTTGTTTCCCCACACATACGGACTCTAAAAATAGCCTATACTTATGTATTTCGAAATTACATGGGCCTGGCCCAATAATAAGGTGACGCAGCACCTAAAATAGCCTCGGGACAAAATTTATGAAGTGGCATCTTGTATATTTCGTCCAAGGCTTCATGCACCCATTATGGTGGCTTCAAAGTCCTGAAATCATCACTTGTAACTCCGTTCTAGTTCCCCTTGCGCATGCCATCATCTCCATGCTTGTTCTTGCTCCAATGTTCATCCTTCTCCAAGCTAGGCCCTTCATTTGTAAGCAAAACAAATGTATCCAATTTAGGCAGCATCATATTCTCATGAACATTAGAATCATTACCAAGAAACGAAAGTACCTGGTAATTTAGTTGGCGTGCACGAGCTCTAGTAATTGGTCCAGTATGTATAGCAGCAGGGGCTGTGGGTGTAACAATTGTATTGATGTCCTCATCATCCTCCCCTTCTTGAAATGAAGTCGTCCTCGACGGAAGTTCATCTTCCTCACCCAAATAAGGCTTCAAATCTGCAATGTTAAAAGTGGGACTAACCCCAAAATCTGCAGGCAGCTCAAGTTTATATGCATTATCATTTATTTTCTCTAACACCTTAAAGGGACCATCAGCACGTGTCATTAGCTTTGATTTGCGCAAATCAGGAAATCTATCCTTACGCAAATGTAACCAAACAAGATCTCCAGGTGCAAACACAACATGTTTTCTACCCTTATCTCCAGCAAGTTTATATTTAGCATTCATACGCTCAATGTTTTCCTTAGTTAACTCATGCATTTTTAAAATCAATTCAGCACGTTGTTTAGCATCAAAATTAACCTTCTCTGAAGATGGAAGAGGCAACAAATCAATAGGTGCACGAGGTAGGAAACCATACACAACTTCAAAAGGGCACATCTTAGTAGTAGAATGCAATGAACGATTATAAGCAAATTCAATATGAGGCAAGCATTCCTCCCACATTTTCTTATTATTCTTCAAAACAGCCCTAAGCATAGTAGACAACGTTCTATTGACTACTTCAGTTTGTCCATTAGTTTGGGGGTGACAAGTAGTACTAAAAAGCAGTTTAGTCCCCAACTTAGCCCATAAACATCTCCAAAAGTGGCTAAGAAATTTAGTATCACGATCTGAAACAATAGTATTTGGCACACCATGCAAGCGAATAATTTTACGAAAGAACAAATCAGCAACATTAACAGCATCATCGCTTTTATGACATGGTATAAAGTGTGCCATTTTCGAGAATCTATCCACGACAACAAATATGCTATCCCTCCCCTTCTTTGTTCGAGGTAAACCTAAAACAAAGTCCATAGATATATCCTCCCAAGGAACACTAGGTACAGGCAAAGGCATATATAAACCATGAGGATTGAGGCGTGACTTAGCTTTTTGACATGTAGTGCAGCGAGCAATAAAACGCTCAACATCCCGTCTCATCTTTGGCCAAAAGAAATGTGTAGCAAGTACGTTCTCCGTCTTCTTCACGCCAAAGTGTCCCATTAATCCTCCTCCATGCGCCTCCTGCAACAACAAAAGACGAACGGAGCTAGCTGGAATGCATAGCTTGTTAGCACGAAACACAAATCCATCGTTAACAACAAACTTGTTCCACATTCTTCCTTCTTTACAATTATGCATTACATCTTTAAAATCAGCATCATGCACATATTATTGATGGTCTCCAAACCAAATATTTTGAAGTCAAGTTGTGAAAGCATAGTATAGCGACGAGACAAAGCATCAGCAATAACATTTTCTTTTCCCTTCTTGTGTTTAATGACATAAGGGAAAGTCCCAATGAATTCAACCCATTTAGCATGTCTACGATTCAGTTTAGCTTGACTTTTAATATGTTTCAATGATTCATGACCAGAATGTATAACAAATTCTTTGGGCCATAAATAATGTTGCCATGTTTCTAAAGTCCGAACAAGAGCATATAATTCTTTATCATAAGTAGAATAATTCAGACTAGGCCCACTCAATTTTTCAGAAAAGTATGCAACAGGTTTGCCATCTTGTAATAACACACCTCCTAATCCAATTCCACTAGCATCACATTCAAGCTCAAAAGTCTTATTAAAATCAGGAAGTTGGAGTAAAGGAGCATGTGTCAACTTATCTTTCAATACCGTGAAGGCTTCTTCCTGTGCGGTACCCCAAACAAAAGGCACATCTTTCTTTGTAAGCTCATTGAGAGGTGCAGCAATGGTGCTGAAATCTCTCACAAAACGCCTATAGAATCCAGCGAGGCCAAGAAAACTCCTCACTTGTGTGACCGTTTTGGGCTGCGGCCAACTCTCAATAGCTTCAATCTTGGCTTTGTCAACTTCAATTCCCTGTGGAGTAACAACATAGCCAAGAAAAGATACTCGGTCGGTGCAAAAGGTGCACTTCCCAAGGTTACCAAACAAACGTGCATCACGTAGAGCAATAAAAACAACATGTAAATGTTCCAAATGTTCTTCCAAAGATCTGCTATAAATCAGTATATCATCAAAATAGACTACCACAAATCGTCCAATGAAAGCACGTAAAACTTCGTTCATTAGTCTCATGAAAGTACTAGGCGCATTAGTTAACCCAAAAGGCATGACTAACCACTCATATAATCCAAACTTAGTTTTAAATGCTGTTTTCCATTCATCTCCCAATTTCATACGAATTTGATGGTATCCACTACGCAAATCAACTTTGGAGAATATTGTAGAGCCACTCAATTCATCAAGCATATCATCTAGCCTAGGAATAGGATGACGATAACGAATAGTAATATTATTAATGCCTCTACAATCAACACACATACGTGATGTATCATCCTTTTTCTAGCACAGTCTAGCCTAGGACCAGCACAGTACCATCGTTGAGCGTTTATTCAACTTTGCATCTCTGAATTGATTATTGCTGACCCTTTTTGCTACCATATTATAAGCCTTCCCAGCTCCACATACATCTACGTCGTGCGTTTGACTCTCCCTGGTAATCGCTCTATCCAAGCTTTGAGAGTTTTTGACTACAACGGTTGCCGATCACCGCCTGCTGCTGGGTAAGAACTGGTAAGAATTTGAGATTTGCTTGACGGATTTGTGACACCCACCACCACCACTTGTTCGTAGTCTGTAGGATCATATTCTTGTGTGTTTCTATTGCTGCTAACCATGCCAGGATCACAAGCCGACGAGATTGACTGGGAGAATTTATCGAACAAGGAGCTTCATGATAAGTTTCAGCAAATGATGACTGAACAGGTGCAAGATGTGCTGAACAATTTTGAAGAGGCCATGGAGAAGATCACTGGCCTTGAGAAGACGTTCGAAACAAAGCTCGATAACAAGTTTAATGAATTGCTCGCGCGTCTTCCACCACCACCACCCGCTGCACCTAACGCACCTCTCCAACAACAACAACTTGGCTAGCATGGAGATGGTCGAGAAGCTTTCTCTCACCACAAGACCACATCCACATCCTTACTACATCCAATGGTTCAACAACAGCGGCAAGGTTAAGGTAACACGTACTGTTCGTGTGCATTTTAGTATCTCTACATATGCTGATTATGTTGATTGTGATGTGGTACCTATGCAAGCATGTTCCTTATTACTTGGTAGACCATGGCAATTTGATAAAAATTCTGTACACCATGGTAGAAACAATCACTATACTCTTGTTCATAAGGATAAAAATATTACTTTGCTTCCTATGACTCCTGATTCCATTTTGAAAGATGATATTAATAGAGCTAATAAAGCAAAACAGGAGACGAATAAGAGTGAAAATCAGATTGTGGCAAAAGAATTTGAGCAACAAATGAAGCCTAATAATAAACCATCTAGTGTTGCTTCTGAAATTAAATTGAAAAGTGCATGTTTATTTGCCACCAAATCTGATATTGATGAGCTAGATTTCAGCAAATCTGTTTGCTATGCTTTTGTGTGCAAAGAGGCATTATTTTCATTCGAGGACGTGCCTTCCTCTTTGATAGAGGCAAAGGTGTCCCGTCTTTCGATGAGATGGTGGATTTCGCTTTGGTGGAAGTCGACTTTGACGATCCGACTACGAACGTGCGAGGACGTCGCGCCTTAGCAATCGCTAAACCAACTCCGAGAGGTTATTGACCACGCCGGAGCACGATCAACCTGACCACGAGGGTCTGTTTCCTGCGAGCAAACGAAGAACAAGCAAGAAACTGAGATTGCAATCTGGATATTGCGAATATAAGATGAAAGCTTTATTGATCAAGGTGGGGTTCTGTGACGCCTTTGTCTGGTCGTTGAACACAAACGAAGTACGCGAAGTTGCAGCTATGGCGAACTTTTAATCTAAACAAAACCCAAAGTCTAAACGATGCCCTAAGGGCTGTATATATGGAGGAAGAGGGGGGAAATTTCGTGGCCCTTGGTGGAGGGGTCCGAAATCAACCCTATCTCTTGTTTCCCCACACATACGGACTCTAAAAAATAGCCTATACTTATGTATTTCGAAATTACATGGGCCTGGCCCAATAATAAGGTGACGCAGCACCTAAAATAGCCTCGGGACGAAATTTATGAAGTGGCATCTTGTATATTTCGTCCAAGGCTTCATGCACACATTATGGTGGCTTCAAAGTCCTGAAATCATCACTTGTAACTCTGTTCTTGTTCCCCTTGCGCATGCCATCATCTCCATGCTTGTTCTTGCTCCAATGTTCATCCTTCTCCAAGCTAGGCCCTTCATTTGTAAGCAAAACAAATGTATCCAATTTAGGCAGCATCATATTCTCATGAACATTAGAATCATTACCAAGAAACGAAAGTACCTGATAATTTAGTTGGCGTGCACGAGCTCTAGTAATTGGTCCAGTATGTATAGCAGCAGGGGCTGTGGGTGTAACAATTGTATTGATGTCCTCATCAGACCTGCTGGTGGCGGTACAGGTGGCTGCACGTAGTGTTGATTTTGATCAACCTCATCCTCATAATCTCCCACATAATCATCCTCCTCCGCATCAGCAGCAGGAGCCACAGAAGTATCAACAGCAGCACCAACAGTTTGGCCAAACGCAAGAGGAACACGGCTTGCTCGGCGGAGGTCTGCTTCGCGACGTGGAGGTAGTCGTTGTTGTTGTTGTTGGAGAGGTGCGTTAGGTGCAGCGGGTGGTGGTGGTGGAAGACGCGCGAGCAATTCATTAAACTTGTTATCGAGCTTTGTTTCGAACGTCTTCTCAAAGCCAGTGATCTTCTCCATGGCCTCTTCAAAATTGTTCAGCACATCTTGCACCTGTTCAGTCATCAGTTGCTGAAACTTATCATGAAGCTCCTTGTTCGATAAATTCTCCCAGTCAATCTCGTCGGCTTGTGATCCTGGCATGGTTAGCAGCAATAGAAACACACAAGAATATGATCCTACAGACTACGAACAAGTGGTGGTGGTGGGTGTCACAAATCCGTCAAGCAAATCTCAAATTCTTACCAGTTCTTACCCAGCAGCAGGCGGTGATCGGCAACCGTTGTAGTCAAAAACTCTCAAAGCTTGGATAGAGCGATTACCAGGGAGAGTCAAACGCACGACGTAGATGTATGTGGAGCTGGGAAGGCTTATAATATGGTAGCAAAAAGGGTCAGCAATAATCAATTCAGAGATGCAAAGTTGAATAAACGCTCAACGACGGTACTGTGCTGGTCCTAGGCTAGACTGTGCTAGAGACGCGAGCCTAGAACACTAACAAAATCACGGCGCGGCACATAAACAAGGGAAAAGCACACTCTGGAATTTTTTTTCGCTCTTTTTTTTTGCGCTCTTTGTTTTTTTTTGCGCTGTTTTTTTTTTTGCGAAAAATCACTATAATGGCGAGTGTCTCAAAACTCTTCTTAGCTCAAAGTGACAGGATGGGCACGAAAATTTTTCGACCAAATTTTTTTTTGACTGCCCGGACCCAAAAACTGGAAACGGGTCAAAAAAAACTTCCTATAATGGCACCTGTCTCAAAACACTCAGAAACACCTAAAAATAGGATAGCCAGAAATTTTTTCGAAAAATGCGTTTTAGAAAAATTTTGGGCCTAAACGGAGCGTGGCTACCCGACTCTCTTTTTTTTTCCGAAACCTACTCCGGCAAGGAAACACGAATCGGAATCTAGATGGATCCCGAAAACAAACCTAATAAGCAAAGAACTCGGATTGGTGGTGGATATATGGTGGTGGTATATGGCAGCGGTGGTGGTAGCGGTGGTAGTATATGGATATGGATCGGTGGTGGTATATGGACACGGATTGGTGGTGGTATATGGATACGGATTCGGTGCTGTGGTGGTAGATGGCAGGGGCGATGATGATGGTGCGGCGGCGGCGTGACAACTTATGACCAGAACTCGAAACTCTAAAAGACTAGACTCTAAGACCAGCAACTAGACACGACGATGCAACCGCAAATTCAACAAAGCAAAACCGTAAAAAGATTATGCAAGGCTCAGATTGGTTCGGATATGATGAACTAACCCTAATTTTTTTTGTGGCTTTTTCGTGGACTATAGGTATGAAGAACAGACTCGATCTAAACTACTAAAAAACTGTAAAATCTCACCGAGCAACCTGGAAATCTGATACCACTTGATAGAGGCAAAGGTGTCCCGTCTTTCGATGAGATGGTGGATTTCGCTTTGGTGGAAGTCGACTTTGACGATCCGACTACGAATGTGCGAGGACGTTGCGCCTTAGCAATCGCTAAACCAACTCCGAGAGGTTATTGACCACGCCGGAGCACGATCAACCTGACCACGAGGGTCTGTTTCCTGCGAGCAAACGAAGAACAAGCAAGAAGCTGAGATTGCAATCTGGATATTGCGAATATAAGATGAAAGCTTTATTGATCAAGGTGGGGTTCTGTGACGCCTTTGTCTGGTCGTTGAACACAAACGAAGTACGCGAAGTTGCAGCTATGGCGAACTTTTAATCTAAACAAAACCCAAAGTCTAAACGATGCCCTAAGGGCTGTATATATGGAGGAAGAGGGGGGGAATTTCGTGGCCCTTGGTGGAGGGGTCCGAAATCAACCCTATCTCTTGTTTCCCCACACATACAGACTCTAAAAATAGCCTATACTTATGTATTTCGAAATTACATGGGCCTGGCCCAATAATAAGGTGACGCAGCACCTAAAATAGCCTCGGGACGAAATTTATGAAGTGGCATCTTGTATATTTCGTCCAAGGCTTCATGCACCCATTATGGTGGCTTCAAAGTCCTGAAATCATCACTTGTAACTCCATTCTTGTTTCCCTTGCGCATGCCATCATCTCCATGCTTGTTCTTGCTCCAATGTTCATCCTTCTCCAAGCTAGGCCCTTCATTTGTAAGCAAAACAAATGTATCCAATTTAGGCAGCATCATATTCTCATGAACATTAGAATCATTACCAAGAAACGAAAGTACCTGGTAATTTAGTTGGCGTGCACGAGCTCTAGTAATTGGTCCAGTATGTATAGCAGCAGGGGCTGTGGGTGTAACAATTGTATTGATGTCCTCATCAATCAGTCAATATATATGTGGAAACGATATCTCCTGATGAGGACATCAATACCATTGTTACACCCACAGCCCCTGCTGCTATACATACTAGACCAATTACTAGAGCTCGCGCACGCCAACTAAATTACCAGGTACTTTCGTTTCTTGGTAATGATTCTAATGTTCATGAGAATATGATGCTGCCTAAATTGGATACATTTGTTTTGCTTACAAATGAAGGTCCTAGCTTGGAGAATGATAGAGGCAAAGGTGTCCCGTCTTTCGATGAGATGATGGATATCGCTTTGGTGGAAGTCGACTTTGACGATCCGACTACGAACGTGCGAGGACGTCGCGCCTTAGCAATCGCTAAACCAACTCCGAGAGGTTATTGACCACGCCGGAGCACGATCAACCTGACCACGAGGGTCTGTTTCCTGCGAGCAAACGAAGAACAAGCAAGAAACTAAGATTGCAATCTGGATATTGCGAATATAAGATGAAAGCTTTATTGAGCAAGGTGGGGTTCTGTGACGCCTTTGTCTGGTCGTTGAACACAAACGAAGTACGCGAAGTTGCAGCTATGGCGAACTTTTAATCTAAACAAAACCCAAAGTCTAAACGATGCCCTAAGGGCTGTATATATGGAGGAAGAGGGGGGAATTTCGTGGCCCTTGGTGGAGGGGTCCGAAATCAACCCTATCTCTTGTTTCCCCACACATACGGACTCTAAAAATAGCCTATACTTATGTATTTCGAAATTACATGGGACTGGCCCAATAATAAGGTGACGCAGCACCTAAAATAGCCTCGGGACGAAATTTATGAAGTGGCATCTTGTATATTTCGTCCAAGGCTTCATGCACCCATTATGGTGGCTTCAAAGTCCTGAAATCATCACTTGTAACTCCGTTCTTGTTCCCCTTGCGCATGCCATCATCTCCATGCTTGTTCTTGCTCCAATGTTCATCCTTCTCCAAGCTAGGCCCTTCATTTGTAAGCAAAACAAATGTATCCAATTTAGGCAGCATCATATTCTCATGAACATTAGAATCATTACCAAGAAACGAAAGTACCTGGTAATTTAGTTGGCGTGCACGAGCTCTAGTAATTGGTCCAGTATGTATAGCAGCAGGGGCTGTGGGTGTAACAATTGTATTGATGTCCTCATCATCTTGATAGAGGCAAAGGTGTCCCGTCTTTCGATGAGATGGTGGATTTCGCTTTGGTGGAAGTCGACTTTAACGATCCGACTACGAACGTGCGAGGACGTCGCGCCTTAGCAATCGCTAAACCAACTCCGAGAGGTTATTGACCACGCCGGAGCACGATCAACCTGACCACGAGGGTCTGTTTCCTGCGAGCAAACGAAGAACAAGCAAGAAACTAAGATTGCAATCTGGATATTGCGAATATAAGATGAAAGCTTTATTGATCAAGGTGGGGTTCTGTGACGCCTTTGTCTGGTCGTTGAACACAAACGAAGTACGCGAAGTTGCAGCTATGGCGAACTTTTAATCTAAACAAAACCCAAAGTCTAAACGATGCCCTAAGGGCTGTATATATGGAGGAAGAGGGGGGGAATTTCGTGGCCCTTGGTGGAGGGGTCCAAAATCAACCCTATCTCTTGTTTCCCCACACATACGGACTCTAAAAATAGCCTATACTTATGTATTTCGAAATTACATGGGCCTGGCCCAATAATAAGGTGACGCAGCACCTAAAATAGCCTCGGGACGAAATTTATGAAGTGGCATCTTGTATATTTCGTCCAAGGCTTCATGCACCCATTATGGTGGCTTCATAGTCCTGAAATCATCACTTGTAACTCCGTTCTTGTTCCCCTTGCGCATGCCATCATCTCCATGCTTGTTCTTGCTCCAATGTTCATCCTTCTCCAAGCTAGGCCCTTCATTTGTAAGCAAAACAAATGTATCCAATTTAGGCAGCATCATATTCTCATGAACATTAGAATCATTACCAAGAAACGAAAGTACCTGGTAATTTAGTTGGCGTGCACGAGCTCTAGTAATTGGTCCAGTATGTATAGCAGCAGGGGCTGTGGGTGTAACAATTGTATTGATGTCCTCATCAATGTCTATATAATTGCCCCATGCCAAAATACAACTCAATTTCCCTAGTAAATATTCCTGAGCAATTTTTCAAATTTCATGTCTGAGGGAAGCCTGTGTGAAGGAAGTACAAGCTAGGCATATCCAAATGAATTGAAAATTTGCAAGGTCCTTCATTTGATCAAATCGTCAGTCTCCACCAAATGTGAGCTCATGTAACTCATCTATCTGAGCCCAGCTCCAAATCTTGGTTTCTGGTCAGATTTTCAGTTTGTGAAGCAACCATATTTTATATTGCTTCATTTAAGCTGGAAATTTGTCAGGCCATTCTCCTATCCATATCAACTCTCTCCACGAAGTTTTAGCTCAATTCATTAATCCATTTGCCCTGTGAAATTTTTGCAAGTTTCTGCCCAAAGAGATGCTATATGAAGCAAGTGCTAGTTTGGCTAATCCAAATGGCATGAAACTTTCTGAGCATCTTCATATCTTCAAATCATTGGGCCACGTCCATTTTCAGCTCATTTCATGCAACTATGTGAGTGCATCATCCAAATCTCTTTTCTGGACCAACTATATAGTTGCAAAGCAGCTATGTTAAGTTGTGGTCCATTTCCCCTCTAATTGCACAGGATTCTTGTCCTTCCTACTCTAAACCTCCCACACATCAATTTTGTTCCGTAGCCCTTCTTAGTTGATCACTGTATTTGCAGATGAGTTTGCAACAACAAACTTCAGAGGATCATTACCATCTAATCACAGTGCCCCTAATCGATTCATCACCTCATTTGTAACCTAGCTTAGAGAGACTACACGCCTGACATAGTCGGCCAGCCAAAATGCGTCGCTTGTACCAGTGCACGCGGTGATCACACTTGCGTCATGCTAATAGTAAGCTCTGGCTTGTTCCGGCTGCTGTCCTCGTCTGCTCCCTCCGCATCTCGATGTCTCTCCTTGTCCAGGAGCTCCCCCATGCTCGTTTGCGTCATCCTGTGCCTGGGCCCTCTCCTGTTTTGCCGTCGTCGAGCACTGGCAGTCGTACCCATGCCGTAAACTGCTCATGTCCTCCATTAGAGCCATGTTGGAGCTCGCCCGTGAGCTCTAGAGGCTTCCTTTGTGCCTATATAAGCAGCCCCGAGGTGTTTCGCTGCTCATCACTCCCTCCTCCGCCTCTCTAGTCCACCGGAGCTACAACATCTCGCCGGAGTTCGTCGTTCCCGCTTCGGCCTCGCCTCATTCCTGTCTAACTGAGCCTCCTCTCCTCCTCCCGAGCCCTCCACCACCTTCCTCTCCTTCCCGTGGTTCGCCCCACCCACTTGCCCCTTGCCGGAATAGCCCGCATCACCGAACACCACCACCACCGCCTGACTCTTCTTTGTTCCCCTTTGCCCCCGCTTCCTCCACTCCTCCCCGGCACCTCCTTCGCCTCTCAATGGACACGGCGCAGCAGTCCCGCCGGTGCCCTCAGCTGGGCGAGAGACAGCCGGAGCCGGCTGGCCCCCTCGCCGGAGCCCGCCTCTGCTTCACCTCTGTCTCGGTCGGGGTCACGAGCGAGGAAGAAGACGAGCGACGCCCTGGCCCCTTGTGACGCCCTCGATTTAATCGTACACTAATCATACATGCAAATGTGTACAATCAAGATCAAGGACTCACGGGAAGATATCACAACACAACTCTATACACAAATAAAATAATACAAGCTTTATATTACAAGCCATGGGCCTCGAGGGCTCAAATACATAAGCTTGAAAACACAAGCGTCAGCGGAAAGCAACAATATCTGAGTACAAACATAAGGTAAACAAGTTTGGCTTAAGAAGGCTAGCACAAAAGTAGCAACGATCGAAAAGGCAAGGCCTCCTGCCTGGGACCCTCCTAACTATTCCTCGAAGTTGAATTCCACATAGAATCCTCCTCGGGATCCTCTGGATCCTGGACTCCATCATATGATCGCAATAATCGGGAAAGGGGAAAAGAAGTAGCAAAGAAATCGTGAGTACTCATCCAAAGTACTCGCAAGCAAGGATCTACACTACATATGCATTGGTATAAATGAAATGGGTAGTATATGTGGACTGAACTGCAGAATGCCAGAATAAGAGGGGGATAGCTAGTCCTATCGAAGACAATGCTTCTGGCAGCCTCCATCTTGAAGCATGTAGAAGAGAGTAGATGGTAAGTTCACCAAGTATCATCGGATAGCATAATCCTACCCGGCGATCCTCTCCTCGTCGCCGTGTGAGAGAGCGATCACCGGGTTGTATCTGGCACTTGGAAGGGTGTGATTTATGAAGTATCCAGTTCTAGTTGTCATAAGGTCGAGGTGCAACTCCGGGTCATCCTTTTACTGAGGGATACGGCTATTCGAATAGATAAACTTCCTTGCAGGGGTGCACCACATTTCCCAACATGCTCAATCCCCTTTGGCCAGACACACTTTCCTGGGTCATGCCCGGCCTCGGAAGATCAACACGTCACAGCCCCACCTAGGCACAACAGAGAGGTCAGCATACCGGTCTAAATCCTAAGCGTGCAGGGGTCTGGGCCCATCGCCCATTGCACACCTGCACGTTGCGTACGCGCCCAGTGAGCAGACCTAGCAACCTCCATTACAAAGGAAGTTGCGTTACCCGGTCCAACCCGGCGCGCGCCGCTCAGTCGCTGACGTCACGAAGGCTTCGGTTGATACCACGACGTCGAGTGCCCATAACTGTTCCCGCGTAGTTGGTTAGTGCGTATAGGCTAGTGGCCAGACTCAGATCAAATACCAAGATCTCACTAAGCATGTTACTTAGAAGTAACCGCGGACGCCGACCAGGGCCAGGCCCACCTCTCTCCTGGGTGGTCTCAACCTGCCCTGTCGCTCCGCCACAAAGATCCACCCAGAGGGACATCGGGACAAAGGTCCTTTCACCCCCAATCTGCGAATCACTCACGGGTACTCTACGAGCCGACCCGTCTTTAGTCGTCACATGCATCATGTATATGTATATAAGTATATACCCGTGATCACCTCCCTAGTGATCACGGCTCGATAGTATAGCACGCCAGACTAACAAGAATTTAGGACCACCGATGATAACCTAGCATCCTATACTAAGCATTTAGGAATGCAGGTAAGGTATCAACAACTGTAGCAACAATGACAGGCTATGCAACATAATAGGATTAATGGAAAGCAATAACATGCTACATTACTCTAATGCAAGCAGTAGAGAGAAGAATAGGCGATATCTGGTGATCAAGGGAGGTGCTTGCCTGGTTGCTCTGTAGACATAAACGGACCCCCGAAGGTGAAGAAGTCGATCACTGGTTCAACCGCGGTCTCGGGGTCTACCGAAAAGAAGTAACGGAGGGGTGGCACAATAAATAATAGAGCAATCAAAGCATCACAAAGCATAACATGGCAATACATGGTGCTAGGGATGACCTATCGCAGTACTAGGTGCTACCGGCGAAGGGGGGGGGAAATCATCCGGGAAAGTATTCCCGATATTTCGCGTTTTCGGACAGATGAACCGGAGGGGAAAAGTTGCATGTTCGCTATGCTAGGGACGTGTGGGGAACGAACGGACTGTGTATTCTGATACATCTCGTTGTTCTGAGCAACTTTCATGTACAAAGTATTTTCATCTGAGCTACAGATTATCTACTATGATTTATCAAAGTTTTATGCAATTTTTGAAATTTAATTATTTAAATTGAACATTATCCAAAACAGTGAACGATGATTTCAGCATGACATCACCATGATGTCAGCAGGTCAAACCCGGCTGACAAGAGTCAAACCTGGCCGGTGGGTCCAGTGGGATCCACCTGTCATTGAGATAAACGTGAACTAGGATTTGTTTTAAAAACTAATTAGGATTAATTAAGTGTGGCCCCATTAGTCAGTGACAGATTATTGTTTTAATTAACTAATTAGGTTAACTAATCAACGTTAATTAATTAATTAATTATTATTATATATTTTTACTCTTCTTTTTTTGAAAATTCGTTCTGGAGCGTGGGGCCCATTGTCCGGTGGAACAGAGGCCAGCCCAGCAGGGCGGGTTAATGGGCGGAGCCCCAGGGAGGGGCGGACCCAAGCGCGGCGAGGCGCTGGCCCCAGGCGGGCGCTGCTGGGCGCCGACAACGGCCAGCGGCGCGAAGTAGTGGCGAGGGCGGAGCGCAGTGGCAGCGGCAGCGCGACTGCAGGGGTGGGCGCAGGCGCGGCCGACGAGCGGGAGGCGCAGGCACGGCCGGCAGCTAGCGTGAGCGGGAGGCGCGGGCGCGGGGCAAAGGGAGCGAGAGGTGGGGGCGAGCAGGGGGGCGCGGGCATGAGCACGGCCATGGCGGAGGTGGTGCTAGTAGCAGGCCGGAGCGGGGCGGACGTGGCTGGCCGGGACTGGGACGCAGGGCAGCGATGGGCAGCGAAGCGAGCGGCGCAGGAGAGCGCGTGCACGACGGGGCGGACGACGAGCGCGGACGGCCAGCGAGAGGGGCTGGTGATGGGGCGAGCACGGGGTCGGTGGTGAGCGGGTGATGCGGGGCCCAGCCGCAGGCGTGCAGCACCGGTGCGGGGAGCGTGTGGCACGACCGGCACGAGCAGAGGCGGGGAAGGGGGAAGGGCGAGGCCTCACCGGCGTTCGTGGGGCAAATGGCAGCGGGCTCGAGCTCGGGGTGGAGGAAGGGACGACGGCGAACGAGGTGAGGAGGAGCTCTGGTGATGAGGCGGCGGCGGCGCTGCGGTGTCAGGGAGGACAGCGCGGTGTAGGAGGGAGGGGAAGGAGACCGGGAGGGGCAGCGCGAGCGAGGTGGCGTCGCGGTGGAGGACGGAGGCATTGTGGGGCGGCGACCGATGACCGAGCTCGGCGGC
>NC_041390.1:306870630-306905289 GCF_002162155.2 Triticum dicoccoides | reverse complement strand
GTCGATTTGGATTTCCACCAACAGGGGGGTTATGGGGGAGTGTGGGGGGGCTGGGCCAAGGCCCAGTTAGGCCAGGGTCTTTTGGGTTCTTTAATTTTTTTGTTTAACTTTTTATTTAATTTTTTATTTATTATCTATTTATTAGTTTTCTATTAATTTTCTATATATATTTGTTTTATAGAACATATAAGTAGTACCTAAATTAGTGTTTCAAAATACCCAAATGCCACAAAAAGTTTAGTGATAAAATAAAACTGTTTAGTATTTTATTAATTGTAAAAGGCATTTCATTAATTGTTTTTGCTACTGTCATAATAATTTTAGAGCCTTTAAACACTTCGTCAAAGTTTGGTTTCACCACCACAATTACCTATGATTTACCGACACATTTAGAAAAAATTTGTTTTTGCATTTTAAAACTTTTGTTGTTTGCTTGATTTTGAATTTGAATTTGAATCAATTTCCAACTGATGCAAGATTAGCAACAGTAATCGAGGTGACGTGGCATCATTAACAAAGTTTTACTGTAGCTTAATTATCCGAGCATCACAATTCTCCTCCACTACAAGAAATCTCATCCCGAGATTTAGGAGGGGGAGAAAGGGGAAGGGATTAGGTTACAAAATTCTAACGAATCTTCTCGGTCGTGGTTCCTCTTCTCGAAGAAGTTGACCGCTTCTGTTGATGTTGTCATTCCTTAGCTTTGAGTTATCAGGATAAGCCATCAGCCTTTCTTGGTGAACCCCATCGTACTTACCAATAAGAAAGGGGCAGCCTGACAACGATAGAATGCTATCAAGGGAAATCATCTAGGGGTTATCCCATGGATGATCACATGAGTAACTCTCGAATTGAGCAAAGGGAACACATTGAGAGCCAAACAAGAAGGTACGGTAAGAAGTTTCAAGTGGCTAGTCAACCGTTCATTGCCTAAAATAGAGTGTGAAAGGGTTTTAGAGCAACAGGAATAAGTATTATGTCTTATACCAGAATTGATGATCTCTTGGAAGGTGGCTCATGAATTACATACGAAGCCAAGCATGAGGAATAACCTTTAGGAGCTAGGGTACAGGAGAGTCAGGTTTCGATCCTGTGGAACTATGGGTTATGGGCCCACCATGTGGGTTAACAGTAGGAGCGGTGACATCTTGCATGGTCATGATAGCAAGGCATGTCAGAGGGTAGCCCGTCAGTTATGTCGGCAACAACGCCGGTACCAAGGGCGAGGGGCGAAGAGAACCATTTTCCTGCTTGTTGAACGTGGAAGACCAATAGGCAAAGTTCTCGTCCATCGGTGGCTACCGGAACGTCATCAACAATAGTAACAGGGTCTTGCTGACAGAATTGTACACCGAGGTGTTTACATAAGCAGGAGAATATTACTGCTTAGATCATATAGATCACAAGAAAGGTTAAACTAAATAGGGGAAAGGAAAATATGATTATCAGATTAAACAGAACAATGGAAAGGAAAATGTGCTTAAACACATATTTCAAGGGTATATCCTTCCCAAGGACAAGCATAGCATGATATCCATGACAGGATATAATGTAGAAAGCTCTTTAGGTAAGGGGAGAGAAATTTCATGACATTACCCATACAGCGGTGTTTGGATAATTGAGCAGGAAACATTTAACATTCGGCTTCAAATGTTCTTGTTGAAAATCGGAGTACCACAGACATGCTTCAAGATAGCATTGACATGGTCACTGGGTAAAGATCAGACTTTGGATACACAAAGGATCCATCAGGAACAACTTATAGAATAAGTCTTACAATTTCCTCATGGAAGAATGGCTAACCTTGCTAAAAGGAAACTATAACAATAGGCCCTCCGGTCAGGTGTGCTAGGATGACATCACCTTATTGGGTTAAAGACCAACGTTATAACTCTTGGGAATATGTTCCAACCATCGTATCTGACCGATATTCAGGTCCGATTGGTGTTAGAATACCCCAGACTCAGGATGCCTGAGAAGAAACAGGCAACTCAAATAGACGAGATGACATTGTAAGATTATCAGGAAAGGAACTATGGAAGCAAGTTCCGAATCATGAGTTCATCATTAAACCAAGGAGAGGATGAGGAGGTGGCTGATGAACTCAACAACAATGAATCGAGATTTCCAAAGGATGGATTCCCCACCAGTATTCGAACAAGGAGATAATATTTGTCAGATCAAATGATATAATGAGGTATGCTCGAGGAAAACATACACAGTTAATCATTGATTGAAAGGTGCACCCGAAATATGGGCTTAGGTAGCACGGTCAATGATGGAATGGTGATTCGATAACCAATGGTCTAAGAATGAAATATTGACCATTAACTTCAAAGCAATAGGGTTACTAGAAGTTTTGAAGTTGCACATCATAGTTCAATTGTTGGTTTTCCGGTTAGAAACAACACGGGGACCAAGGAATGAACAGATATGGCAAGAAGTATCACCTGTATCAAGATCTCTTAAGAGGTGGTGAAATTCTCACGACTTTCTTGACATAAAAGATGGTAATACTTCCAAGAGGTAAAGAAGAAACACTACTGGGTAGCAAGGATCTCAAGGTATAACACAAAACACGAACAAGTTTGTGTTGAACGAAAGGCAATAAAGTGGTCAATGATAACACGAATCATCGAGGGGCAAGGATGGTATTACCCATCAAGAATTCGATATATATCTTGGAAGAGTTTAGGATGTTGATGATGATCACGACACAGTCGTCAAGAGATCTCATGAAGATGTAATCGGTCGGCGATGCCATCAAGTCAAATGATGATGAAGCAAAAAGTTATGGGAACCAAGGGTACGACACAAACTCGAAATCAAGTTTGATGTTCAAGGAGAAATGATATGACGAGGAAGTTCAATGTAAGATTAGTTCATCGTCGAAAATTGTGCTCCAAGAAGAAGGACCAGGTAGCACAATTAAAAGTTAGCACGATAATGATATAGCCGATCGGGCTAGGAATGACTTGAAGAATTATTAAAATCATAAACAACGAAAATTACTTAGAGTTAATGAATCGGATTACAGACTCGATTCACTATCGGTGTCCCTAAGTGTCTAACAACTTAGAACCCGTGGAAAAATTGGAATCGGTGAGAAATAATACTTGAAGACGAACTCATAAGAAATGATATGGTTCTGTGATTTTATCGAGATACCATGGGGTAATACTCAAAGGTAGAACATAATCGAGGTTGCAGAGGTGTATTGATCTACAGAAGAGAAGTGCTTTAACTAGTCCGAGAAATGGAATCAAGGAGAAAATATGATCGGAACCACGATTGCAAAGGATCAATTCACAGATACCAAATGATAATATAACAAGGGAATAGTTATTATTACAAGAAGCTTCCATGATAGAATATACATCGTGTCCATGGGCATGAACACAAAGTTCAAGGTCGACTCCCACTTCTTCAATGTATAACGTTCCATTCACCTCTCGCTTTTTCGACAATGACATTAGTTGTTGAAAGTTTTACCTGGTGCAATTCCAGATAAGTATGACCCGTGAAATCTTTCGGGTTCACACAGATTAAGGAAGGCATAGGTTCAACCCATCGGGGCATCATAGAAACATATACCAGAAACTTCGGGAGCGAATAACTCAAGCTCGGGAGCAGAGCATGGTTGACAAAAGCAAGGGGTACAATTTACCAAAGGCATTATGTATCCGATGAAAGGCTCACAAGTTTAATGAATATGAAGGACGGTGTCGGGCAAAATCCACCAAAGGATCTGGTGGTCCATAATGGATCTGATGTGAGTATTGGTACTCAACCAGAAGAAGAAAGAAAGTAAGGAGATCAGATTATAGAAACAACTGACTAACTCAAAGCTCAAATGCAAAGGAATTATGAATTCCAAGACAAGGGTTCAGAAGCAATGCTCTGATTAGGGATGGATAAGTTGAATAGCCTTAGGGGTACAATCGATGGCAATTTGATTGGTCAAGATCCAGCTCATGTTTAAAATGACGTCTGAGCTAGAAGGATGACTTCTAGGATCTGGTTGAGGATTGTGAGCATTCATAATTTATTGAATCGATGGACTCAAGATGATAGTGACAAAGGATGTCAATAAGATTACTATACTTATGGGATTAACCATAATGCAAGAAAGCAAGAATTTCAAGAGCAATACGCTGCTGAGCATTTTCGGAAGATCAAATAGTATTTTGAAGACTTTGGTGAAACACATGAACAACTGGGGAGAAACAAATCCTCGCTGTGTGTGAGGATTAATTTGTAGGTGTATTCAGGTGACAAGGAACTGCAAGGGAGTAGGCACAAGGATTCTTGGAACAACAACGAGTATTTCGGGGTATCTTGTAATAACAAGAGCAATTGGGGACTAAGGTAAGAATGGCAAGTGCATGTAGTTATCTATAGGGGTTAACGGTGGAAGGGAATTGCAAACGCAATGAGCACAAGTTCTCGGGATAATTTTGGAGAGTATCTTCTGAATCTTCTGGTGTAGTAGTCGATCATCTGTAATTAGGGGCTCTCTGGAAGGAAGTAATTACGAGAACCTAGAGTTAGAGTTAGCAAAATCTTTTAACCCGAATAGAAGATAGATCAGAGTCCCAGAGTATATATGAGGAATAAAAGATCCTAATACCACCCAATGGTGACGTGGGCCCGTAAGCCGCACAACCATGTTAGTAAAAGTTTTTCAATGTCTAGACTCAACTTCGGCCAAGGAGTGTGGAAGGGGGATTCCTACAGGCAGTTGGCTCTGATACCAACTTGTGACGCCCTTGATTTAATCGTACACTAATCATACATGCAAATGTGTACGATCAAGATCAAGGACTCACGGGAAGATATCACAACACAACTCTAGACACAAATAAAATAATACAAGCTTTATATTACAAGCCAGGAGCCTCGTGGGCTCAAATGCATAAGCTTGAAAACACAAGAGTCAGCGGAAAGCATCAATATCTGAGTATAGACATAAGTTAAACAAGTTTGCCTTAAGAAGGCTAACACAAAAGTAGCAGCGATCAAAAAGGCAAGGCCTCATGCCTGGGACCCTCCTAACTACTCCTCGAAGTCGAACTCCACGTAGAATCCTCCTTGGTATCCTCTGGCTCCTGGACACCATCATATGATCACAATAACCGGGAAAGGGGAAAAGAAGTAGCAAAGCAACCGTGAGTACTCATCCAAAGTACTCGCAAGCAAGGATCTACACTACATATGCATTGGTATCAATGAAATGGGTAGTATATGTGGACTGAACTGCATAATGCCAGAATAAGAGGGGGGTAGCTAGTCCTATCGAAGAGTACGCTTCTGGCACCCTCCATCCTGAATCATGTAGAAGAGAGTAGATGGTAAGTTCACCAAGTATCATCGGATAGCATAATCCTACTCGGCGACCCTCTCCTCGTCGCCCTGTGAGAGAGATATCACCGGGTTGTATATGGCACTTGGAAGGGTGTGTTTTATTAATTATCTGGTTCTAGTTGTCATAAGGTCAAGGTACAACTCCAGGTCGTCCTTTTACCGAGGGACACGGCTATTCGAATATGTAAACTTCCCTGCAGGGGTGCACCACATTTCCCAACACGCTCAATCTCCTTGGCCGGACACACTTTCCCGGGTCATGCCCGGCCTTGGAAGATCAACACGTCCCAGCCCCACCTAGGCACAACAGAGAGGTCAGCACGCCGGTCTAAATCCTAAGCGCGCAAGGGTCTGGGCCCATCGCCCATTGCACACCTGCACGTTGCGTACGCGGCTGGTGAGCAGACCTAGCAACCTCCATTGCAAAGGAAGTTGCGTTACGCGGTCCAACCCGGCGCGCGCTGCTCAGTCGCTGACGTCACGAAGGCTTCAGTTGATACCACGACGTCGAGTGCCCATAACTGTTCCCGCGTAGTTGGTTAGTGCATATAGGACAGTGGCCAGACTCAGATCAAATACCAAGATCTCGTTAAGCGTGTTATTTAGAAGTAACCACGAACGCCGACCAGGGCCAGGCCCACCTCTCTACTGGGTGGTCTTAACCTGCCCTGTCGCTCCACCACAAAGATCCACCTAGAGGGCCGTCAGGACAAAGGTCCTTTCAGCCCCCAATCTATGAATCACTCGTGGGTACTCTACGAGCCGACCCGTCTTTAGTCATCACATATATCATGTATATGTATATAAGTATATACCCGTGATCACCTCCCTAGTGATCACGGCCCGATAGTATAGCACGTCAAATTGACAAGAATGTAGGGCCACTGATGATAAACTAGCATCCTATACTAAGCATTTAGGAATGCAGGCAAGGTATCAACAATTGTAGCAACAATGACAGGCTATGCAACAGTATAGGATTAACGGAAAGCAGTAACATGCTACACTACTCTAATGCAAGCAGTAGAGAGAAGAATAGGCGATATCTGGTGATCAAGGGGGGGCTTGCCTGGTTGCTCTGTAGACATAAACGGACCATCGAAGGTGAAGTAGTCGATCACTAGTTCAACCGCGGTCTTGGGGTCTACCGGAAAGAAGTAACGGAGGGGGGCACAATAAATAATAGAGCAATCAAAGCATCACAAAGCATAACATGGCAATACACGGTGCAAGGGATGACCTAACGCAGAACTAGGTGCTACCGGCAAAGGGGGGAAATCATCCGGGAAAGAATTCCCGATGTTTCGCGTTTTCGAACAGATGAACCGGAGGGGAAAAGTTGCATGTTCGCTATGCTAGGGACGTGTGGTGAACGAACGGACTGTGTATTCATTTTCGTCTCGTCGTTCTAAGCAACTTTCATGTACAAATTATTTTCATCCGAGTTACAAATTATTTACTATGATTAATCAAAGTTTTATGCAATTTTTGTAATTTATTTAATTATTTAAATTGAACATCATCCAGAACAGTGAATGGTGATGTCAGCATGACATCACCATGACTTCAGCAGGTCAAACCCGGCTGACCAGAGTCAAACTTGGCCGGTGGGTTCAGTGGGACACACCTGTCATTGAGACAAACGTGAACTAGGATTTGTTTTAAAACTAATTAGGATTAATTAAGTGTGGGCCCCATTAGTCAGTGATAGATTATTGTTTTAATTAACAAATTAGGTTAACTAACCAAGTTTAATTAATTACTTGATTAATTTTAATTATTATTATATTTATTTATTTTTATTTTTTTACTCTTTTTTTAATTCGTTCTGGGGCGTGGGACCCGTTGTCCAGTGGCACAGAGGCCAGCCCAGCGGGGCGGGTTAACGGGCGGAGCCCTGGGGAGGGACGGACCCAAGCGCGGCGAGGCGCTGGCCCAGGGCTGGCACTGTCGGGCGCCGGCAACGGCCAGCGGCGAGGGCGGAGCACAGTGGCAGCGGCAGCGCGACAGCAGGGGCGGGAGCAGGCGCGGCCAGCGAGAGGGAGGTGCAAGCGCGGCCGGCAGCTAGCGCGAGCGGGAGGCGCTGGCGCGGGGCAAAGGGAGCGAGAGGCGGGGGCGAGCTGGGGGCGTGGGGATGAGCGCGGCAACGGCGGAGGTGGCGCTAGCAGCAGGCTGGAGCGGGGCGGACGTGGCCGGCTGGGACGGGGACGTGGGGCGGCGCTGCGTGCGCGTCGTCTACGCGGGGCAGAGCAGCGGGCGACGATGGCAGCGATAGCAAGCGGCGGAGGAGAGCGCGGGCGCGACGGGGCGGACGGCCAGTGGGAGGGGCCGGCGACGGGGCGAGCGCGGGATCGGTGGCGAGCGGGTGACGCGGGGCACGACCGCAGGCATGCAGCACCGGCGCGGGGAGCGTGTGGCGCGGCCGACACGGGCAGAGGCGGGGAAGGGGGAAGGGCGAGGCCTCACCGGCGTTCGTGGGGTAAATGGCAGCGGGCTCGAGCTCGGGGAGGAGGATGGGACGACGGCGAACGAGGCGAGGAGGAGGTCCGGTGACGAGGCGGTGGCCTCGCGGCGGCGTCAGGGAGGACGGCGTGGTGTATTAGGGAGAGGAAGGAGACCGAGAGGGGCAGCGCGAGCGAGGTGGCGTCGTAGTGAATGAAGGAGGCGTAGTGGGGCGGCGACCGGTGACCGAGTTCGGCGGCGGGGTGCGGGGGTCGGGTGCCTCCGATCCCGATCTAGATTGGGGAGGGGCACAGAAAGGGGGAGTGGGACAAATGGGGGGAGTGGGTGCGATCGATTTGGTTTTCCACCGACATGGGGGTTATGGGGGAGTGTGAGGGGCGGCTGGGCCAAGGCCCAGTTAGGCCAGGGTCTTTTTGGTTTCTTTAATTTTTTGTTTTTATTTATTATTTGTTTATTAGTTTTCTATTTAATTTTCTATATATATTTGTTTTATAAAACATATAAGTAGTACCTAAATTAGTGTTTCAAAATACCCCAATGACACAAAAAGTTTAGTGACAAAATAAAACCATTTAGTATTTGATTAATTGTAAAAGGCATTTAATTAATTGTTTTTGCTACTGTCATAATTTTTTTAGATCCTTTAAACACTTCAGCAAAGTTTGGTTTCACCAACACAATTACCTATGATGTATCCGACACATTTAGAAAATTTTTGTTTTAGCATTTGAAATTTTTTGTTGTTTGCTTGAATTTGAATTTGAATCGGTTTTGAACTAACGCAAGATTAGCAACAGTAATCGAGGTGACGTGGCATCATTAACCAAGTTCTACTGTAGCTTAATTATCTCGGCGTCACACCCCTCCCCTGCCCCTGGGCCCCACGTGTCAGTGGCCCAGCCGGCCCGCTGACGTGGATTAGTGGAAACACATTTCTGTAAGTGTGTTTTCCTTTAATGAAAGCGTACTTTGGTTCTACTGCGGCCGGAAATGCGTTTTCTCAGTTCTGAAAGCATATTCTCTGAAATATGTTTTCTGTTTTTCCACTCAGGGACCCGTTGGTGATAAAAATATTCACAGATTGGTCCCTCTCCTTCATCACCTCGTATCTCCGTGACCGTAACTCCGATCGAGGTGATTCCAATGCCTACTTCTTCATCTCGGCGAGCTCTATCTGTTGGTATCATTTTCACTAGGTGGTCCGAACAGTGAACATGACCATTTTTCCCTTGCTTCTAATTAGCCCCCTTCGAGAGAGAAGAACATCCGTCAAATCGTTCCGCGGCTTCACCGCACTTCTTCATGTAGTCTCCGTCACCCCCAGGCAAGCCACAATAGTCATTTGCATGATAGCCATGCAGTAGCCATGGTTTCTACTTGAATACTTAATAAAAGTTTGCCCGTTAACTGCCTGCCTATTTGCTACTACTGTCATTGTTTCTGTTATGCTCATGGATTCATGTTCACATTGATGCTATGTTCTGATGCATCTTGATTCTTGTACTACTTGCTAGTATCATGTTCACATGTCATGCTTGGTAGTAGTAGTACATGCTGGTAGTAGTGATGTTCATTCTGATGCATGCTTGTTGTCTGTTATCAAGTACCGTTGTTATGCATGTTTCTTTGCCTCTAGTTGGTTATATGCTTTCTTGGTAGTATTATTGTCATATTCTTGCATGGTATGTATTTATGATGCTAGTAGTCATGCTATGCTCATGTATAATGTTATGCTTATGCTCGTCAGTATGCCATGCTCATTTGGTTAAATCCTCCATTGTGGTTATGCTCGATGAGTACGTTGCACCTCCATGCTTAGATATCATGCTCGTGCATTATACACTATAAAAAATACACTCCCGTTATGATACATGTTTGTGATAGTAGATCACATTTTTTGTCATGCATGTACATCCATGACGATTTTATGATAGAATCAAGATAGTCATACATGTGCTGTCGTAGAAGTGTTCCATGACAATACCAAAATTATCATCACGGAAGTGTCCACTTCCATGATGAAAAATGGCGCGTCATGGAATTGCTTTCGTCAAGGGTAACCGACACATGGCGTCCACCGTAACGGGTCACCGTTAAGCTATCGGGTTCCGGTTTGGCTCCGATAACTCGTTAACAACCCGGACCAATGGAGATTTTCCACGTGTAAAATCATCATTGGCTGGAGGAAACATGTGTGGGCTCACTGTTGGGATAGATGTCATCCACTCATTGGACAGAAGGCGGCATTGATATATCGACACATGGCACGGCCCAACTGAGGCACATTGACGGTGTCCTGGACTAGGGGGTACTCACCATGTTGTCTCCCGACCAGCTAGATCGGGCCGAGGACCCCATAGCCGTTCACTTATGGGCCACTTCGGGCAGCCCATGCCGCATACAAGGAGGATTCCACAAGACTTGGTCCCAAGACAATGACTCCTCTAAACCCTAGGCCTTTGGTGTGTTATATAAACTGAGGCCGGGCTAGTCAATAGATCATCTCATATTCATTACTACAATCTCGTGGTATATACATGTACTATGTACTATCCTCCTATCAATACAATTAAAAGCAGGACGTAGGGTATTATCTCTTCAAGAGAGCCCGAACGTGGGTAAAATCTTGTGTCCATGTTACCATCGCTACAAGACACCTAGCTTAGGACCCAAATATGAGATATGCCAGATATAAAACTGACATCGGTGCTTTCATTGAGATCCTGCTAGCAGTCGCCATGGTGCGATGGGAATTTGGATCGTCTCCCGCGTGATCTACGTGTCGGAGCGGAGCTTTATGGTCGATGTCGGCATCTTTTTTGCCAGCTCGACTGGTTACCTCGGCTGGACCGAGGACCGCGCTCCATGTCAGATCATCAAGATCAGACGGATACTTTCATCATCATCAGCTGAAATCTCAATCTAGACCATGGAAAAGTCATCCATGGAGCATGGGGGCTCATCATCAACATTGTCCTCGTGCGATCACATAGTTTTTTCTGTACAGCAGACTTATTTTCACTTCCACCATCTTCTCGGGAGTCGATTTGATGAACCCATTGGTGGAATTGTGCATAATTGAGTACACAACGACCCTGTAAAATTTCGTCACCTTCCGATGGAGAAATCTCCGGCGATCTATGATATACCGGAGGCCTGCCGAGTCTGGACGGAAATCTGGATGAGTTTAGGACGTGGTCTCCAGAGCCTAGCTTGGAAGTTATTCGGAAGATCCAACCGTTCATCTTCTGCATAATTTCCATATATACTACCTCCCAACATTTCAGCTCGATCCGACCGTTCAAACTTCGGGAACCTTCTGATTAGTACATCACTTTTCGGATCTGTTTTCTGCGCGAATACGAATCCGACCTGAGTTCATCTATTTTCATGAACGGGATATTGGACAACCTTTTTGGAAGGATCTCTTTCTAGGGTATTGTGTTTTGTTTCCGAACACACGCTCACAAATTTTGCTCCTTTTTGGAGGTAATCTTCACCGTCGTGCCGGTGTCAAACTAGCCATTGCTCCACGTCTCCTGACCTGCGCTAGACAGATCGTCGCTTCATCGAGCCGAGCCTAACTGTAAGTGCATCTAGTGCAACCCCTAGTTGGTTTTGGAGTATTGACGACAAATCTGGTTGAGGGACTAATGTGTTTGTGAGAATTGCAGGATAACACAGGTAGTAGTCCCTCATTGATTCGGTTTACCTACCGGAGATGACCCCTAAAAATGTGTGAAGACATTGAAGACAATGGTGGTATGTGAAGATATTCACAATGAAGATTGTGACTCGAGAAGACATTCATGTGAAGACTATGGAGTGCGAATTCATAGCTGTTGCATAGTTACCTTTTCTTCTTTGTTGAGTCATAGGAACCACCGCACTGTTAAGTGGGGTCCAAGTGAACAAAGTCAGAGTGACTGAAGTGATGCTCAACCAAATCCTAAGTCTTCGAGCGAAGATAATGAGAGCAAATCTTATCAAGAGCAGGATGAGTCAGCTTTAGTTGTAGCCCAAGTTAATCTATCGCGTGTGTTTGAAATCTGACCATTGGAACACGTGTCAGTTCCTTAGTGACCCAGGGTCATTTCGGACAAATCAGGTCGGGTTGCCTAGTGGCTATAAATAGCCCACCCCTACACCATAAATTGGTGGCTGCTCAGAGTTAGTGCACGGCTTTTGTCGTTTGAGAGCAACCCACCTCAAAGCCTTTGAGAGAGAAATCCTTGCAAGGACAAAGCCTTAAACAACCAGACCCAAAGAGTGTTAGGCATCACTGAAGTCCTTCTGTCTGCGTGATCTGAAGACTTGTTATACTTGAGGGCTGTGAATACTCCAGCCGGTTAGGTGTCGTGTTCTGAGCATCCAAGAGTCATTGTGGATCGCCGGTGAACGAAGTTTGTGAAGGTTTGGAAGTCTACCTTGAAGACTTACCAGAGTGATTGGGCGAGGACTGTGTGTCCTTGCTCAAGGGGAATAAGGTGAAGACACGGTCTTCTGAGTTGAATCTCAGCCTCCCTAACCAGATGTACAGTTGTCACAGCAACTGAAACTGGTCCAACAAAAACATGTCCTCACCAAGCAACTGGTTCTATCCTTACCTCTCTCTTTACATCCAGTTTGTCTTCGTGAAGCCATTGCCTACTTGCATGATATGATTGACTTCACTATGTGAAGACTGTTGCTGATTGGTTTCATACTTTCTTCCATCTTGATCCATACTACCAGCTGCTGATAGTGTTCGTGCTTTCACTTCATTGCTTACTTGACTATGGCCTGTCTAGTGTAGTCTACCTTCCGCTGCATATCAATAGGTTCATTTCTACTGTTTGTCTTCAAAGCCCCCGTGTTTTGAAGACTTTCATAAAAATCGCCTATTCACCCCCCTCTAGTCGCAACTAGCACTTTCAATTGGTATCAGAGCAAGATGCTCCCTTGCTTTGTGTGATTCGTTTAACCACCTGGAGTTTTAGCTATGTCGACTGCAGGGATAATCAATGTCTCCACTGCATGCCCTGTCTACGTTGGCACTGATTATCCTTACTAGAAGAATAAGATGCGCATGCATCTTGAAGCCATTGATGTTGACCTCTGGTATGTCGTCAAGAATGGCGTTCCCAAGGCCGGTGAAGGCGTCACCACAACTGATGTCAAGAAGTACATTCAACTAGATTCTACTGCCAAGAACATCATCTGTGGTCATCTGACCAAAGGACAGTATGGTCGTGTGAGTGCTCTGGAAACTAAAAAGCTAGTCTGGGACTGGCTCTCCAAGGTCAATGAAGGCGTCTCAACCCAGAGAGACTGAAGGATCAGTGTTATTCACAATCTCTTCAACGGCTTCAAGAGAAATGACAATGATAATATTCAGCTGACGTTTGATCGTCTCACTGATATCACAAATGAGCTTCATGCACTCAGTGCCACTGAAATCACCAAGCATGACATCCTCAAGACACTCTTGAGATCACTCGATAGCTCATTTGACACCCTGGCACTGATGATTCAAGAATGCCCTGGCTTCAAGACTCTTGATCCGTCTGACATACTTGAGAGGCTCAACACACATGAGTTCCAGCTATCTGAGAAACGAGACATCTATGGTCCCAACTATGGGCGAGCTCGTGCCTGGAAGGCAAAGGCTGTTTCCTCACCTAAAGAAGAATCTGACTGCAGTTCTGAGGATCCTGAAGACATTGGAAAGGACTTGCCATGCTCGTGAGGAAGTTCCAAAGGTCCATCTCAAGAAATGATGAAGCTTCCTCCCGTGACTACAAGAAGAGAACATGTCACAAGTGCAAGAAACATGGTCACTACATCTCTGAATGTCCTCAATGGGACAATGAGAACAACAACAAGAAGAAGAGCAAGGAATACGATTCTGATGACAAGAAAAAGAAGAAATCCTCAAAGTCTTCTTCTAAGTCTTCGTCAAAGTCTTCATCACACAAGAATAGCTCATCTAGCAAGGGTCGTGCATTTTGTTGGCAAGGAAATGGATTCAGAGGAGGAGTCTGCATCTGAGGAGGTGGAGATGGAGTCTGAAGAGGAATCTGATTCAGGCATGGCAAGCCTGGCTTTAGCTTCAGCGTACGTTGCCAAGTCCATCTTCAACACTGAAGACGATGGCCTCTTCACCAACGCTGATGCTAACGAAGATGACTCTGCACCCACCTACCGCTTCATGGCACGTGGTGCCAAGGTAAACTCACGCGATGCTCACTATCAAACATCCAGTGAAGATGACTCTGAATGTAAATCTAAACCTATCTACAAAACACTTGCTTAATGTCACAGCCCTAGGAATCTTCTTGTAATTAGTGGCATTGCATCCATGCATCATTTTCAATTTCAATTAATCTTGAAATGGGGATGTTCAAACCCTAGCATCACTTGAATCAAACTAGGTTCAACTAAAATTTGCATTCAATGAAACCAAAATGATCTTTATTGATATTTGGTATTTTTGGCAAGGGCTTTGATCCAAACCAAAAATAATGAACATTTTTAAGGATTTATTTTGGGCATTGAGTTTAAATCAATATTGTATTTGGATTTGGTTTTATATTCTTAATATATGGAATATAATTTTAGATAACTCTGAAATAATTTATGTGCCTTTGGATATTCCCATTATGCAATATAAAAATATTCAGAGGGATGTTTTCACTGTTTCTACATTTGCTGGAATTTAAAAAACAGTGGCAAAGTGATTAAATAAAGGAAAACAGAACCAAAGATTAAAACAGAGGAGAAAACCTACCTGGCCTTACCTGTAGTCGGCCTAGCTGCACCGGCCAGCCCACCTGGTGGCCCAGCCCACCAGGGGCAGAGCCGTCTTCAACCTCTTCCTACTGGCAGAGGCGTGTCGACGCGCCGTGCCCGAGCCTCCACCTCCTGCTTCGCGGTGGCAGCCTCCCCGACATCCTCGCGGCGCCATGGAGACGCCCAGAGCCTCACCTTGTTCTCCCCCCTCCTCTGGCTCCCTCTTCCTCTCTTCCCGTGAGCCCGAGAGCGCGCCGTCGCCGTTGCCGTGGCTATAGGCCACCACCCACCCAACCAGCGCCACCACGAGCTCAGCCACGACTCCGTGGAGCTACACACTGAGGCACGCGACCGCAGGAGCCCTGCAGCATCGCCACCATCGCCATCTTCATCCTCTGCCCTGATGGCCGCCGTCGTCGATTCGCCGGCTACAGGACCTCCCTGAGCTCGCCGTCCGCACCAGAAGATCCGCTATGAGGCCTGCAGTCTTTTCCCCCTCCTCCCTTTATCGTGCTCACCCTCTAGCCACTACCCCACAAGCTCCCGAGCGCCGCCGCCGCCATGGCCGGCCAGCCCTGTGCTCCCGACCTCCCCCGCTCTCCTAAGCAACACCAACATGCTCACCGCGTCCCCGGGAAGTGAACTTGCCGCACCGTTTTCTCTAGCTCGCACTGAAACCCCGCACCCGTTCGAGCCCGAGCTCCACCGGCGCTAAACCTCGACGCCGGTGACACACCCGACCACCCCAGGCCTTCCCGAGGCCACCAACCGACGCGCCTCGTTGCACCGGTTCCAACAAGCCCAGCCGCACGACCCCTCGTCACCAGAGTTGGCCGGACGGGTAGCTCCAATGTGCCCCGCTTACGCCGGCGATTAGCCGCTGACTAATCCCTGTTTAAGCCACTAATTAACCCTCCCATGCTCACTGACACATGGGCCCACGTCCTAATTAACCCCTGTTTTGTTTCTGTTTAGATTAGTATAAAAGAGTTGACCGCGCTGACGTGGCTGTTGACTAGGCCCACCTGTCTGTGACACTAGCCAGCTCAGTGCCACTGACGTGTGGACCCCTGTAATGCCCTCAATGCGGCTATATCTCCCACATGTCGAAGCACGACTTAGAGGCATAACCGCATTGAAAGCAATGTCGCAAGTGAGGTAATCTTCACACAACCCATATAATACATAAGGGAAACGATACATAGTTGGCTTACAATCGCCACTTCACACAATTACATGAATAAAACATTACAACATCCAAATACAGTCAAGGTCCGACTATGGAACCAAAATAAAAGAAGAACCACAAGTGCGACACGGTCCTCGATTGACCCCAACTGGGCTCCACTACTGATCAACTAGAACGAAACAACACAAAGGACAAGATCTTCATCGAGCTCCTCCAGAGCTTGGTTGCGTCATCTGCATGGACTCATCGGCACCTGCAAGCTGGTTTTGGAAGTATCTGTGAGTCACGGGGACTCAGCAATCTCGCACCCTCGCGATCAAGACTATTTAAGCTTATGGGTAAGGTAAAAGGTATGAGGTGGATCTGCAGCAAGCGACTAGCATATATGGTGGCTAACATACGCAAATGAGAGTGAGTAGAGAAGGCAAAGCACATTCGAACAACTATGATCAAGAAGTGATCCTGGAACAACCTACGTCAAGCATAACTCCAACAACTGTGTTCACTTCCCGGACTCCGCCGGAAAGAGACCATCACGGTTACACACGTGGTTGATGCATTTTAATTAAGGTCAACTTCAAGTTTTCTACAACCGGACATTAACAAATTCCCATCTGCCCATAACCACGGGCACGGCTTTCGAAAATTCAAATCCCTACAGGGGTGTCCCAACTTAGCCCATGGCAAGCTCTCACGGTCAACGAAGGAATAGACCTCCTCCCGAGACATTCCGATCAGACTCGGTATCCCGGTTCTTCAAGACATCCTCGACAATGGTAAAACAAATCCAGCAAAGCCGCCCGATGCGCCGACATCCTGATGGGAGCTGCACATATCTCGTTCTCAGGGCAACACCGGATAGGTCAAGCTACAAGTAAAACCAGCCCTCAAGTTTCCCCGAGGTGGCCCCGCAGGCTGCCCATTTCGGACCAACACTTAGACAAGCACTGACCCGGGGGGATTAAAATAAAGATGACCCTCAGGATGCGCGACTCCCAAAGGAAAAAGGCTAGGTGGCGAATGGTAAAACCAAGATTGGGCCTTGCTGGAGGAGTTTTATTCAAAGCGAACTATCAAGGGGTTCCCATTATAACCCAACCTCGTAAGGAACGCAAAATCCGGGAACATAACACCAATATGACGGAAACTAGGGCGGCAAGAGTGGAACAAAACACCAGGCATAAGGCCGAGCCTTCCACCCTTTACCAAGTATATAGATACATTCATTAAATAAGATATAGTGTGATATCCCAACAAGTAAACATGTTCCAACAAGGAACAACATCTCCATGTTCCAACAAGGAACAAACTTCGATCTTCACCTGCAACTAACAGCGCTATAAGAGGGGTTGAGCAAAGCGGTAACATAGCCAAACAACGGTTTGTTAGGACAAGGTGGGTTAGAGGCTTGGTTCAACAATATGGGAGGCATGAAAAGCAAGTGGTAGGTATCAGAGCATAGGCATAGCAAAAGAGCGAGCAACTAAGCAAGCAAAGATAGAAGTGATTTCGAGGGTATGATCTTCTTGCCTGAAATCCCGCAAAGAAGAAGAACGAGTCCATGAATAAGACAAACGGACGTAGACGAACGTTTCCTCACAAACGCGACATTACGCGAACCAACCCGAAGAAGCAAACACAAGAAAGAAGCACACAACATAGTAAACAACCAACACATGAACATGGTATGATATGCGGGATGCGGTATGCGATGCATATGCATGATTGGACAAGGAATGCATGAACCTGGCCTCAACTTGGAAAACCAAGTGTGCCACTGGAAAGATGAGATGAAATCGCTTGAAAACGATATAAAGAACGCCGGAATCGGAGCTACGGTTTAGAAATGGCAAGCAATGCAAATGTGACCACGGTCTGCGATTTACAGCAAGTAGCCATCTAAATGCAACAGGTTGAACATGCTACAGCACCCAAACATGGCATCAAAATACATGACAGGGATCCATTCATGATGCTTAACAAAAGTCTAGCACTGAGCTATGGCCAATTCATCAATTAACAGGTTCAAACAAGCATGGCAAAAATGCATTTGGTAAACAGATTTCAGACTTAGTGAAATTAACACAAGCCTGGAATTTCAGATCAGATAGTACTCTTCGGAGCATGAAAACTATAAGCTACAGGACCTAAACATGGCAAAGTAAAGCATGGCATGGAGCTACTCAAAGATCTTAACAAAAGTCCCTTAGTGACATTGAGCCAAAAGGGATCAGAAAATACATTTGCAAGCATGTGAACATGGCAAAAACATAATCAGTTTTCAGACTTAGTGAAAACTGGAGCATGCTGAAACAGATATCAAGTAGGCATGTTTACGAGCTCGATGCACTCACTACAGAGCAAGTCATGGCAAACTAAGCATACACTCATCAAGAATACACAAAATACAAGCTAGACATGGCAAGAACAATAGCATAGCATGCACGGATCAACTACAACATCCACGGCAAAATTGCTAACAAGTAGACAATCTGCCCAGATTCACGAAGTAGCAAAAGTAGAGCTCGATTGACTCAAGCTAGGATGCTCCATAATTGCAAACAAAGACATGGATGGTTAGAGCACTAAAATATTAACAAAACATCCTTACTGATCATCCTCAAAAGAGGCATGGATCACTAGGAAACAACATGAACATATGACCATATGAGATAAACAGCTCAAGGACTTTGTGGAAATGCTAAGTCCCTGAAATCAGCATTACCAAGTGCCTCACTTTGCAAGCTTGTGCTAGTCACCACACACATCAAAAAAATACATGGGTTGCACCTCTTGATAGATGGAAAAATCCTTAACAAAACACATGTAGAGCTCATGGGCATATCATGCATACAATAATCATGGCAAAAATGACAAATATCTAAATGGAGCAACAGATCTGACAATTATCTCAAGTAGCACTCTTCTAACAGCATTTCGGGCATCAAGATGAACTCAAATGAAAATGATGCATTGAGATGAAATGATGTACTCTCTGAGACGAACATTTCGATATGCTATATGCTCAAATCGGAGTTACGGATGATGAGTTATGGCATGATGAACAAGAGCATCTGAATCAGGAAATTTGGGACTTAGTGGAAATATCACCTCCAGATCTAGATCTAGGGTTCCGAGGTCAACGACGATGCCGGTGGCCTCTCCGGCGATGGGGCGGCGGGACGGCGCTGGAGATGGCCGAGGCGCTCGGGGACGGCTGGATCCGGTCCGGCCCGACAGGATCCGCGGAAAGGGCGGCGGTGGCGCGCGCTTCGGCGAGGCGCGCGGGGCGAGGTGGCGCGGGGGGTCCGGCGACCGAGGCGGCGGGGCAGGACGCCGGCGAGCATGGCGGCGGCGGCGAGGCATACAGCGGCGAGCAGCGGCGTCGGGCGCGGCCCGGCGATGAGGTCCGACGCGGCCTGGGCGCGCAAGAGCGGCGGCGGGTGCCTCCGGGCCCGGGCGGGCCTGACTAGGGCCCCACGGGCCGCGGCGGAGGAGAGAGAGGCGCGGGCGAGGTGGCGGCGTCCGATTGGGTGAGGGCGGTGGAGGCAGTGACGTGGCGCCTCCCCATTGGTCGGAGTGAGGTGACCGGGCAGGGTGGACATGTCCGGCCGCCTGGCGGACGTGTCCGGCGGCGCAAGGAGGACGAAGGTTAGGGTTTGTACCGCAAATATTTCGGAAGGGATCACATATTTATAGGTAGAGGGAGCTAGGAGAGTCCAAATGAGGTGCGGTTTTCGGCCACGCGATCGTGATCGAACGACCGAGATGATGGAGAAGGTTTAGGTGGGTTTTGGGCCACTTTGGAGGGGTGTTGGGCTGCAACACACATGAGGCCTTTTCGGTCCCTCGGTTAACCGTTGGAGTATCAAACGAAGTCCAAATGGTACGAAACTTGACAGGCGGTCTACCGGTAGTAAACCAAGGCCGCATGGCAAGTCTCGGTCAATCCGGAAATGTTTAATGCCCACACATGAGAAGAAGGTAGAAATGACCACCGGAGGAGAACGGAGCGCCGGATTGCAAAACAGACAACGGAGAAAATGCTCGGATGCATGAGACGAACACGTATGCAAATGAAATGCACATGATGACATGATATGCAATGCATGACACGCAAGCAATGACAAGGCAACAACAATGAATAACTGGACGACACCTGGCACATCGGTCACGGGGCGTTACAACACTCCACCACTACGAGAGGATCTCGTCCCGAGATCTAGAATGGCACCGGAGGGACAACGGAAGAGAAAAAGAAGAGGTAAAACTAAGTTGCTTCTTTGACAAATGAATGAAACCAAAGAACCTTGACAGGTTGAACAAATTGAAAGAAAGAATACAACAAAGATGAACAAGGTTGAAAACGCTCCGATAGAAAAGAGGAACAAGGAAGAACAACTTCGGGCAGCACTCCGATTAAAAGAAAGGAATTGAATAAGAACTTGATAAGGTGATAGAACTTGAAAAGAGGGCACGACACTCCGGTTAAATGGATAATCATGAAAAGAACCTGACCTTTGACGAATGGGATGATGGGTTGAGAAGAGCAACATCACCAAGCTTCCGGAACGAAAGAAATAGAAGATAGATAATTGAAATAGGAGAATGGAGAAGAAAATGCCAACATCTACCACAAAAGAGCTTGAAAAGGCATCTTTAGGAGAAGGGTCGAGCGGAGTTGTTGGAAAACCAACAATGAAAGGAAAAGCTTGATATGGACTTATAGAAGACATCTCAAAATTATGAGGTGACAACTCGCCACTAACGGGAACAAGATTGGATAAGAACAAAGAGAGGAGAAACTATTTCACCGGGAGGATAAAGAAGAACTTGGGTCCTATATAAGCACCATAATTAGCAACAATCCTTAGGGAAGGCTTTAGGTGAAAAATAACCCAAGATACCTCCGACAAAGAGGTTGATGGATTTAAAATATCTCATTCTTAACAACATTTGAATCCTGAAACCAAAACTCAAATTATCAAGAATGACATAACACCACCTCGAATGATACGGTTGAAAGAATTGCACTTTAAAATGCAAGATAAAGAATACTTGAGCTCCTTTGAAAAGAATCTCAATGAACACTTGAAGAAGGAATTATTTCCTTGATGAACCATCATGTAGCACCTTGATGAAGTACGCCGATAAACAAAAGGATAACGAAAAGAAAGAGAAGTTGGAAACACAATGTGAAACCTTGTAATGATTTATATGGATCTCCGTGATAATTAGATCTTGGAACTTTGGGAAAGAAAGATGAGCACTTGAAACCAAGAATATGTATGATGAACCACTCCGGAATAAGGAATTAATCACTTGGATAAACAAGAATAAGAATTATGTTATGCTTGTCCTTCACCAATTAAATTGATGATAAACAATGGATTTGGCATACTACTTATACTCGTAGAAAGGATTAAGATAGATATAGCACAAACTTAATGGACCACCGGTAGGATTGAAACAAGGAATGAATTGATATGATGAAGATGGAAGAGAACACTTGAGCAACCACCGTAAGAATTGAAAAGAACGATGAGAAGATAAAGAAACACCGGGTAAGAATTAGCAAATGAATGAAGAAGCTTGAGAGAATTTAGATACAAGAGAACAAAGAGATCACGTGCTGATTGAAGATCACTAGAACGAAGGACCGGTAAGATTGGAGAATGATAACGGACAGCTGAGAATGAATAAATCTGAATTGAAGGACTCCGGATAGCAAACCGAGAAGACTTTTGAATTACTCTGGATAGGTGAAAAGAATTCTCACGATCAAAACAATTACGGGAGGATGGCAACAAGCGAGAATCACGAATCTTGAAGAGAACGGATAAGATATGGAGGCAAAATCTTCTTCGGTCTTCAAATGATGAGGAAGACGACGAGAAACACCACCGTGAATTGTTGAGAAACTCCGAAATAAAGAAGAATAGGCAAGTTGAACCAATGATGAAAAGAATTTGACAGATCTTGGAGAAAACATTTGACTGATGAAAACTTCATTCTTACGTCAAACTTCGAAATGGATTTGAGAATAACTCCGGTAGAAATTAGAAGAGTCAGGTAAGATCCTGGGAAGAGACCTGTGGGTTAGGGCCCACTCAAAAGAGAACACTGTTGAAATGATCATAAGGAGAGATTGCACCGGTTGAGTTAAATAGCTTGAATGAGATAAACATCCTCAAAAGAGGATTAACGGATCTAGAATGACAAGACGATCCTTCTGAGATATCTTGAGCACTCCGGAACAAATGAATAGCGAGAAATGAATGGTTATGAGGTGCACCGGCACGAGAAAAGCATTTGAAATACAGAAAAGAATATGATCGACACCGAAAGCTTGAATTGGATCCACCGGAAAAGGATGAAGAATGATGAACTAGAAACTTCGTTAGTATCTTCATGAGAATCACCGGATAAGAACATGAAGGGAGAAGAATGGAGAGACTTCCATAATAAAATGGATATTTGATAAAGAAATCCGAGACCTCGAAGAAAAAGGGTGGGTGGGTGGGAAAACAAAGGCAACTTGGGATGGAAGAAAACGACGCCGTTGAGAAAGCTGAGATTTGATCTTGCGGATGTTGAAATGTTCGGATCCACTAGAAGAGAAGCACACCGGTTGAAAAGAATTGACATGACAAACTTGATGATCGAGAAGGACTAGTATTCACATAGGAATATGAGAACACCATTTGGGGAAGGTATGGAATCAACACTTGACATTGAAGCAACTCGAATACCACAACTCAAAACAAAAACAAAGGGTTGGCTTGCAGAATAAGCCAGAACAAACATATGATAGAGATTTCGTCCGAAGTTTTCGTGGTGGGGCCTACACGGGCTCAATCGTACAGCACCATCATGTACAAGGCAGTGCACATGACATACGAAGCGTCCCCGAGTCGGCATAGCCAAGGACTCTTTAAGACACAACGAGACCACTGTAAAACCGACCGTGAATAGGCGGACCACTAGATGTCGAACCCCAATTTCAAATCATACATCTGTCGGAAAGATATCCTAAGATCTACTTGAATTCCCACTTATAAACTCCCGAAATTTTCTGGTTATGCAATCAGGTGTTGGGGATACAGGGGAAGCATAATATCTCACCCAAACTAGCAAATCCTACATCCAGCTGTATCCATCCTTCAACACATAACCAAGAAACCTTCGGAAATCATCTACCTCAACCTTCGAAAAACATCCGTTATACGAGTTATGGCGATACTCCCGAACTCCCGCCCCAGTACTAGGTGGCGTCGAGGTTATCTCACCAACGAACTGCATAAAAGAGATTTTCGATGTCGGTGTACTAAACTCAGGTATTCCAGAACTGCAGCTATAAAATTATGATGACAACACCTCAGAGCCACTCCCCGGGACACTTCCACAAAACCCCTGACAGGAGGCACCAAGACAATGTTCTCGTCACAAAACCATCGGATAGATTCCAAGATACCCGCGTGATCCTAAAAAAATTAGTGAAATTTGAGAAGAGAAGAGTCAAAACTCTACGTCAGGATGCCTTACCAGAGCGATGAGGAGACTAGGAAGTAAAAAGAATTCCTAAACTCTCCGATATATAATTCCTAAATGACTCAAAACATTTTTCTAGACTCAACTCGTCCGCTAATTCGATCAAGCAGTGGGGCTCCTAAGGTCGGGGAAGACTCTGATACCAACTTGCAACGCCCTCGATGCGGCTATATCTCCCACGTGTCGAAGCATGACTTAGAGGCATAACCACATTGAAAGCAATGTCGCAAGTGAGGCAATCTTCACACAACCCATGTAATAAATAAGGGAAACGATACATAGTTGGCTTACAATCGCCACTTCACACAATTACATGAATAAAACATTACAACATCCAAATACAGTCAAGGTCCGACTATGGAACCAAAATAAAAGAAGAACCCCAAGTGCGACAAGGTCCCCGATCGACCCCAACTGGGCTCCACTACTGATCAACTAGAACGAAACAACACAAAGGACAAGATCTTCATCGAGCTCCTCCTGAGCTTGGTTGCGTCATCTGCATGGACTCATCGGCACCTGCAAGCTGGTTTTGGAAGTATCTGTGAGTCACGGGGACTCAGCAATCTCGCACCCTTGCGATCAAGACTATTTAAGCTTATGGGTAAGGCAAAAGGTATGAGGTGGAGCTGCAGCAAGCGACTAGCATATATGGTGGCTAACATACGCAAATGAGAGCGAGAAGAGAAGGCAAAGCACGTTCGAACAACTATGATCAAGAAGTGATCCTAGAACAACCTACGTCAAGCATAACTCGAACAACCATGTTCACTTCCCGGACTCCGCCGGAAAGAGACCATCACGGTTACACACGCGGTTGATGCATTTTAATTAAGGTCAACTTCGGGTTTTCTACAATCGGACATTAACAAATTCCCATCTGCCCATAACCGTAGGCACGGCTTTCGAAAATTCAAATCCCTGCAGGGGTGTCCCAACTTAGCCCATGACAAGCTCTCACGGTCAACAAAGGAATAGACCTCCTCCCGAGACATTTCGATCAGACTCAGTATCCCGGTTCTTCAAGACATCCTCGACAATGGTAAAACAAATCCAGCAAAGCCGCCCGATGCGCCGACATCCTGATGGGAGCTGCACATATCTCGTTCTTAGGGCAACACCGGATAGGTCAAGGTACAAGTAAAACCAGCCCTCAAGTTTCCCCGAGGTGGCCTCGTAGGCTTCCCATTTCATACCAACACTTAGACAAGCACTGGCCCGGTGGGGTTAAAATAAAGATGACCCTCGGGATGCGCGACTCCCAAGGGAAAAAAGGTAGGTGGCGAATGGTAAAACCAAGATTGGGCCTTGCTGGAGGAGTTTTATTCAAAGCGAACTGTCAAGGGGTTCCCATTATAACCCAACCGCGCAAGGAACGCAAAACCCGGGAACATAACACCGATATGATGGAAACTAGGGCGGCAAGAGTGGAACAAAACACCAGGCATAAGGCCGAGCCTTCCACCCTTTACCAAGTATATAGATACATTAATTAAATAAGATATAGTGTGATATCCCAACAAGTAAATATGTTCCAACAAGGAACAACATCTCCATGTTCCAACAAGGAACAAACTTCGATCTTCACCTGCAACTAACAACGCTATAAGAGGGGCTGAGCAAAGCGGTAACATAGCCAAACAACGGTTTTTTAGGACAAGGTGGGTTAGAGGCTTGGTTCAACAATATGGGAGGCATGAAAAGCAAGTGGTAGGTATCGCAGCATAGGCATAGCAAAAGAGCGAGCAACTAAGCAAGCAAAGATAGAAGTGATTTTGAGGGTATAATCATCTTGCCTGAAATCCCGCAAAGAAGAAGAACGAGTCCATGATGAAGACAAACGGACGTAGACGAACGGGTCCTCACAAACACGATGTTACCGGAACCAACCCGAAGAAGAAAACACCGGAAAGAAGCACACAACATAGTAAACAACCAACACATGAACATGGTATGATATGCGGGATGCGGTATGCGATGCATATGCGTGATTGGACAAGGAATGCATGAACCTGGCCTCAACTTGGAAAACCAAGTGTGCCACTGGAAAGATGAGATGAAATCGCTTGAAAACGATATAAAGAACGCCGGAATCGGAGCTACGGTTTGGAAATGGCAAGCAATGCAAATGTGACCACGGTCTGCGATTTACAGCAAGTAGCCATCTAAATGCAACAAGATGAACATGCTACAACACCCAAACATGGCATCAAAATACATGGCAGGGATCCATTCATGATGCTTAACAAAAGTCTAGCACTGAGCTACGGCCAATTCATCCATTAACAGGTTCAAACAAGCATGGCAAAAATGCATTTGGTAAACAGATTTCAGACTTAGTGAAATTAACACAAGCCTGGAATTTCAGATCAGATAGTACTCTTCGGAGCATGAAAACTATAAGCTATAGGACCTGAACATGGCAAAGTAAAGCATGGCATGGAGCTACTCAAAGATCTTAACAAAAGTCCCTTAGTGACCTTGAGCCAAAAGGGATCAGAAAATACATTTGCAAGCATGTGAACATGGCAAAAACATAATCAGTTTTCAGACTTAGTGAAAACTCGAGAATGCTGAAACAGATATCAAGTAGGCATGTTTACGAGCTCGATGCACTCACTACAGAGCAAGTCATGGCAAACTAAGCATACACTCATCAAGAATACACAAAATACAAGCTAGACATGGCAAGAACAATAGCATAGCATGCACGGATCAACTATAACATCCACGGCAAAATCACTAACAAGTAGACAATCTGCCCAGATTCACGAAGTAGCAAAAGTAGAGCTCGATTGACTCAAGCTAGGATGCTCCATAATTGCAAACAAAGACATGGATGGTTAGAGCACTAAAATATTAACAAAACATCCTTACTGATCATCCTCAAAAGAGGCATGGATCACTAGGAAACAACATGAACATATGACCATATGAGATAAACAGCTCAAGGACTTTGTGGAAATGCTAAGTCCCTGAAATCAGCATTACCAAGTGCCTCACTTTGCAAGCTTGTGCTAGTCACCACACACATCACAAAAAATACATGGGTTGCACCTCTGGATAGCATGTAGAGCTCATGGGCATATCATGCATACAATAATCATGGCAAAAATGACAAATATCTAAATGGAGCAACAGATCTGACAATTATCTCAAGTAGCACTCTTCTAACAGAATTTCGGGCATCAAGATGAACTCAAATGAAAATGATGCAATGAGATGAAATGATGTACTCTCTGAGACGAACATTTTGATATGCTATATGCTCAAATCGGAGTTACGGATGATGAGTTATGGCATGATGAACAAGAGCATCTGAATCAGGAAATTTGGGACTTAGTGGAAATATCACCTCCAGATCTAGATCTAGGGTTCCGAGGTCAACGACGATGCCGGTGGCCTCTCCGGCGATGGGGCGACGGGACAGCGCCGGAGGATGGCCGGGGTGCTCGGGGACGGCCGGATCCGGTCCGGCCCGACAGGATCCGCGGCAAGGACGGCGGTGGCGTGCGCTTCGGCGAGGCGCGCGGGGCGAGGTGGCGCGGGGTGGTCCGGCGACCGAGGCGGCGGGGCAAGACGCCGGCGAGCATGGCGGCGGCGAGGCATACAGCGGCGAGCAGCGGCATCGGGCGCGGCCCGGCGATGAGGTCCAGCGCGGCCTGGGCGCGCAAGAGCGGCGGCGGGTGCCTCCGTGCCCAGGCGGGCCTGACTCGGGCCCCACGGGCCACGGCAGAGGAGAGAGAGGCGCGGGCGGAGTGGCGGCGTCCGATTGGGTGAGGGCGGTGGCGGCGGTGACGTGGCGGCTCCCCATTGGTCGGAGTGAGGTGACCGGGCGGGGTCGACATGTCCGGCCGCCGGGCGGACGTGTCCGGCGGCGCAAGGAGGACGAAGGTTAGGGTTTGTACCGCGAATATTTCGGAAGGGATCACATATTTATAGGTAGAGGGAGCTAGGAGAGTCCAAATGAGGTGCGGTTTTCGGCCACGCGATCGTGATCGAACGACCGAGATGATGGAGAAGGTTTAGGTGGGTTTTGGGCCACTTTGGAGGGGTGTTGGGCTGCAACACACACGAGGCCTTTTCGGTCCCTCGGTTAACCGTTGGAGTATCAAACGAAGTCCAAATGGTACGAAACTTGACAGGCGGTCTACCGGTAGTAAACCAAGGCCGCATGGCAAGTCTCGGTCAGTCCGGAAATGTTTAATCCCCACACATGAGAAGAAGGTAGAAATGACCACCGGAGGAGAACGGAGCGCCGGATTGCAAAACGGACAACGGGGAAAATGCTCGGATGCATGAGACGAACACGTATGCAAATGAAATGCACATGATGACATGATATGCAATGCATGACACGCAAGCAATGACAAGGCAACAACAACGAATAACTGGACGGCACCTGGCACATCGGTCACGGGGCGTTACAACACTCCACCACTACGAGAGGATCTCGTCCCGAGATCTAGAATGGCACCGGAGGGACAACGGAAGAGAAAAAGAAGAGGTAAAACTAAGTTGCTTCTTTGACAAACGGATGAAACCAAAGAACCTTGAGAGGTTGAACAAATTGAAAGAAAGAATACAACAAAGATGAATGAGGTTGAAAACACTCCGTTAGAAAAGAGGAACGAGGAAGAACAACTTCGGGCAGCACCCGATTAAAAGAAAGGAATTGAATAAGAACTTGATAAGGTGATAGAACTTGAAAAGAGGGCACGACACTCCGGTTAAATGGATAATCATGAAAAGAACCTGACCTTTGACAAATGGGATGATGGGTTGAGAAGAGCAACATCACCAAGCTTCCGGAACGAAAGAAATAGAAGATAGATAATTGAAATAGGAGAATGGAGAAGAAAATGCCAACATCCACCACAAAAGAGCTTGAAAAGGCATCTTTAGGAGAAGGGTCGAGCGGAGTTGTTGGAAAACCAACAATGAAAGGAAAAGCTTGATATGGACTTATAGAAGACATGTCAAAATTATGAGGTGACAACTCGCCACTAACGGGAACAAGATTGGATAAGAACAAAGAGAGGAGAAACTATTTCACCGGGAGGATAAAGAAGAACTTGGGTCCTATATAAGCACCATAATTAGCAACAATCCTTAGGGAAGGCTTTAGGTGAAAAATAACCCAAGATACCTCCGACAAAGAGGTTGATGGATTTAAAATATCTCATTCTTAACAACATTTGAATCCTGAAACCAAAACTCAAATTATCAAGAATGACATAACACCACCTCGAATGATATGGTTGAAAGAATTGCACTTTAAAATGCAAGATAAAGAATACTTGAGCTCCTTTGAAAAGAATCTCAATGAACACTTGAAGAAGGAATTATTTCCTTGATGAACCATCATGTAGCACCTTGATGAAGTACTCCGATAAACAAAAGGATAACGAAAAGAAAGAGAAGTTGGAAACACAATGTGAAACCTTGTAATGATTTATATGGATCTCCGTGATAATTAGAGCTTGGAACTCTGGGAAAGAAAGATGAGCACTTGAAACCAAGAATATGTATGATGAACCACTCCGGAATAAGGAATTAATCACTTGGATAAACAAGAATAAGAATTATGTTATGCTTGTCCTTCACCAATTAAATTGATGATAAACAATGGATTTGGCATACTACTTATACTCGTAGAAAGGATTAAGATAGATATAGCACAAACTTAATGGACCACCGGTAGGATTGAAACAAGGAATGAATTGATATGATGAAGAAGGAAGAGAACACTTGAGCAACCACCGTAAGAATTGAAAAGAACGATGAGAAGATAAAGAAACACCGGGTAAGAATTAGCAAATGAATGAAGAAGCTTGAGAGAATTTAGATACAAGAGAACAAAGAGATCACGAGCTGATTGAAGATCACTAGAACGAAGGACCGGTAAGATTGGAGAATGATAACTGACAGCTGAGAATGAATAAATCTGAATTGAAGGAATCCGGATAGCAAACTGAGAATACTTTTGAATTACTCCGGATAGGTGAAAAGAATTCTCACGATCAAAACAATTACGAGAGGATGGCAACAAGCTAGAATCACGAATCTTGAAGAGAACGGATAAGATATGGAGGCAAAATCTTCTTCGGTCTTCAAATGATGAGGAAGACGACGAGAAACACCACCGTGAATTGTTGAGAAACTTCGGAATAAAGAAGAATAGGCAAGTTGAACCAATGATGAAAAGAATTTGACAGATCTTGGAGAAAACATTTGACTGATGAAAACTTCATTCTTACGTCAAACTTCGAAATGGATTTGAGAATAACTCCGGTAGAAATTAGAAGAATCAGGTAAGATCCTGGGAAGAGACCTGTGGGTTAGGGCCCACTCAAAAGAAAACACTGTTGAAATGATTAGAAGGAGAGATTGCACCGGTTGAGTTAAATAGCTTGAATGAGATAAACATCCTCAAAATAGGATTAACGGATCTTGAATGACAAGACGATCCTTCAGAGATATCTTGAGCACTCCAGAACAAATGAATAGCGAGAAATGAATGGTTATGAGGTGCACCGGCACGAGAAAAGCATTTGAAATACAGAAAATAATATGATCGACACCGAAAGCTTGAATTGGATCCACCGGAAAAGGAAAGAATGGAGAATGATGAACTAGAAACTTCGTTAGTATCTTCATGAGAATCACCGGATAAGAACATGAAGGGAGAAAAATGGAGAGACTTCCATAATAAAATGGATATTTGATAAAGAAATCCGAGACCTCGAAGAAAAAGGGTGGGTGGGTGGGAAAACAAAGGCAACTTGGGATGGAAGAAAACGACACCGTTGAGAAAGCTGAGATTTGATCTTGCGGATGTTGAAATATTCGGATCCACTAGAAGAGAAGCACACCGGTTGAAAAGAATTGACATGACAAACTTGATGATTGAGAAGGACTAGTATTCACATAGGAATATGAGAACACCATTTGGGGAAGGTATGGAATCAACACTTGACGTTGAAGCAACTCGAATACCACAACTCAAAACAAAAACAAAGGGTTGGCTTGCAGAATAAGCCAGAACAAACATATGATAGAGATTTCGTCCGAAGTTTTCGTGGTGGGGCCTACACGGGCTCGATCGTACAGCACCATCATGTACAAGGCAGTGCACATGACATACGAAGTGTCCCCGAGTCGGCATAGCCAAGGACTCTTTAAGACACAACGAGACCACTGTAAAATCGACTGTGAATAGGCGAACCACTAGACTTCGAACCCCAATTTCAAATCATACATCTGTCGGAAAGATATCCTAAGATCTACTTGAATTCCCACTTATAAACTCCCGAAATTTTCTGGTTATGCAATCAGGTGTTGGGGATACAGGGGAAGCATAATATCTCACCCAAACTAGCAAATCCTACATCCAGCTGTATCCATCCTTCAACACATAACCAAGAAACCTTCGAAAATCGTCTACCTCAACCTTCGAAAAACATCCGTTATACGAGTTATGGCGATACTCCCGAACTCCCGCCCCAGTACTGGGTGGCGTCGAGGTTATCTCACCAACGAACTGCATAAAAGAGATTTTCGATGTCGGCGTACTAAACTCAGGTATTCCAGAACTGCGGCGATAAAATTATGATGACAACACCTCAGAGCTCAACTCCCCGGGACACTTCCACAAAACCCCTGACAGGAGGCACCAAGACAATGTTCTCGTCACAAAACCATTGGAACGATTCCAAGATACCCGCGTGATCCTAAAAAAATTAGTGAAATTTGAGAAGAGAAGAGTCAAAACTCTACGTCAGGATGCCTTACCAGAGCGATGAGGAGACTGGGAAGTAAAAAGAATTCCTAAACTCTCCGATATATAATTCCTAAATGACTCAAAACATTTTTCTAGACTCAACTCGTCCGCTAATTCGATCAAGCAGTGGGGCCCCTAAGGTCGGGGAAGGCTCTGATACCAACTTGTAACGCCCTCGATGCGGCTATATCTCCCAGTGTCGAAGCACGACTTAGAGGCATAACCGCATTGAAAGCAATGTCGCAAGTGAGGTAATCTTCAGACAACGCATGTAATAAATAAGGGAAACGATACATAGTTGGCTTAAAATCGCCACTTCACACAATTACATAAATAAAACATTACAACATCCAAATACAGTCAAGGTCCGACTACGGAACCAAAATAAAAGAAGAACCCCAAGTGCGACACGGTCCCCGATCGACCCCAACTGGGCTCCACTACTGATCAACTAGAACGAAACAACACAAAGGACAAGATCTTCATCGAGCTCCTCCTGAGCTTGGTTGCATCATATGCATGGACTCATCGGCACCTGCAAGCTGGTTTTGGAAGTATCTGTGAGTCACGGGGACTCAGCAATCTCGCACCCTCGCGATCAAGACTATTTAAGCTTATGGGTAAGGTAAAAGGTATGAGGTGGAGCTGCAGCAAGCGACTAGCATGTATGGTGGCTAACATACGCAAATGAGAGCGAGAAGAGAAGGCAAAGCACGTTCGAACAACTATGATCAAGAAGTGATCCTGGAACAACCTACGTCAAGCATAACTCCAACAACCGTGTTCACTTCCCGGACTTCGCCGGAAAGAGACCATCACGGTTACACACGCGGTTGATGCATTTTAATTAAGGTCAACTTCAGGTTTTCTACAATCGGACATTAACAAATTCCCATCTGCCCATAACCGCAGGCACGGCTTTCGAAAATTCAAATCCCTGCAGGGGTGTCCCAACTTAGCCCATGACAAGCTCTCACGGTCAACAAAGTAATAGACCTCCTCCCGAGACATTTCGATCAGACTCGGTATCCCGGTTCTTCAAGACATCCTCGATAATGGTAAAACAAATCCAGCAAAGCCGCCCGATGCGCCGACATCCTGATGGGAGCTGCACATATCTCGTTCTCAGGGCAACACCAGATAGGTCAAGGTACAAGTAAAACCAGCCCTCAAGTTTCCCCGAGGTGGCCTCGCAGGCTTCCCATTTCGGACCAACACTTAGACAAGCACTGGCCCAGTGGGGTTAAAATAAAGATGACCCTCGGGATGCGCGACTCCCAAGGGAAAAAGGCTAGGTGGCGAATGATAAAACCAAGATTGGGCCTTGCTGGAGGAGTTTTATTCAAAGCGAACTGTCAAGGGGTTCCCATTATAACCCAACCGCGTAAGGAACGCAAAATCCGGGAACATAACACCGATATGACGGAAACTAGGGCGGCAAGAGTGGAACAAAACACCAGGCATAAGGCCGAGCCTTCCACCCTTTACCAAGTATATAGATACATTAATTAAATAAGATATAGTGTGATATCCCAACAAGTAAATATGTTCCAACAAGGAACAACATCTCCATGTTCCAACAAGGAACAAACTTCGATCTTCACCTGCAACTAACAACGCTATAAGAGGGGCTGAGCAAGGCGGTAACATAGCCAAACAACGGTTTGTTAGGACAAGGTGGGTTAGAGGCTTGGTTCAACAATATGGGAGGCATGAAAAGCAAGTGGTAGGTATCGCAGCATAGGCATAGCAAAAGAGCGAGCAACTAAGCAAGCAAAGATAGAAGTGATTTCGAGGGTATAATCATCTTGCCTGAAATCCCGCAAAGAAGAAGAACGGGTCCATGAAGAAGACAAACGGACATAGACGAACGGGTCCTCACAAACGCGACGTTACGGGAACCAACCCGAAGAAGCAAACACCAGAAAGAAGCACACAACATAGTAAACAACCAACACATGAACATGTTATGATATGCGGGATGCGGTATGCGATGCATATGCGTGATTGGACAAGGAATGCATGAACCTGGCCTCAACTTGGAAAACCAAGTGTGCCACTGGAAAGATGAGATGAAATCGCTTGAAAACGATATAAAGAACGCCGGAATCGGAGCTACGGTTTGGAAATGGCAAGCAATGCAAATGTGACCACGGTCTGCGATTTACAGCAAGTAGCCATCTAAATGCAACAAGATGAACATGCTACAACACCCAAACATGGCATCAAAATACATGGAAGGGATCCATTCTTGATGCTTAACAAAAGTCTAGCACTGAGCTACGGCCAATTCATCCATTAACAGGTTCAAACAAGCATGGCAAAAATGCATTTGGTAAACAGATTTCAGACTTAGTGAAATTAACACAAGCCTGGAATTTCAGATCAGATAGTACTCTTCGGAGCATGAAAACTATAAGCTACAGGACCTGAACATGTCAAAGTAAAGCATGGCATGGAGCTACTCAAAGATCTTAACAAAAGTCCCTTACTGACCTTGAGCCAAAAGGGATCAGAAAATACATTTGCAAGCATGTGAACATGGCAAAAACATAATCAGTTTTCAGACTTAGTGAAAACTGGAGCATGCTGAAATAGATATCAAGTAGGCATGTTTACGAGCTCGATGCACTCACTACAGAGCAAGTCATGGCAAACTAAGCATACACTCATCAAGAATACACAAAATACAAGCTAGACATGGCAAGAACAATAGCATAGCATGCACGGATCAACTACAACATCCACAGCAAAATCGCTAACAACTAGACAATCTGCCCAGATTCACGAAGTAGCAAAAGTAGAGCTCGATTGACTCAAGATGGGGTGCTCCATAATTGCAAACAAAGACATGGATGGATAGAGCACTAAAATATTAACAAAACATCCTTACTGATCATCCTCAAAAGAGGCACGGATCACTAGGAAACAACATGAACATATGACCATATGAGATAAACAGCTCAGGGACTTTGTGAAAATGCTAAGTCCCTGAAATCAGCATTACCAAGTGCCTCACTTTGCAAGCTTGTGCTAGTCACCATACACATCACAAAAATACATGGGTTGCACCTCTCGATAGATGGCAAAACCCTTAACAAAACACATGTAGAGCTCATGGGCATATCATGCATATAATAATCATGGCAAAAATGACAAATATCTAAATGGAGCAACAGATCTAACAATTATCTCAAGTAGCACTCTTCTAACAGCATTTCAGGCATCAAGATGAACTCAAATGAAAATGATGCAATGAGATGAAATGGTGTACTCTGAGACGAACATTTTGATATGCTATATGCTCAAATCGGAGTTACGGATGATGAGTTATGGCATGATGAACAAGAGCATCTGAATCAGGAAATTTGGGACTTGGTGGAAATATCACCTCGAGATCTAGAACTAGGGTTCCGAGGTCAACGACGATGACGGTGGCCTCTCCGGCGATGGGGCGGCGGGACGGCGCCGGATGATGGCCGGGGCGCTCGGGGACGGCCGGATCCGGTCCGGCCCGACAGGATCCGCGACAAGGGCG
>NC_041390.1:306808608-306869955 GCF_002162155.2 Triticum dicoccoides | reverse complement strand
CGACCGAGGCGGTGGGGCAGGACGCCGGCGAGCATGGCGGCAGCGGTGAGGCATACAGCGGCGAGCAGCGGCGTCGGGCGCGGCCCGGCGATGAGGTCCGGCGCGGCCTGGGCGCGCAAGAGCGGCGGCGGGTGCCTCCGGGCCCAGGCGGGCCTGACTCGGGCCCCACAGGCCACGGCAGAGGAGAGAGAGGCGTGGGCGAGGTGGCGGCGTCCAATTGGGTGAGGGCGGTGGCGGCGGTGACGTGGCGGCTCCCCATTGGTCGGAGTGAGGTGGCCGGGCGGGGTGGACATGTCCGGCCGCCGGGCGAACGTGTCCGGCGGCGCAAGGAGGACGAAGGTTAGGGTTTGTACCGCGAATATTTCAAAGAGGGAGCTAGGAGAGTCCAAATGAGGTGCGGTTTCCGGCCACGCGATTGTGATCGAACGACCGAGATGATGGAGAAGGTTTAGGTGGGTTTTGGGCCACTTTGGAGGGGTGTTGGGCTGCAACACACACGAGGCCTTTTCTGATGAGGACATCAATACCATTGTTACACCCATAGCCCCTACTGTTACATATACTGGACCAATTACTAGAGCTCGCGCACGCCAATTAAATTACCAGGTACTTTCGTTTCTTTGTAATGATTCTAATGTTCATGAGATTATGATGCTGCCTAAATTGGATACATTTGTTTTGCTTACAAATGTAGGGCCTAGCTTGGAGAGGGATGAACATTGGAGCAAGAACACGCATGGAGTTGATGGCATGCGCAAGGGGATCAAGAACAGAGTTACAAGTGATGATTTCAGGACTTTGAAGCCGCCATAAGGAGTGCATGAAGCATTGGACGAAATATACAAGATGCCACTTCATAATATTCGTCCATAGGCTATTCTAGGTGCTGCGTCACCTTATTAATGGGCCAGGCCCATGTAATTTCGAAATACTTAAGTGTAGGCTATATTTAGAGTCCGTATGTGTGGGGAAACAAGAGTTAGGGTTGGTTTCGGACCCCACCCTCAAGGGCCACGAAATTCCCCCCTCTTCCTCCATATATACAGCCCTTAGGGTGTCGTTTTGACGGCGGGTTTTGTTTAGATTAAAAGTTCGCCATAGCTGCAACTTCTCGTACTTCGTTTGTGTCCAACGACCAGACCAAGACGTCACAGAACCCCACCTTGATCAATAAAGCTTTCATCTTATATTTGCAATATCCAGATTGCAATCTCAGTTTCTTGCTTGTTCTTCGTTTGCTTGCAGGAAACAGACCCTCGTGGTCAGGTTGATCGTGCTCCGGCGTGGTCAATAACCCCTCGGAAGTTGGTTTAGCGATTGCTAAGGCGCGACGTCTCGCACGTTCGTAGTCGGATCGTCAAGGTCGACTCCCCCAGAAACGATAGCCACCATCTCAGCGAAACATCGGGACACCTTTGCCTCTATCAAGTGGTATCAGATTTCCAGGTTGCTCGGTGAGATTTTACAGTTTTTCGTAGATTAGATCGAGTCTGTTCTTCATACCTACAGTCCACGAAAAAGCCACACACAAAAATTAGGGTTAGTTCATCATATCCGAACCAATCTGAGCCTTTGCATAATCTTTTTAGGGTTTTTGCTTTGTTGAATTTGCGGTTGCATCGTCGTGTCAAGTTGCTGGTCTTAGAGTCTAGTCTTTTAGAGTTTCGAGTTCTGGTCATAAGTTGTCACGCCGCCGCCGCACCATCATCATCGCCCATCTACCACTTTTGCTTATCCGCCACCGCTCTGAATCCATATCCATATACCACCACCAATCCGTATCCATATACTACCACCAATCTCTATCCATATACCACCACCGCTGCCATATACCACAACCATATATCCACCACCAATCCGAGTTCTTCTCATATTAGGTTTGTTCATGAGATCAATCTAAATTCCAATTCGTGTTTCCCTGCCTACGTAGGTCTCGAAAAAAAGAGTCTGGAGACCCCCGGGCAGTTTTTAGGCCAAAATTTTCACGGGCAAATTTTTTTTCCCTATCCTATTTTTAGGCTTTTCTGAGTCTTTTGAGCCACGTGCCATCATAGTGATTTTTTGTCGCATTTTTTCGTCGTCGCTGCCCTGATTTCCGAAAAAAAAGTGGTAAAAAATTCGTGCCCATCCTATCAGTTTGACGAGGGAAGAGTTTTGAGACACTCGCCATTATAGTGAATTTTCGCAAAAAAAAAGAGGAGCGCAAAAAAAAAGAGCGAAAAAAAAGAGAGTTCCAGAGTGTGCTTTTCCCTTATTTACGTGCAGCGCCGAGATTTTGTTAGTGTTCTAGGCTCGCGTCTCTAGCACGGTCTAGCCTAGGACCAGCACAGTACCGTCGTTGAGCGTTTATTCAACTTTGCATCTCTGAATTGATTATTGCTGACCCTTTTTGCTACCATACTATAAGCCTTCCCAGCTCCACATACATCTACGTCGTGTGTTTGACTCTCCCTGGCAATCGCTCTATCCAAGCTTTTGAGAGTTTTGTCTACAACGGTTGTCGATCACCGCCTGCTGCTGGGTAAGAACTGGTAAGAATTTGAGATTTGCTTGACGGATTTGTGACACCCGCCACCACCACCACTTGTTAGTAGTCTGTAGGATCATATTCTTGTGTGTTTCTATTGTTGCTAACCATGCCAGGATCACAAGCCGACGAGACTGACTGGGAGAACTTGACGAACAAGGAGCTTCATGATACGTTTCAACAAATGATGAGTGGACAGGTGCACGATGTGATAAACAGATTTGAAGAGGCCATGGAGAAGATAGATGGCATGGAGAAGACGTTTGAAACAAAGCTCGATAACAAGTTTGCTGAATTGCTTTCGCGTTTTCCACCACCACCACCGGCTGCTCCTGCCGCACCTCTGCAACAACAGCAACAACACCGACTACCCCCACGTCAGGAAACAGCCCTCTGCCGAGCGAGCCGTGTCCCTCTTCAGTTGGGCCAAACTGCTGGTGCTGCTGTTGATACTTCTGTGGCTCCTACTGCTGATGTGGAGGAGGATGATTATGTAGGAGATTATGAGGATGAGGTTGATCAAAATCAGAACTACGTGCCACCACCAGCACAGCAACCACCAGGTCATCCAGATGCAAATAATGGCAATGGTAGGGCTCACCCTCAGGTACGAGATCATGACCATCTCCCTAAACTAAAATTGAATATTCCACCATTTGAGGGTAGATATGTTCCTGATATATATCTTACTTGGGAGTTAGAAACTGAACAACGATTTACATGTTTACAATATCCCGAGGAGAGACGTGTTCCTGCTGCTGTTTGTGCTTTCACTAGTTTTGCATGTGTTTGGTGGTCTGAGCATTGTAGATTATATCCTATTCCGGCTACTTGGGCTGCTTTGAAAACTGCTATGCGTACTCGTTGGGTTCCACCATATTATCAACGTGAATTACTTCAAAAATTGCAGCGCTTAAGACAGGGAAAAAATTCTGTAGAAGAATATTATCAGGAATGACAAACTGGCATGATTAGATGTGGTATTGTTGAGGAGAATGAAGCTATGCTGGAACATTTTATGGGTGGATTAAATAGAGAGATTCAGATGATTCTAGAGTATAAGGAGTATACTAATATCACTCGTTTATTCCATCTTGCTTGTAAAGCTGAACGTGAAGTGCAGGATCGACAGGCATTGGCGCGGACTAACTTTTCTGTAGGTCGACCTTCATCATGGACACCACGTGCATCATCTACTTCCACACGTTCTGCTACACCGGCGCCTCCATCGGCTGCCACCTCCAACCGTGATACAATAAAGCAGGCACAATCACCACTATCTGCCAAGAGCACACCTTCTGGGCCTGCAAAGAGCTCTTCTTCATCCATGGCATCAACAGGGCAAACACATGATATTATTTGTCGATGTTGCAAGGGTGGAGGTCATTATGCGAGAGAATGCCCGTCTAAGCGTGTGATGATTGTTACTGAGGATGGTGGTATGAGTCCGCTAGTGACTATGATGAGGAGACTTTGGCTCTTATTACACGTGACGAACACGGTGGAGACGATTCTGATCATGAGACGCAATACATGGCTCCTGAAGATGCTGACAGGTATGAATGTTTAGTTGCTCAACGTGTTTTGAGTGTGCAGGTTACACAAGCTCAGCAAAATCAGAGGCATAATTTGTTCCATACAAAGGGAGTTGTGAAGGAACGTTCTGTTCGCGTGATCATAGATGGAGGGAGCTGCAATAACTTGGCTAGCATGGAGATGGTGGAGAAGCTATCTCTCACCACAAGACCACATCCACATCCTTACTACATCAAATGGTTCAACAACAACTGCAAGATTAAGGTAACACGTACTGTTCGTGTGCATTTTAGTATCTCTACATATGCTGATTATGTTGATTGTGATGTGGTACCTATGCAAGCATGTTCCTTATTACTTGGTAGACCATGGCAATTTGATAAAAATTCTGTACACCATGGTAGAAACAATCAGTATACTCTTGTTCATAACGATAAAAATATTACTTTGCTTCCTATGACTCCTGATTCCATTTTGAAAGATGATATTAATAGAGCTAATAAAGCAAAACAGGAGACAAATAAGAGTGAAAATCAGATTGTGGCAAAAGAATTTGAGCACCAAATGAAGCCTAATAATAAACCATCTACTGTTGTTTCTGAAATTAAATTGAAAAGTGCATGTTTACTTGCCACCAAATCTGATATTGATGAGCTAGATTTTAGCAAATCTGTTTGCTATGCTTTTGTGTGCAAAGAGGCATTATTTTCATTCGAGGACGTGCCTTCCTCTTTGCCCCCTGCTGTCACTAACATTTTGCAGGAGTTCGCTGACGTCTTTCCACAAGACGTGCCACCGGGATTACCACCTATTCGAGGGATTGAGCATCAAATTGACTTAATTCCCGGTGCTTCTCTACCCAACCATGCACCATACCGTACCAATCCAGAGGAGACGAAGGAGATTATGCGTCAAGTACAAGAACTGCTCGACAAAGGTTATATACGCGAATCCCTTAGTCCTTGTGCTGTTCCTATCATTTTAGTGCCGAAAAAGGATGGTACGTCGCGTATGTGCGTTGATTGTAGAGGCATTAATAATATTACTATTCGTTATCGTCATCCTATTCCTAGGTTAGATGATATGCTTGATGAATTGAGTGGCTCTACAATATTCTCCAAAGTTGATTTGCGTAGTGGATACCATCAAATTCGTATGAAATTGGGAGATGAATGGAAAACAACATTTAAAACTAAGTTTGGATTATATGAGTGATTAGTCATGCCTTTTGGGTTAACTAATGCACCTAGTACTTTCATGACGTTAATTAACGAAGTTTTACGTGCTTTCATTGGACGATTTGTGGTAGTTTACTTTGATGACATATTGATTTATAGCAAATCTTTGGAGGAACATTTGGAACATTTACGTGCTGTTTTTATTGCTCTACGTGATGCACGTTTGTTTGGAAACCTTGGAAAGTGCACCTTTTGCACCGACCGGGTATCTTTTCTTGGCTATGTTGTTACTCCATAGGGAATTGAAGTTGATAAAGCCAAGATTGAAGCTATTGAGAGTTGGCCGCAGCCCAAAACGGTCACACAAGTGAGGAGTTTCCTTGGCCTCGCTGGTTTCTAGAGGCGTTTTGTGAGAGATTTCAGCACCATTGCTGCACCTCTCAACGAGCTTACAAAGAAGGATGTGCCTTTTGTTTGGGGTACCGCACAAGAAGAAGCCTTCACGGTATTGAAAGATAAGTTGACACATGCTCCTTTACTCCAACTTCCTAATTTCAATAAGACTTTTGAGCTTGAATGTGATGCTAGTGGAATTGGATTAGGAGGTGTGTTATTACAAGATGGAAAACATGTTGCATACTTTTCTGAAAAATTGAGTGGGCCTAGTCTGAACTATTCTACTTATGATAAAGAATTATATGCTCTTGTTTGGACCTTAGAAACATGGCAACATTATTTATGGCCCAAGGAATTTGTTATACATTCTGATCATGAATCTTTGAAACACATTAAAAGTCAAGCAAAACTGAACCATAGACATGCTAAATGGGTTGAATTCATTGAGACTTTCCCTTATGTCATTAAACACAAGAAGGGTAAAGAAAATGTTATTGCTGATGCCTTGTCTCGTCGTTATACTATGCTTTCACAACTTGACTTTAAAATATTTGGTTTGGAGACCATCAAAGATCAATATGTTCACGATGCTGAATTTAAAGATGTATTGCAGAATTGTAAGGAAGGGAGAACTTGGAACAAGTTCGTTCTTAACGTTGGATTTGTGTTTCGTGCTAACAAGCTATGCATTCCAGCTAGCTCCGTTTGTCTTTTGTTGTTGCAGGAGGCGCATGGAGGAGGGTTAATGGGACACTTTGGCGTTAAGAAGACGGAGGATATACTTGCTACACATTTCTTTTGGCCAAAGATGAGCGTTTTGTTGCTCGCTGCACTACATGTGAAAGAGCTAAGTCACGACTCAATCCTCATGGTTTATATATGCCTTTGCCTGTACCTAGTGTTCCTTGGGAGGATATATCTATGGACTTTGTTTTAGGTTTACCTCGAACAAAGAAGGGGAGGGATAGCATATTTGTTGTCGTAGATAGGTTCTCGAAAATGGCACACTTTATACCATGTCATAAAAGCGATGATGATGTTAATGTTGCTGATTTGTTCTTTCGTGAAATTATTCGCTTACATGGTGTGCCAAATACTATTGTTTCAGATCGTGATACTAAATTTCTTAGCCACTTTTGGAGATGTTTATGGGCTAAGTTGGGGACTAAGATGCTTTTTAGTAGTACTTGTCACCCCCAAACTGATGGACAAACTGAAGTAGTCAATAGAACTTTGTCTACTATGCTTAGGGCTGTTTTGAAGAATAACAAGAAAATGTGGGAAGAATGCTTGCCTCATATTGAATTTGCTTATAATCGTTCATTGCATTCTACTACTTAGATGTGCCCTTTTGAAATTGTGTATGGTTTCCTACCTCGTGCACCTATTGATTTGTTGCCTCTTCCATCTTCAGAGAAGGTTAATTTTGATGCTAAAGAACGTTCTGAATTGATTTTAAAAATGCATGAGTTAACTAAGGAAAACATTGAGCGTATGAATGCTAAATATAAACTTGCTGGAGATAAGGGTAAAAAACATGTTGTGTTTGCGCCTGGAGATCTTGTTTGGTTACATTTGCATAAAGATAGATTTCCTAATTTGCGCAAATCAAAGCTAATGCCACGTGCTGATGGTCCTTTTAAGGTGTTAGAGAAAATAAATGATAATGCATATAAACTTGAGCTACCTACAGATTTTGGGGTTAGTCCCACTTTTAACATTGCAGATTTTAAGCCTTATTTGGGTGAGGAAGATGAGCTTCCGTCGAGGACGACTTCATTCAAGAAGGGGAGGATGATGAGGACATCAATACCATTTTTACACCCATAGCCCCTACTGTTACATATACTGGACCAATTACTAGAGCTCGCGCACGCCAATTAAATTACCAGGTACTTTCGTTTCTTGGTAATGATTCTAATGTTCATGAGATTATGATGCTGCCTAAATTGGATACATTTGTTTTGCTTACAAATGAAGGGCCTAGCTTGGAGAGGAATGAACATTGGAGCAAGAACACGCATGGAGTTGATGGCATGCGCAAGGGGATCAAGAACAGAGTTACAAGTGATGATTTCAGGACTTTGAAGCCGCCATAAGGAGTGCATGAAGCCTTGGACGAAATATACAAGATGCCACTTCATAATATTCGTCCATAGGCTATTCTAGGTGTTGCGTCACCTTATTAATGGGCCAGGCCCATGTAATTTCGAAATACTTAAGTATAGGCTATATTTAGAGTCTGTATGTGTGGGGAAACAAGAGTTAGGGTTGGTTTCGGACCCCACCCTCAAGGGCCACGAAATTCCCCCCTCTTCCTCCATATATACAACCCTTAGGGTGTCGTTTAGACGGTGGGTTTTGTTTAGATTAAAAGTTCTCCATAGCTGCAACTTCTCGTACTTCGTTTGTGTCCAACGACCAGACCAAGACGTCACAGAACCCCACCTTGATCAATAAAGCTTTCATCTTATATTTGCAATATCCAGATTGCAATCTCAGTTTCTTGCTTGTTCTTCGTTTGCTTGCAGGAAACAGACCCTCGTGGTCAGGTTGATCGTGCTCCGGCATGGTCAATAACCCCTCGGAAGTTGGTTTAGCGATTGCTAAGGCGCGACGTCTCGCACGTTCGTAGTCGGATCGTCAAGGTCGACTCCCCCAGAAATGATAGCCACCATCTCATCGAAACATCGGGACACCTTTGCCTCTATCATTTTCAGTCCCTCGGTTAACCGTTGGAGTATCAAATGAAGTCCAAATGGTACAAAACTTGACAGGCGGTCTACCAATAGTAAACCAAGGCCGCATGGCAAGTCTCGGTCCAATCCGGAAATGTTTAATCCCCACACACAAGAAGAAGGTAGAAATGACCACCGGAGGAGAACGAAGCGCCAGATTGCAAAACGAACAACGAGGAAAATGCTCGGATGCATGAGACGAACATGTATGCAAATGAAATGCACATGATGACATGATATGCAATGCATGACACGCAAGCAATGACAAGGCAACAACAGCGAATAACTGGACGACACCTGGCACATCGGTCACGGGGCGTTACAACCCCACACGTCAGGTTTGACCTGGACCTGGTCAGCTGACTTGCTGATGTCAGTCTGATGTCATGCTGACGCAGTAAGCATTTTCTGGAATATTTCTAATTCAAAAATGATTTGGAAATTTCAGAAAATTTTGCAAACTTTGAAAAATCATAGAAATTCAACCGTAGCTCCAAATGAAATAATTTATATATGAAACATTATCAGAAAAATTCAAGGAATCCATCTGTACCATCTTCATGCATGTTTGAGCAAGTTAACCTCACTATTTAGGATGAAACATGATTAGGGAAAATTTCATAATAGGTTTGGAGTTGGAATTTGATACAGTTTTGAATTCCACTTCAATTAAAATGACTTTCTGTTGCATTAGCCCAAATCACAACATATTGCCATGTCATGATCATGCATCATATTGTTGCATTGCATTGATTGTATTCTTCCTTGTTTGCCGGTAATTGCCCCCTCTCAGTAGACGTTGTTTCCGACGACGTGATTGATGACACCGATGAAGAACTATATTATCTTCAGGAGTGCCAGGCAAGCAAAACCCCCTTGTTCATTCCGATACAATCCCCCTCTCTCGCTCCTGCTCTCTTTTACTGCATTAGGACAACAATGATTCAACTGTTACATGCTGCGGTAGTTGAACCCCTTTCCTCTGCATGACCTGTCATTGCCACAGTAAATAGATGAAACCCACTAGCATGAGTAGGAGTTGTTTGAGCCCTGATGTGCCTACTCATTCATGTTTGTTTGTCATGCCTGCTACTGCTTAGAGTTGAGTCAGTTTTGATTCATCGGGGATGAATCGGAGGTGTGTGAACATGTCCTACTGTGTGAGCTAAGTGTGTGAACACGATTTGGTAAAGGTAGCAGTGAGAGGCCATGTAGGAGTACATGGTGGGTTGTCTCAATGAACCCGTCCTTAGGATTTGAGTTCTGTGTTTGTCATCCATGAAACAGTTACTACCATGCATTGGGCCCGAAACCAATGGACCCTCTCGGCTTCTTGATCACCCTTGTCCTTTGTCCAGGAGTTGCAACTAGTTTCTGGTGTTTATAGGATATGTGTTGGCGGCCGTGCGTAGCGCTGACCCTAGGGGTGGGCTATGATGCGGTAGATACACCGTGGCACGGTGTACCGGGCGCCCGTTTGGTGTCCCGGGAACCCTGTTCACATCGTTCGGGGCCATATGTGGAAACCTCGGCCGGACTCCCTGCGGATGGGACCTGGATAGGCGATAAACCTGGACTAGAGACTTGAGTGTTTAGGTAGGCCATGGCCGACACCCTCGTTGGGCTTCCGCTTGAAGGTTGCCGAGTACATGTCATGTAAACGGCGGTAAGTGGTGAGAGCGTGTGTGAAGAAGTACACCCCTGCAGGGTTAACATCATCTATTCGAATAGCCGTGTCCGCGGTAATGGACTTCTGGGTTGCCTATAACAGTTCATAGACAAGTGAAAGTGGATACTCTAAAACTCGCAAGATAAGTGTGAGTGCTATGGATGGACTTCTCGTAGGGAGACGGGAGCGGATCCATAGTGGTGTATTGAATGGTGAATATGTGGACTCGTGTGCGCCACCTCAAAGAGTTGCTTGCTGTCGTAGTTCAGGTTAGCCACTGAGTCAAAGCTGGCTTGCTGTAGTTAAACTCCACTACCCCTTGTTGATACCGATGCATATGTAGTTAGTTCTGATGTAAGTCTTGCTGGGTACAATTGTACTCACGTTTGCTTAATTTATGTTTTGCAGAGAGACTTCGGTCTCGCTAGTAGTACCACGTGGACTTCGACGTTTAGCTTGATACCTCGGCTACAATCTTGTGCCCTCGACAGGATCGGGTAGATAGTCAGGCTTCTGAGCCTTCTTCTTTTGTAGTTGTCTGTACTCAGAAAGGTAAGCTTCCGCGTGTGCTTTGACTTGTATGCTCTGAATGTTGGGTCATGAGACCCATGTTTGTAATATCTCGCTCCTCGAAGCCTAATGAATAATACTCTGAGTCGTAGAGTCTTGTTGTGATGCCATGTTGTATTGCACATATTGAGCATATTGTGTGTATGATTGAAATGCTTGGTAGGTGTGGGATCCGACAACCTGGTGGTTTATCCTTGGTAGCCTCTCTTATGGGGAAATGTAGTCTTGTGCTTCCATGAGCCATAGTAGTCCGCTACAGCACGGTTCACCGGAGTCCTGCTAGCCCAGCACTACTACTCAGGACACTTGACTGGCCGGCATGTGTTTCACTTTGTTCCTGTGTCTGTCCCTTCGGGGAAACATCACGCGGTGACATCTGGAGTCCTGCCTAGCCTGCTACAGCCTGGGTTCCTGGAGTCATGTTAGCCCAGTGCTACAGCCCGGATTCACACGCTGCTGACTGACATGCTCGATGTTGATTCATGTATGCATGTCCCCGTAAGTTAGTGCCACTTTGGGTTCACGACTAGTCATGTCGGCCTGGGTTCTCTGTCATATGAATGCTAGCGACACTGTCATATACGTGAGCCAAAAGGCGCAAACGGTCCTGGGCCCTGGTAAGGCGACACCCGTGGGCATACCGTGCGTGAGGCCTCAAAGTGATATGGGGTGTTACAGGCTAGATCGGTGTGACTTAGAATCGAGGTCCTGACACTAAAATTGCAACACAGCAACAGACTGCTATGGAACATATTCAAATATTGTTAGACAAAAGCGATGACATGTTGGAAGCGGAAATGACTCGAACTCAGTCCTTAATTGAAGACATTAAAAATCTTCATGTTAAGTACGAAGAGCTTGAAAGTCTTCATGAAACGCTCTCAACTACTCATGAAAAGCTCTCCTACGATTATCTTCAAAGGAAGCAAGAACTTGAGAGCTGATACGTCCATTTTGCATCATGCTTTTATATCGATATTTATTGCATTATGGACTGTTATTTCACTTTATGTCACAAGACTTATGGCTATTCTCTCTTATTTTACAAGGTTTACATAAGAGGGAGAATGCTGGCAGCTGGAATTCTGGTCTGGAAAAGGAGCAAATATTAGAGACCTATTCTACGCAACTCCAAAAGTCCTGAAACTCCACGGAACGTCTTAAAAGAAATAAAGAAAAATCCATGCCAAAGATGAAGGCCAAGGGGCCCACACCCTGCTCACGAGGGTGGGCCCCCCTAGGGCACGCCCCCCTATCTCGTGGGCCTCCTGGCGGCTCTCCGATGCCCATCTTCTCCTATATGAGGTCTTTCGATGAGAAAAAAATAAGAAGGAACTTTTCGGGATGAGACTCCGCCGCCACGAGGCGGAACCTTGGCGGATCCAATCTAGAGCTCCGGCAGAGCTATTCTGTCGGGGATACTTCCTTCCTGTAGGGGGAAATCATCACCATCGTTATCACCAACGCTCCTCTCATCGGGAGAGGCCAATCTCCATCAACATCTTCACCAGCACCATATCATCTCCAAACCCTAGTTCATCTCTTGTATCCAATTCTTGTCTCAAAGTCTGGGATTGGTGCTAGTAGTGTTGATTACTCCTTGTAGTTGATGCTAGTTGGTTTAATTGGTGGAAGATCATATGTTCAGATCCTATATGCATATTAATACCCCTCTGATTATGAACATGTTTATGCTTTGTGAGTAGTTACGTTTGTTCCCGAGGACATGGGAGAAGTCTTGCTATTAGTAGTCATGTGAATTTGGTATTTGTTCGATATTTTGATGAGATGTATGTTGTCTCTCCTCTAGTTGTGTTATGTGAACGTCGACTACATGACACTTCACCATTGTTTGGGCCTAGAGGAAGGCATTGGGGAGTAATACATAGATGATGGGTTGCTAGAGTGACAGAAGCTTAAACCCTAGTTTATGCGTTGCTTCGTAAGGGGCTGATTTGGATCCATATGTTTCATGCTATGGTTAGGTTTACCTTAATACTTTTGTTGTAGTTGCGGATGCTTGCAATAGAGGTTAATCATAAGTGGGATGCTTGTCCAAGTAAGGGCAGTACCCAAGCACTGGTCTACCCACATATCAAATTATCAAAGTATTGAACGTGAATCATATGAATGTGATGAAAACTAGCTTGACGATATTCCCATGTGTCCTCGGGAGCGCTTTTCCTATTATAAGAGTTTGTTCCGGCTTGTCCTTTGATACAAAAGGATTGGGCCACCTTGCTGCACTTTATTTACTTTTGTTACTTGTTGCTCGTTACAATTTATCATATCAAAAAACTATCTGTTACCACTTATTTCAGTACTTGCAGAGAATACCTTGCTGAAAACCGCTTATCATTTCCTTCTGCTCCTCGTTGGGTTCGACACTCTTACTTATCGAAAGGACTACAATAGATCCCCTATACTTGTGGGTCATCAAGACTCTTTTCTGACGCCGTTGCCGGGGAGTGTAGCGCCTTTGGTAGGTGGAATTTGCTAAAGAAAAATTTATATAGTGTGCTGAAATTTATTGTCACTTGTTACTATGGAAAGTAATTCTCTGAGGGGCTTGTTCGGGGTATCTTCACCCCGTCCAGTAGAGCAAAGAGTTGCTCCTCAACCTACTGAACCTATTGAAAATGAAACTCCTTTTGAATTTCCTGCGGCTATGTGGAAAAACTGCTAGCTGGCCCTTTTACAGGAGATGGAACAAAGCATCCCGATGAGCACTTAATATATGTGGATGAAGTTTGTGGATTATTTAAGCTTGCAGGTATACCAGATGATGTTGCTAAGAAGAAGGTCTTCCCTTTATCTTTGAAGGGATACGCATTGATATGGTATAGGGTATGTGATGATATGAGATTCTGGGACTATGAAAGATTGAAGTTGGAATTTCATCAAAAGTATTACCCTATGCATCTCGTTCATCGTGATCGCAATTACATATATAATTTCTGGCCTCGCGAAGGAGAAAGCATCGCTCAAGCTTGGGGAGGCTTAAATCAATGTTATATTCATGCCCCAATCATGAGCTCCCGAGAGAAATAAGTATGCAAAGTTTTTATGCTCGGCTTTCTGAAAACAATCACAACATGCTCGATACTTCTTGTGCTGGCTCTTTTATGATGAAGACTATTGAATTAAGATGGAATTTATTGGATAGAATTAAACGCAACTCTGAAGATTGGGACCTCGACGAAGGTGAGGAGTCAGGTATGACACCTAAGTTTGATTGTGTTAAATCTTTCATGGATACCGATATTTTCCGTAAGTTTAGCACTAAATATGGACTAGACTCTGAGATAGTAGCTTCTTTTTGTGAATCTTTTGCTACTTATGTTGATCTCCCTAAGGAGAAGTGGTAAAAAATCATCCTCCCATAGAAGTAAAAGTAGCTGCACCTATTAAAGTTGAAGAAAAGACTGTCACTTATAATGATCCTATTGTTCCTACTTCTTATATTGAGAAACCACCTTTCGCTATTAGAATAAAGGATCATGCTAAAGCTTCAACTGTTGTTCGTAAAAGCAATATTAGAACTTATACACCTCCTGAACAAGTTAAAGTAGAACCTAATATTGCTATTGTTAAAGATCTCTTGTCTAATAATATTGATGGGCATGTTATTCAGTTCGAAGGTGAAACTGCTAGAATTGCTAAACCTTGTGCTAAAGATAAACATAGACCCGTGGTAGGCGTGCCTGTTATTTCTGTTAAAATAGGGGATCATTGTTATCATGGCTTATGTGATATGGGTGCTAGTGCTAGTGCTAGTGTTATACCGCATACTTTATATGAAGAAATTAAGAATGAAATTGCACCTGCTGAGTTAGAAGATATTGATGTCATAATTAAACTTCCCAATATGCTATTTCAGCAATGGGAATTGTTCGAGACATTGAAGTCTTGTGTGGGAAAACTAAATATCCTGCTGATTTTCTTGTTCTTGGTTCCCCACAATATAGTTTTTGTCCTATTATATTTGGTAGACCCTTCTTAAATACTGTCAATGCTACCATAGATTGCACAAAGAATGTTGTTACTATTGGCTTGGATGATATGGTTCATGAGTTTAATTTCTCTAAATTTAGTAAACAACATCGTGAGGAAGAATTACCTAGTAAGGATGAAATTATTGGTCTTGCTTCTATTGCAGTACCTCCTAGTGATCCTTTAGAACACTATTTGCTAGACCATGAAAATGATACGTTCATGAATGAAAGAAGGGAAATAGAGGAAGTATTCTTTAAACAGGAACCTGTTCTGAAACACAACTTGACTGTTGAAATCTTAGGGGATCCTCCTCCACCCAAGGGTGATCCCGTGTTCGAGCTTAAACCTTTGCTTGATAATCTTAAATATGCCTATCTTGATGAAAAGAAGATATATCCTGTTATTATTAGTGCTAACCTTTCAGAGCGTGAAGAAGAAAGATTATTGAAAACTCTGAAGAAGCATCGTGCTGCTATTGGATATACTCTTGATGATCTTAAGGGCATTAGTCCCACTCTATGCCAACATAAAATAAATTTGGAAGTAGATGCCAAACCAGTTCGTGATCCTCAACGACGTCTGAATCCTAAAATGAAAGAAGTGGTAAGAAAAGAAATACTAAAGCTTCTGGAGGCAGGTATAATCTACCCCATTGCTGCTAGTGAGTGGGTAAGTCCTGTCCATTGTGTCCCTAAGAAGGGAGGTATTACTGTTGTTCCTAATGATAAAGATGAATTGATTCCACAAAGAATTATCACAGGTTATAGGATGGTAGTTGATTTCCGCAAATTAAATAAAGCTACTAAGAAAGATCATTACCCCTTACCTTTTATTGATCAAATTCTAGAAAGATTATGCAAACACACACACTATTGCTTTCTAGATGGTTATTCTGGTTTCTCTCAAATACCTGTGTCGGCTAAAGATCAATCAGAGACTACTTTTACATGCCCTTTTGGTACTTTTGCTTATAGACCTATGCCTTTTGGTTTATGTAATGCACCTGCTACCTTTTAAAGATGCATGATGGCTATATTCTTGACTTTTGTGAAATGATTTGTGAGGTTTTCATGGATGACTTTTCTGTCTATGGTTCCTCTTTTGACGATTGCTTGAGCAATCTTGATCGAGTTTTGCAGAGATGTGAAGAAACTAATCTTGTCTTGAATTGGGAAAAGTTCCACTTTATGGTTAATGAAGGTATTGTTTTGGGGCAAAAAGTTTCTGAAAGAGGTATTGAAGTTGATAAAGCCAAGGTTGATGCTATTGAAAAGATGCCATGTCCCAAGGACATCAAAGGTATAAGAAGTGTCCTTGGTCATGCCGGGTTTTATAGGAGGTTCATTAAGGACTTCTCAAAAATTTCTCGGCCTCTGACTAATTTATTGCAAAAAGATACACCATTTGTCTTTGATGATGATTATGTAGAAGCATTTGAAATACTTAAGAAAGCATTAGTCTCTGCACCTATTGTTCAGCCACCTGATTGGAATTTACCCTTTGAAATTATGTGTGATGCTAGTGATTATGTTGTAGGTGTTGTTCTAGGGCAAAGAGTCGATAAGAAATTAAATGTTATTCATTATGCTAGTAAGACTCTAGACAATGCTCAAAGAAATTATGCTACTACTGAAAAGGAACTTTTAGCAGTTGTATTTGCTTGTGATAAGTTCAGATCTTATATTGTTGATTCTAAAGTAACTATTCAAATAGATTGTGCTGCTATTAAATATCTTATGGAATAGAAAGATGCTAAACCTAGACTTATTAGATGGGTTCTCTTGCTACAAGAATTTGATTTGCATATTGTTGATAGAAAGGGAGCTGAGAACCCCGTTGCAGACAACTTGTCTAGGTTAGAAAATATTCTTGATGGCCCACTACCTATTAATGACGACTTTCCTGATGAGAAATTAAATGTTATAAGTACTTCTCGTAGTACTCCATGGTATGCTGATTATGCTAATTATATTGTTGCTAAGTTCATACCACCTAGCTTCACATACCAACAAAAGAAAAAGTTCTTCTATGATTTGAGACATTACTTTTCGGATGACCCACATCTTTATAAAGGAGTAGATGGTGTTATTAGGCGTTGTGTACCTGAGCATGAACAGGAACATATCCTATGCAAGTGTCATTCCGAGTCTTATGGAGGACACCACGCTGGAGATAGAACTGCACATAAGGTATTGCAATCTGGTTTTTATTGGCCTACTCTCTTCAAGGATGCCCGTAAGTTTGTCTTATCTTGTGATGAATGTCAAAGAATTGGTAATATTAGTAGACGTCAAGAAATGCCTATGAATTATTCACTTGTTATTGAACCGTTTGATGTTTGGGGCTTTGATTATATGGGACCTTTTCCTGCCTCTAATGGATACACACATATTTTAGTTGTTGTTGATTACGTTACTAAGTGGGTAGAAGCTATTCCAACTAGTAGTGCTGATCATAACACTTCTATTAAAATGCTTAAGGAATTTATTTTTCTGAGGTTTGGAGTCCCTAGATATTTAATGACTAATGGTGGTTCACACTTTATTCGTGGTGCCTTCCGTAAAATGCTTGCTAAATATGATGTTAATCATAGAATTGCATCCCCTTATCACCCACAGTCTAGTGGTCAAGTAGAGTTGAGCAATAGAGAGCTCAAATTAATTTTGCAAAAGACTATTAATAGGTCTAGAAAGAATTGGTCTAAGAAACTTGATGATGCATTATGGGCTTATAGAACTGCATACAAAAATCCTATGGGTATGTCCCCGTATAAAATGGTCTATGGAAAAGCATGTCACTTACCTCTCGAACTAGAAGATAAGGCATACTAGGCTATTAATGAACTCAACTATGATTTTAAACTTGCCGGTGAAAAGAGGTTATTTGATATTAGCTCACTTGATGAATGGAGAACCCAAGCTTATGAAAATGCCAAGTTGTTTAAAGAAAAAGTTAAAAGATGGCATGACAAAAGGATACACAAGCGTGAGTTTAATGTAGGTGATTATGTATTGCTATACAACTCTTGTTTAAGATTTTTTGCAGGAAAACTTCTCTCTAAATGGGAAGGCCCCTACGTCATCGAGGAGGTCTATCATTCCGATGCCATAAAAATCAACAACTTCGAGGGCACAAATCCGAAGGTGGTAAATGGTCAAAGAATTAAACACTATATCTCAGGTAATCCCATAAATGTTGAAACCAATATTATTGAAACCATAACCCCGGAGGAATACATAAGGGACACTTTCCGGAACGTTTCAGACTCCGAAAAGGAATAGGTATGTGGTACGGTAAGTAAACCGACTCCAAAACAATTTTTAAGGCAATATTTCTCCATTTTGGAATATTTAGAAAAATAGAAAAATAAGTAGCAGTCCGGGAAGGACACGAGGGCCCCACGAGGGTGGTGGGCGCGCCCTACCCCCCTGGGCGCGCCCCCCTACCTCGTGAGCGCCTCGTGTGCCCTCCGGACTCCGTTTTCTTGCACGTTACGTATTTTGGTCGGTAAAAATTCATTATATATTCTCCCGAAGGTTTTGACTCCCGTATCACACAATTATCCTCTGTTTTCGTTTCGAGTTGTCCCGTTGCAGATTAAATCAACATGTCTTCCCAGGATTCAGAAGGAGAAAGCTATGTGGATGATTACTTAGCAAATCCAAAGGTCTATGGAGATGTGGAACACGATGGATGGACCACGGAGGAAGAAGAGGACTATGAACCCAAGGGGAAGGAGGAGACGAGCTCAGATGAAGATGAAGCACCATTACCTCAACTTGGGGACATGCACGTGGAGTTCAAAAAGTCAAGTCTCCCTGATAGAGTAAAGAAACCCAAGTTCGAGTTTATCCTTTTTCGTCTCTTGCAGGAAAATAAGCAGGACCTATGCAAAAAGATATTATCCCTGGAGTGGGAAATTGATGATCTGAGGGATCAAAATGCCGTCCTCAAGCGCAAATTAAGGGAGGAGCCTAAGCCATCAACTAAATCAACAACACCTCCACTGTCTCCTCCAACAAAGAATAATTGAGTATCTGGGTATGGGCACTCCCCTTGGCAACTGCCAAGCTTGGGGGAGGTGCCCCTGTATCGTATCACCATCACAACTCCTATCTTTACCATTTTCTTAGTTCGATCCTATTAGTAGTATCTTGATCTAGTAGAATAAAGTTTATGGCATGATCTAGTTTTGAGTTTTGCTTTATGATCCCTCTATGTAATCGAGTCCGTGAGTTATATATAATAAAGATTGGTGTTGAGTCAAAGGTTTGATTATTTTGCCATGATCTTGGGTGAATAACAGAAAGAATAAAAGAATAAAAGAAATAAAAAGTTCATATTGATCTTATTGAGATAATGACTTCACATAGAAAGAGTATGATGATTAAAAGTTGTTGGGAGTTGGCAGACATAGCTTTGGTCATTGTTGCAATTAATAGGAAGTAATAAGGAAAGAGAGGTTTCACATATAGATATATTATCATTGACATCTTTTATGATTGGGAGCACTCATTAAAATATGACATGCTAAAGAGTTGATGTTGGACAAGGAAGACAACGTAATGAGTTATGTCTTTCTTATATCTGAGATAAAGTATGTTGTCATGGTTCCTCTAACTTGTTGAGCTTGCCTTTTCCCCCTCATGCTAGCCAAATTCTCAGCACCAAGTAGAAATGCTACTTGTGCTTCCAAATATCCCTAAACCAGTTTTGCCATGAGAGTCCACCATATCTACCTATGGATTGAGTAAGATCCTTCAAGTAAGTTGTCATCGGTGCAAAGCAATAAAAATTGCTCTAAATATGTATGATTGATTGGTGTGAGAGAAACAAGCTTTATACGATCTTGTGATGTGGAAGTAATAAAAGCGACGGACTGCATAATAAAGGTTCATATCACAAGGGGCAATATAAAGTGACGTTCTTTCGCATTGAGATTTTATACATCCAACCATAAAAGCACATGGCAACCTCTGCTTCCCTCTGCGAAGGGCCTATCCTTTATTATTATCTTCTACCTTATGCAAGAGTCATGGTGATATTCACCTTTTCTTTTTTATTTTATCCTTTGGCAAGCTCAGCATGTTGGAAAGAACATGATATATATATATATATATATATATATATATATATATATATATATATATATATATATATATAATTGGATGTAGGGGAGCATGAACCATTATTGTTGACATTACCCTTGAGGTAAAAGGTTGTGGGGCAAAACTATAAGCCCATATCTTTCTCTGTGTCCGATTGAAACTCTGTAACCACAAGTATCGCGTGAGTGTTAGCAATTATGGAGGACTAAATGATAGTTGAGTATGTGGACTTGCTTTTCAGCTCTGACATAGACTCTTTCCGATGTTATGATAAATTGCAATTGCTTCAGTGACTGAGATTATAGTTTGTCGGAGTCCAATAAGGTTTATGATTTATACTTTTGCATTGTGAATATATCATCACTTGAACATAAGTAATCATATGAGAAAACCTATATATGTTGCTGTTATAAGAATAATCATGATGCCTTCATGTCCGTATTTTATTTTTATCGACGCCTCTACCTCTAAACATGTGGACATATTTATTGTTATCGGCTTTTCGCTCGAGGACAAGCGAGGTATAAGCTTGGGGGAGTTGATACGTCCATTTTGCATCATGCTTTTATATCGATATTTATTGCATTATGGACTGTTATTTCACTTTATGTCACAATACTTATGTCTATTCTCTCTTATTTTACAAGGTTTACATAAGAGGGAGAATGCCGGCAGCTGGAATTCTGGTCTGGAAAGGAGCAAATATTAGAGACATATTCTGCGCAACTCCAAAAGTCCTGAAACTCCACGGAACGTCTTAAAAGAAATAAAGAAAAATCCATGCCAAAGATGAAGGCCAGGGGGCCCACACCCTGCTCATGAGGGTGGGGGGCGCCCCCCCTAGGGTGCGCCCCCCTATCTCGTGGGCCCCCTGGTGGCTCTCCGATGCCCATCTTCTCCTATATGAGGTTTTTCGATGAGAAAAAAATAAGAAGAAACTTTTCGGGACGAGACTCTGCCGCCACGAGGCGGAACCTTGGCGGATCCAATCTAGAGCTCCGCCAGAGCTGTTCTGCCGGGGATACTTCCTTCCCGGAGGGGGAAATCATCACCATTGTCATCACCAATGCTCCTCTCATCGGGAGAGGGCAATCTCCATCAACATCTTCACCAGCACCATCTCATCTCCAAACCCTAGTTCATCTCTTGTATCCAATTCTTGTCTCAAAGTCCGGGATTGGTGCTAGTAGGTTGCTAGTAGTGTTGATTACTCCTTGTAGTTGATGCTAGTTGGTTTAATTGGTGGAAGATCATATGTTCAGATCCTATATGCATATTATTACCCCTCTGATTATGAGCATGAATATGCTTTGTGAGTAATTACATTCATTCCTGAGGACAAGGGAGAAGTATTGCTATGAGTAGTCATGTGAATTTGGTATTCGTTTGATATTTTGATAAGATGTATGTTGTCTAGCCTCTAGTGGTGTTATGTGAACGTCGACTACATAACACTTCACCATTATTTGGGCCTAGAGGAAGGCATTGGGAAGTAATAAGTAGATGATGGGTTGCTAGAGTGACAGAAGCTTAAACCCTAGTTTATGCATTGCTTTGTAAGGGGCTGATTTGGATCCATATGTTTCATGCTATGGTTAGGTTTACCTTAATACTTTTGTTGTAGTTGCGGATGCTTGCAATAGAGGTTAATCATAAGTGGGATGCTTGTTCAAGTAAGAACAGTACCCAAGCACCGGTCCACCCACATATCAAATTATCAAAGTATCGAACGTGAATCATATGAACGTGATGAAAACTAGCTTGACGATATTCCCATGTGTCCTCGGGAGCGCTTTTCCTATTATAAGAGTTTGTTCCGGCTTGTCCTTTGCTACAAAAGGATTGGGACACCTTGCTTCACTTTATTTACTTTTGTTACTTGTTGCTCGTTACAATTTATCATATCACAAAACTATCTGTTACCACTTATTTCAGTACTTACAGAGAATACCTTGCTGAAAACCGCTTATCATTTCCTTCTGCTCCGCGTTGGGTCCGACACTCTTACTTATCGAAAGGACTACGATAGATCCCCTATACTTGTGGGTCATCAAGAGCGCTCATGAAGATCTTCAAAAAGAGAATGAGTCACTTCGTGCTCGACAGATCTGTCCCGCTCAGAAAGGATTTGAACCACCATGTCTAAAATTCCTTGAGCGTGATAACGCTACTTCTGTTGCTGGATGTTCTACTGCTACTGCTACTGCAATATCTTCAACTGCTGATGTGGTAACTAACCTCTCTGTTGAGGATACCAGTACTATTGCTGATGAGAACGCCAGGTTGAAGACGTTGCTTGAAACAGGAATGTACAAGAGTCTCAAAGGGCATCAGACACTATGTGATGTCCACAACAGATTCTGAACCGAAACCCTAGGAAAGAGGGTGTTGGGTTCAAGAGGAAAATGAATGTTGATAGTTCTTACTAGAAGCCTAAGCAGTACCCCAAAACCACATGGGTTGCTGCAAAGGGACCTTCAGTGGATCCATCTACCTTATCTGGCTTCACTTGTGCTAACCCGATTATCATTGATGAATCCTCTAATGCAAACTATAAACTGCTTAAGAATCAGAATGGTGAAGTGTTTGCCAGGTATATTGGTGCTAACTACAGGAATGGACCACCTTTGAAGAAGATCTGGGTGCCCAAGAGTTGTCTTGAAAATCTTCAGGTGAATGTCATCATGACACCACCTAGGAAGAAGACAAACCCCAGACCAAAGGCTTCACATGGTCCAAAGGCTTCATACAGATAGAGGACTCACCAGAGTCGCCCTAACACAAATGTTTTGCAGGGAAACCATACTCAGGCCTATGAATATGAGCGTGTTCATAAGACCAAGAACTACTCTGCTTATTCTTATGAGTATTATTCACCTCCTGCAAGACTATTTTCTAGGGCCCCAAAGCCAAAGTTCTCAGATGCTGCACTTAGACTCATTGCTTCCAAGCCACCCCTAAAGATGTGGGTGGTTAAGAAAACTTAACTCTCTTTTGTAGGGAAAGGTCTCCAGCCGGAAAACAAAGGCGTTAGATACTATTGCTGGGGACCTAAACATCTTGTGGGGCGCAAGATAAAATGCCCAAATGGTCTTATTATGTATTTCGTTCCTGAGTCGCTTGTCATGCATCCTATTAGTCCTAACCAGGATCTGAGATTTCATAATCCACTTGCTCGTCAAATGTTTATGCTTCACAATACTCTTCCTGAAGCCTATCCCCCTAACTGCACTATAGGGTGTGACACCAGCTGCTTCAGAATGGATTGTTGATAGTGGATGCACTAACCACATGACTGGCGATTGAAGTCTTCTCATGGACTCAACCTTGCGTCCATCTGATAAGAGTCATATCACATTTGCTGACACTGGTAAAAGCAAGGTATTGGGTCTAGGTAGAGTCGCAATCTCAAAGGATCAGCACATGGATAAAGTGATGCTTGTTGAATCCCTTAGTTTCAAATTAATGTCTGTCGCAATGCTTTGTGACTTGAACATGATTGTGATATTTGGAAAATATCGTTGCCTTGTGCTAATGGAATCTGACAAGTCTCTAGTGTTTGAAGGGTACCGAAAAGGTGATCTCTACATGGTAGATTTCTCAGCAGGACCATAGTTGGCAGTATGTCTTCTAGCAAAAGCTTCAGAGTGCTGGCTCTGGCATCGGAGGCTAGGGCATGCTGACATGAGGAACTTGTTCACTCTCGCGAAGAAGAAGCATGTCGTAGGCATCGAGGGCGTCAAGTTCAAAAAGGATCATCTATGTGGTGCCTATGAAGCCGGGAAGATGACTAGGGCCAAGCATCCTTCGAAGACTATTATGACTACATCACGTCCCTTCGAGCTGCTTCACATGGACCTATTTGGCCCTACTCATTACTCCACTCTTACTACTATTGCTTGTCTCTATGGCTTCGTTATTGTTGATGATTACTCTAGATATACCTGGGTGCATATAATTCTCTACAAGACTGAAGTGTAGGATGTCTTCAGACGATTCGCCAATCGTGCCATGAAAAACTATGGCATCAAGATCAAGCACATAAGAAGTGACAACGGCACAGAGTTCAAGAACACCGGCCTCGACACTTATCTTGATACATTGGGCATCACTCATGAATTCTCAGCTCCATACACACCTCAGCAGAATGGCATCATGGAGCGCAAGAACAGAACACTCATTGAGATGGCTCGGACGATGCTTGATGAGTACAAGACTCCAAGGAAGTTCTGTCCTGAAGCTATTGATACTGCATGCCATGTCATCAACCGTGTTTATCTTCACAAGCTTCTAAAGAAGACATCATATGAGCTACTGACTGGTAAGAAGCCAAACGTAAGCTACTTCAGAGTATTTGGTGTCAGGTGCTAGATCAAGGATCCACATCACACTTCAAAATTTGCACCGAAAGCACATGAAGGTTTTATGCTTGGTTACGAAAAGGATTCGCACTCCTACAGAGTCTTCAACCTCTTTCACTATAAAGTGGTTGAAACTATGGATGTGCGGTTCGATGAGACTAACGGCTCGCAAAGAGAGCACCTGCCAAATGTGCTAGATGAAGTTCCACCTAGTGAATCCAACAATCTTGTGGGTACTGGAGAAATCATACCTTCAGAGGTACAGGCTGAAGAGGAACTTATCATTTCGGCACCAAATCAACCTGAAGACTCTGCTCAGCCTCAAGCCAATACTGAAGATGAAGACAATGATCAGCAAGAGCAAAGTCTTCGTCCAGTTCATCCTCGTGTTGCGAATGAAGTACAGATTGAGAAGATAATTGATAGCATCAATGCACCTGGTTGCCTTACTCGTTCAAGAGCAACGCAACTGGCAAATTTCTGTGGGCACTTTGCATTTGTCTCCATATCTGAACCCAAGAAAGTTGTTGAAGCCTTCATGGAACCTAAGTGGATTCAAGCTATGCAAGAAGAGCTTCAACAGTTCGAACTGAACTATGTGTGGGAATTGGTCAAGCGTCCTGATCCTCACAAGCACAATATCATAGGCACAAAATGGATCTATCGCAACAAACAAGATGAGCATGGTCAAGTTGTCAAAAGCAAGGCTCGTCTTGTTGCTCAAGGATATACTCAAGTTGAAGGAATTGACTTCGATGAAACATTCGCTCCGGTGGCTAGGCTTGAAGCCATTCGCATTCTGCTAGCCTATGCCAACCATCACAACATCCTCCTGTATCAAATGGATGTGAAGAGTGCCTTTCTCAATGGCAAGATTGTAGAAGAAGTGTATGTTGCACAACCACCTGGCTTTGAAGATCCAAAACATCCTGACATGGTTTACAAGCTGAACAAGGCAATGTATGGCCTCAAACAAGCCCATCGTGCTTGATATGACACACTCAAAGACTTCCTGAAGAGCAAAGGCTTCAAACCCGGTTCACTGGATCCCACTCTCTTCACTAAGACATACGATGGTGAACTGTTTGTGTGCCAGATCTATGTGGATGACATTATCTTCAGCTGCACTGACAAAAGATACAGTGATGAGTTTGGATACATGATGCAAGAGCAATATCAGATGTCCATGATGGGTGAGCTGAAGTTCTTTCTTGGTATTCAAATCTGTCAGCAAAGCAACAACATCTTCATATCTCAAGAGAAATACCTCAAAGACTGCCTGAAGAAGTTTGGAATGTAAGACTGCAAAGGTTACATGACGCCAATGCCAACCAAAAGTCATCTGGGTCCTGACGACAATGGTAAAGAATTTGATCTGAAGGTATACCGCTCCATGATTGGTTCTTTACTCTATTTGTGTGCATCTAGGCCAGATATCATGCTTAGCGTTTGCATGTGTGCCTGATTCCAAGCGGCACCAGAGGAATCGCATCACTTAGCTGTGAAGCGAATTCTTCGATATTTGGCTTACACCCCAACATTAGGATTATGGTATCCAAAGGGCTCAGAGTTTTATCTAGTTGGATTCTTAGATGCTGAATATGCTGGTGACAAGGTTGATCGCAAGTCTACATCAGGCACATGTCACTTTCTTGGATGATCTCTTGTCTGTTGGTCTTCAAAGAAGCAGAACTGTGTATCCACTTTTGAATCTGAATACATTGATGCTGGATCTTGCTGCGCTCAGCTTCTGTGGATGAAGCAAACTCTCAAGGACTATGTCATCCATATGAAGCATGTGCCACTCTACTGCGACAATGAAAGCACCATGAAGGACTCTGGGAATTCATCTTTTATTATTCCAGTATATTACTTTATTTATACCTTTAATTGATGATATTTATTTTACTGTAAATCGTGTAAAGATTATTTGGATTTGATACAGCTACCTGTGCAAGCATTTTACGATTAAGAATCAATTTCTTCTTGTACAGGTTGTGTATTAATTTACTATAACTATCGAATACTTTATATACCCGCGTTGCTGCGTTTATCCGAGTGATCCACAAACGACGAAAATCCCTCTTTTGCCTACCTCTATCTCGATGAGAGGAAACAAAAGCTCTTTTTACCTGTTGGGTAATCATTCGATTAAGTCTTAAATGAGCCCCTCTAAAGTTTGAGGCAAATGAACGCAGCCAACAACCTAGTTCAGCATTTGAAGACAAAGCACATTCAGATCCGTCGTCACTTTCTCAGAGATCATGTCATGAAGGAAGATATTGATATCATTCATGTCAACACTGAAGAGCAATTGGCAGATATCTTCACAAAGCCCTTGGATGAGGACAGGTTTTGCAAGTTGCGGTGTGAGCTAAATATCTTAGAATCCTCAAATGTCCTGTAATTGGACACACATCCTAACGCTTCTGCAAGTGATGACTTAGATGTGCAACACACTAAGTAAGGTATATCTTCAAACAATGAAGACATACACTCTAAGTGTGAATACATTAATGCGGAAATTGACTTCAGAGCGCCACAATAATTATGCGCCGTGTCTGGGTCTAGTACTTCCTATACGATGGGTAACGCCACCACCAAACTCTTGTTTGAAGTGTTTTTCATTTGACGTCTCATTTGCATAGTCTTCGCATTTGGTTTGTCTTCAACATTGATTCATCTTCGTGTTTATCTTCACAATGTTGATTTGGTATCATATTGGTATATACTTATATTAGTGTTCTGTCCTCTACAACATTCACTTATAGCTATGTCTTCATGCTCGAATATTTTGACCTAAGTGAATGTGATTGGCCCTAACCCCCTCTATGCTCCTATCTCAGATTCTATCTATCCAAATCATATGCATTCTATTGAATCTGTCGATTGTCTTCTCTGAATACTTGTCAGAAGAAGACGCAGAGACAAAATTGAATCTATTTTAATGCTCTATCCTTTTTGCTTGAAACCCGGAGAAGAGGGAACGACCACCCGACAATCCAGGTGTGCGTGGGAACATGGAACAACTTCGAATGTGTTGCATGTTCGCCACATGTCCCTCATATGTGAACCGCCAGGGGCACTAGCGTAATAACGATGTGTCGTCCATGTCCTTATAAATACACACCACACCCAGTCATTATCTTTTCTTCCATCTCTCCACAAACCCTAGCCCCACCGCTAGCTCTCGACGACGTTGGCGATGAAGCGCTTAGCTACTGCGACCTCACCGACACCATCCTCACGCCGGCCGCGGACCTCGTCTCCTCTGCCGCCGCCGTAGGTGTCTTCCGTCGCCAAGTTAGGGCATGGAAGATCGAACTTCTCGGCTTGCTCTCTACTCCGTCTAGCAGTTCTTCGTGTGGTAAATAAAACCTCCTTTTTACTGTCTTTTTGATCCGATAGATTCATCCTTTTCAACCACAAGTGGTTTCTGTCCCTACAAATTTGGATCTATCCTATTCTGCATCTCATAAAATGCCTAGTATATTCACTTATGCTTCACAAAGTAGTTAGATTCCTCACTTGTGCCTATTCATGGATTCGTACAAATCTGGAACCAACTCTCAACATATAAGTGAATGTCTTCGCGTCATGAGGTCAAAGTCTTCAAACTAATTTATCTTCAAAATCTTCTAAGAATGCATATGACCTCTTCCCCTTCCCTCGCATCTCTAATGTTGTCACAGGTACATGTCCATGGGAGAATCCCTTGGTTCTCATAATCTGCATTCATTTGCAGAGTTCTTATAGTGTCACATCAATTCTCCTAAAGCAAGCTCATGTCTGACCAGCAAACGGAAGCCTTTGCAAGTTCTGAAGCCATTCAGTTTGCACATCATGACGACAGAGGAATCAGTCAGGAAGGGCGGCAGACAGTGTCGTGGGAATACATCCAAAGATTTGCCACCTGATCTGTATGAAATGTACAAGACTGACCCAGAAGAAACCTATGGTGAACGCAAGACTAGAATCCAGTGGATTCAAAGATATTGGGCAAAGGAATGGTAAAGATACAGATTTGTCACTACTGAGTATGCTAAGAAGAATGCCATCAAGAGACCATGGGAAGATATCATATACAAAGGTCTGCAACCCAAGTCCAAGTCCGAAGCCATTGCTCAAGGCTTCTACCCTTGCATGGTCTGTGGACCTCAGCCTGCTAATGCCGACCCATCTTCTTTGTTATGGTGTCGTGACTACAATCTGTTCAAGCGCAACTTTTAGTTTGCCAAGGAATCTGCCAAGAAAAACAAGAAGCAGTTTGGCCTCAACTTCAACCCTGGTCCATCTGCTCCACAGGCTGACGGGACACGTGAAACCGAGCCCAATGAAGTTTGCCCCTTCTACAACCTTGAAGGTCTCATCTCTCACATTGTTGTCCAAGGGGCAGCGATGGCTCACTCTGCGGACGGTGCTGATTCTGATGAAGTGCCTGCTCCTCCCAAGCCAACCAAGCAGAAGAAACCCAAGGCTTCAAAGCTCTCCACTACACCAAAAGCTTCGTGTTTGAAGCCTCTGGCCACTGCACCTCCTGAAGCCAGTGTGCAGTCTGAAGATCTCTCTCGCATCTCCAAGACTGAGAAGAAGAAGAAGCCCTTCCATATTTCTAGTCAAGCACTAAACCCAGCTGCCGTTTTGAGGAACGAAGATGAAGCCATTGATCTGTCAAGTGACGACGATCTTGGAGATCATGCTCTTGAGCTATTGATAAAGAGCAAGGAAGAGGTGGAGATCTTCAATGATCTACCCCTTTTTGACGTAGACATCTTGAACAATTTCATTGATGAATGGTTTGAGAACCCCAACATCAACCTCGATGATCTTGAGCTTCCAATTGGCATCAGTGTCTCCTTCCATAGTGCCATTGCTACTGAGCTAGCTCTGGCTCAGAAGATTGTTGAACTAAAGAACAAGATTGATCATGAGAAAGCTCAATTCAAGAGGAACATGGGAAATCTCAGTGTGGCGGATGTTCAAAGCTTCAAGCAGACACTTCATGAGCTCATGGAGAAGTTTCACCAGAAACGCCAGGAAGCAAAAGGTTCAAGAGAAAGAATGAAATATTTTGCTGAGAAAAGTGTGCAAGCACACAATGAGGCTGAGATGCGTAAGGCACTAGGGCGCCCTGGCATCAACCCCAGAATGGCTGCCGAGAAGAAGAAGAAGCCTGCTATGGCCCAAGCTGAAGCATCAAGGCAGGAAGAACCTCGCATTGTATTCCCTGCCAGTATGATAGGCTCGAAGCCTAAGGCCCCCACACCTGCTTCATAACTAAAGAAAACAAGGGCAGGTGAAGCCGAAGCACGAAAGTGCAAGACCAAGAACACCACTAACAATGCTCCACCGACCCAGAAGAGGAAGACAAAGAAGAAAGATCGGGATGCTCCCACAGAGCCCCTTGTCGTCGAGCCAATCTCAGTTGCTCGTCCTGCGTCCGAACACCGAGAGCATCGGTTAATAGTTCATGAGCCTGCTTCCACAGAGGCTCCTAAAACTGAAGACATTCCAACTCCTGAAGCTGAAGACATTGGTCATCACGACAATGTAGAAGATGATGAAGTCCTTCCTTAGATTGAGCACCAAATGGTATCATCGCCTGTTCTCACGAACAACGAACTCATTAGCATTGGTCGTCCTCTGACGCCAATTGCTTAGGATGATTCTTGGGCTGATCGCCCTCAAGACTCCCCAAGTACTCCCCCACCTCAAGGCACCACTCTGCTGCTTGAAGATGATGACTTTGTGGTCCAGCCGACTCCCTCTCCAAAGGCGTCGCCTGCATTCCATAGGCTTCGTAAAGGACCAAAGCCACAAGTCACTCTATCGAGCGTTCCATAAGGAGAAGAGCAACACAACTTAGTGGCACGACAAGTGTTCCCTGATGCCACTCCAACTGTGAATGTCTATGAGTCCGAAGCAAAAGGTGCTGAAGACATTCCGGCTGCATCAGCCGATGATCAATAAGAACCACCAGAACCCCATCAAGAAGAAGAGCGAGTTGCCACACCCCCTACCAACCAAGAAGTTGTTCTCGAGGAGAACGAGTCTGTGCCAGACCCTCCAGCTACTCAAGTGGAGGTTGACAATAATGAGGCGGCCACAAACAACAACACTGAAGCCAATGACGTTGTCATGGCTGAAGCTCATGTGGCGCCTGAAGTGAATGCGGTGCCTGAAGCCAATACTACCCCTGAAGCCAATGTTGCACCTGAAACCATTGTGTAACTTCAACCTCATGTCAATGCTGACGCTCCTGTACCACCTCCAAGGCCTCATACAATTGAGCTGGCATTCAATCATGGCCAACCTGTCATGGTTTGTTGGCCTATTATGGTTCCTCCTCCTGCTCCCGGACCTCAATTTGACTATCATGTGGAGCACAGGCCTTAGGTCCAGAAGCCAAAGCCAAGGCTGCCAAGGTTTCCATGTATTACAACTTCACCAGGATCCTTTAATGTGAATGTCTTCATAGCACACAACACCTTCTTTGATAGCGCCAAGAACCCATATTCCAAGGCAAGAATATCATCTAATAGGTTCTGGAGTTATCAGTAGCGCAGTTACTATTCCCGCATACTATACAATCAGGGGCGCATTTTTCCTCATATGTGCCTAGACTACGAAGCCATGGCTGGCCCGCCCTGCCTAGAAGAAGCCCTTGACTGCTTCAGAGATGCTGGCCTTCTATAGTTTGTGACCGATAAAAAGCATTGCAATGAAGATCTTCTACTGCAATTCTATGCAACTCTCCACATTCGCGGCTACTACAGGGATCCGAAGACTTGGGTCCTTGAGTGGATGACAGGTGATGTACACCATGAAGCCAAAGCCTAAGATATCATTGAGCTTACTGCCCTGCCCACTCATGGTGAACACTATGAACCAGGTTGTCAGCTACACCATAATGCTTTAGAGAGCATCTTCCAGAAGCCAGAGCCAAACATGAGCCAAATGCTGAGCATGATGAAGCCACTGCCCCAAGACGCTAAATATCCAAAGGAGTTCTTTGTTGAAGACCTAGAGTATCTGCCCCGCACTATTTATCATATTATCAGGCGAACTCTCTGGTCTGTCAAAGGACATTCTCCCGCAGTGAAGCTTGAAGGAGCAATGAAGACATTGGCTTTCTATATCTTCAATGGCATCAGCTTCAATGCTCAAGACTTCTTCATCAGGCAATTGGCTGCATCTGGCTCTGATCTCTTTGGTCTAAAGCTTTATGCTCCATGGGTAATGCATCTCATCAAGCTTCACTCATGTGTTAAATATCATCCCTCTGCACGCAATCATCTCGTCTTCCTGCCAGAGGTTGATATGTCTGTCAAAGCCATCTACCCTGAACCTGCCAAGGAGCCACTATATCTTCACAATGCCGATCACCAAAGCTTCACTCAACCCATAGAAGGAGTTCTTGCTGCCTCTCGTGTTTATCCTTTGGCTGGAAATACAAGTGCACCTCGTGCCCATACTGAAGCAACTGAAAGAACAATTGGCCAAAGGCCTCATAAGCGATCTCATGTTCTCAATGACCGAGAGCTTCTCGTCGCCCTGCATCAAAAACAGGATAAGCATCATGACTGGCTCAAGTGTCAGATGCAGAGCCTCTTGGTGGATGTTAATCGCATTCGCAACCTTACCACCAAGAATGCATTTGTCAGTCATGAAACCTGTCGGCGATCGTGGAAGAGTCTGACTTTGCTGAGCTCTAAAGATGATCTTCAACAGGATGGCTTCACTGAGAGATTCAAGTTTGATTCCACTCCTCCCCGGAACACTCACTTGCGTCGGACTCCCTCACTCGAAGACTCTGACTACTCCTCCTCAGCGGCAACTATCAATGCCAGAGTCATTGATGACGAAGATGATGCTACTTCACCAACTACAACGTCGCCGCGTATCGACACTGCCCCAAGTTCTTCTCCACCACCACACCTCAACGACAACCCTGCTGCTTCGCCTACTCCTCATGGGAACGAGTAGAAGCTCTATGTCTTCAAACCTTTTTGGTCCTCACTGACAAAAGAGGGAGAAGCATATGAGTTGATAGTCTTCAAGCGGGTCCATAAGGGTGGTTTCTATATTTTTTCCAAGTGCTTACGACTCTCGCTTTCGATACATTTGGTTCTTTTGAGTTGTCACACTTAAACCTGATGGCCGTCTGCTACCTTTTTTGTCAACTATGTGATGCAATGATAAATTCCGCATGTGCGACGATAAATTCCGCACAAAGTCATTTTGCAGACGTCCATTTATGATTATGCATGTACTTCATTATATCTTTTCATGCATGATGAATTGTCATCATATGTTGAAGACGATCTCCACAAATACAACCTGCCATGTGCATTTGCATTCAAAAGAAAAATACTTATATGCACATCTTCAGGAGGGCCTTTTGCTACTTATGAAGACAATACCTTAATCCTTTACAATTTCACATACTTTTATCCCCGTTGAAAACTTCAACCAGTTTGTCATCAATCACCAAAAAGGGGGAGATTGTAAGTGCATCTAGTGCCACCCCTAGTTGGTTTTGGAATATTGACGACAAATCTGGTTAAGGGACTAATGTGTTTGTGAGAATTGCAGGATAACACAGGTAGTAGTCCCTCATTGACTCGATTTACCTACCGGAGATGGCCCCTAAAAATGTGTGAAGACATTGAAGACAATGGTGGTATGTGAAGATATTCACAAAGAAGATTGTGACTCGAGAAGACATTCACGTGAAGACTATGGAGTGCGAAGACATAGTTGTTTCGTAGTTTCGTTTTCTTCTTTCTTGAGTCATAGGAGCCACCGTACTATTAAGTGTGGTCCAAGTGAACAAAGTCAGAGTGACTAAAGTGATGCTCAAACAAATCCTAAGTCTTCGAGCGAAGACAATGAGAGAAAATCTTATCCAGAGCAAGATGGGTCAGCTTTACTTGTAGCCCAAATTAAGCTGACGCATGTGTTTGAAATCTGACCATTGGAACACGTGTTAGTTCCTTAGTGACCCAGGGTCATTTCGTACAAATCAGGTTGGGTTGCCTAGTCGCTATAAATAGCCCACCCCCTACACCATAAATTGGTGGCTGCTCAGAGTTAGTGCACGGCTTTTGTCGTTTGAGAGCAACCCACATCGAAGCCTTTGAGAGAGAAATCCTTGCGAGGACAAAGCCTTAAACAACCAGACCCGAAGAGTGTTAGGCATCACTGAAGTCCTTTTGTCTGCGTGATCTGAAGACTTGTTATACTTGAGGGCTGTGAATCCTCCAGCCGGTTAGGTGTCGTGTTCTGAGCATCCAAGAGTCATTGTGGATCGCCGGTGAACGAAGTCTGTGAAGGTTTGGAAGTCTACCTTGAAGACTTACCAGAGTGATTGGGCGAGGACTGTGTGTCCTTAGCTCAAGGGGAATAAGGTGAAGACGCGGTCTTCTGAGTTGAATCCCAGCCTCCCTAACCAGACGTACAGTTGTCACAGCAACTAGAACTGGTCCAACAAATACCTGTCCTCACCAAGCAACTGGTTCCATCCTTACCTCTGTCTTTACATCCAGTTTGTCTTCATGAAGTCATTGCGTGCTTGCATGATATGATTGACTTCACTATGTGAAGATTGTTGCTGATTTGTTTCATACTTTCTTCCATCTTGATCCATACTACCAGCTGTTGATAGTCTTCATGCTTTCACTTCATTGCTGACTTGACTATGGCTTGTCTAGTGTAGTCTACCTTCCGCTGCATATAAATAGGTTCATTTCTACTTTTTGTCTTCAAAGCCCCCGTGTTTTGAAGACTTTCATAATAATCGCCTATTCACCCCCCTCTAGTCGATAACTAGCACTTTCACTAACCTTGTCGGATCATCTGCTTGTAGCGACCCAACTCGAATGGATCAAGTCTTTGTGCTTAAGTGTCATCCTTGGATCGGTATGCTGACACACACAGTACTTGAATGGAAACAGAGTAGCAATCACACACTTATTACATCGATAGTCTCAATATAGAACTTATTACAATAAATATGGCTTAAGGCCATCTAAAATATAACAGCGGAAGGCTTGGAAGATAAAGTGAGTCCATCAACTCCAACGGCATAGCTGAGTGCACGACAAACGACCTAGCGCACCTTACACTTCGTCTGAAAAGTCTGCAACATGATATGTTGCAGCCCGAAAACGGGTCAGCACAAGGAATATGCTGGCAATATAACACAGTAGAGCAATGAACAAGATAAATGCTATCACTACATGCATATAAGGCTGGTGGAGGCTCTATGGTTATAATGTTTTGCATAAAGCCAATTTTTCCCTACAACAAAGGAATATATTTTCTTTAACTACCAAGTTGGTTGAAAACATTGAGAATGGTAACCCCATCTCAAACCCAAATTAAAATAATCCTCAACCCAACAAATTAATTAGATTAGAGTGATGAGATCAACATGATAATCCAAGAACTAGATACTCAAGATATCCATAATCGGGGACACGGCTAAGCATGATGTTATCGCTCGCTTATGCTATTGTCACTGTGCTGAGTTAAGAATGCATTTCTTTGGAAGGATTGGATGACAAGAAGGCTGATGGAGCACCTATCAGCAAAGGATGCAGTTTTAACCTTAGCTAGTGTATCACCAGGATCTGGAGTATTACATCAAGAAGTTTAGGTTGGACCTCTAGGAAGTCATATTTGACAAGGAAGCATTTCGTGAAGAGCTCGGGACCCATAAGCAGAAAGTAGCCAAGCTGGAGGAGTAAAACCTCGAGACACAGGAGATTTGTTAGTAACTAAAGAACAGTAGGACCATGGTTCATGAAAAGGAAGTTGAAACCCAGAAGTTTGGAACGCAACTCCAGAAATATTAAAGGACGTCATGAGAGACTTCATGTTGACAGAGATGATCTGATAAAAGAATTTGAATTCACGGAGATCATAAATGCAAAAATGAAAGTTTTGGAAAGTCCTTTTATTCCCTCTCATTTAACTTTCAAAAAAGTTTCGAATTTCACTCAATTTCACACAATCAATCAAACAATCAATCATAACTATCTATTTAATATAACATTCCAAAATTTAGAATTTTGGGATGCTACAAACCTACCACCCTTAAAATGAATCTCGTCCTCGAGATTCAGAGAGGCTAGAAAGAAATAGATTAGGTTTGGGGGACTTCTCAAAATCCATCGATCGTCTCCGGGATCTCGGGTACTACCACCCTTAGAAGCATGGTTATGGTTCCATCAAAACTCATATACTTCATCCATATTCTTGACAGTGTCGGTCTTCTCAGATTTTCGGAAAAATTCCTTCTCTGGGATCTTCCGGTAGTGGCATAACCTTTACCGTAATCCTTCTGTCCTTTCATCTTGGTAAGGGTTTTCTGTGATTGGGTCTTCTTAGTTGACAGGGTCTGGCACCAATACTAAACAATTATCGATATCTCATGGTGGTCATCAAACAATTTGACTAAGTCCCTGCAGGGAATGGGTCTGGTTTAAACCTCGCCGTATGGCCTACGATTGGCAATAGCTGCCTTGTACAAGGTAAAATTGTCATACCATTCTATGGTTTAAACAAGGTTTTGATCATCGTCGCTCTACTATGGGTAAGTCACTCAGATTTACCATCCCATATAGCAAGGCGAATAAAAAGAGTAAGTCGGTATGGTTATCAATACATCCCGCACCCAAATCATTACCTTGTATATGGTTTAGCGAATCTCGCATTCTAACTCTCGGTCATCCTCACAAGCATTGCAGAATTTTTTTGTCAACGAACCAAGTTTGGATAAATCCATTGATTCTGCAAGTCAAACAAACATCTATTATTCCTTAATAACTCTCAGGTTTTGCGTAAACTCCTATAAGGTTGTCTGTTGATAGGGTCGTAACTTCTTCCACGGTTTTTCCTTCAGCAAGAGTGTGCTTGATTCTTGGCAGGTCCTGGGGCCTGCGGGTTATGGTCCATTTTATCACTTGCGAACCATGAAATCATCAACGGGGGCAACTGATCATTACTCCAACATCCAGCTTCCTAGCATTCTTAAATCCATCCAATTATGTTGTCTTCCTTCCTTCTATTGGTACAAAACTAAGACGTGTTTACTCAGACTCATCATGGAGTTACAATTGCTCCATATTACCAACATTATACCTCCTTTACGTCCAATAATACTTCATCCCTTCATATTCTTGGGATATTCCACATATTCAGATAAAACTCATACTTATTTTGTCCAAAATCCACTCCGTGGAATATCATAATCCTTTCCAGAGGTAAGTGTCCTCACAGGGTACTACCACCCTTAAAATGCACAATTTCATCCATGCACCATATTTCTCATAGCCTAAAAATGGTCAAAAATCTTTTCTTCATAGAGTAACAACTCATAAAATCCAATTAAGTACCCACGATGCTAAATTTATTGATTCTCCAACAATTACAATCTCTTGCTTTTCCATTACATGCCTTAACTCATCACCTCAATATAAAGGAAATGTTCTCACTACTAGTACTATACTCCTCACACACACAACTAATTATCACAAGTCTCCTTCTCCTCGGGACAATCTCTAGCAAAGTGCCCTGCTTCATTACAATAGAAACATATTACTTGTGACATGTGTCGAGGCTTCCTTTTTGGGCAACCGCTGAAGTAGTGCCCTGACTCCTTGCACCTGAAACAAGTGATATGACTCAGGTCCTTCCTGGTATCCAATCTACTTCTCTTCCTGGACTTTTTCGTTCCAATCAGGGCTTCTATTTCCTATGGGTCATACTCTACTTCCTCTGTCGCAAATTCTACTAGATCCCCATTCAAACAATTCTGGGAGATGTGTCACTTTCTTGGAATATCTCTTGTCTGTTGGTCTTCAAAGTAGCAGAACTATGTATCTCTCTCCACTTTTGAATCTGAATACATTGCTGCTGGATCTTGCTGCGCTCAGCTTCTGTGGACGAAGCAAACTCTCAAGGACTATGGCATCCATCTGAAGCATGTGCCACTCTACTGCGACAATGAAAGCACCATCAAGATTGCCAACAACCCAGTTCAGCATTCGAAGACAAAGCACATTCAGATCCGTCATCACTTTCTCAGAGATCATGTCATGAAGGAAGATATTGATATCATTCACGTCAAAACTGAAGAGCAATTGGCAGATATCTTCACAAAGCCCTTGGATGAGAAAAGGTTTTGCAAGTTGCGGTGTGAGCTAAATATCTTAGAATCCTCAAATGTCCTGTAATTGGACACACATCCTAACGCTTATGCATGTGATGACTTAGATGTGTAACACATGAAGTAACGTATATCTTCAAACAATGAAGACATACACTCTAAGTGTGAATACATTAATGCGGAAATTGACTTCGGAGCGCCACGATAATTGTGCGCCGTGTCTGGGTCTAATACTTCCTATACGATGGGTAACGCCACCACCAAACTCTTGTTTGAAGTGTTTTTCATTTGACGTCTCATTTGCATAGTCTTCGCATTTGGTTTGTCATCAACATTGATTCATCTTCATGTTTATCTTCACAATGTTGATTTGGTATCATATTGGTATATACTTATATTAGTGTTCTGTCCTCTACAACATTCACTTATAGCTATGTCTTCATGTTCGAATCTTTTGACCTAAGTGAATGTGATCGGACCCTAACCCCCTCTATGCTCCTATCTCAGATTCTATCTATCCAAATCATATGCATTCTATTGAATCTGTCGATTGTGTTCTCTGAATCCTTGTCAACAGAAGACGCAGAGACAAAATTGAATCTGTTTTAATGCTCTATCCTTTTTGCTTGAAAACCGGAGAAGAGGGAACGACCACCCGACAATCCAGGTGTGCGTGGGAACATGGAACAACTTCCAATGTGTTGCATGTTCACCACATGTCCCTCAGATGTGAACCGCCAGGGGCACCTGCGTAATAACGCTGTGTCGTCCCTGTCCTTATAAATATACACCTCATCCAGTCATTATCTTTTCTTCCATCTCTCCACAAACCCTAGCCCCACCGCTAGCTCTCGACGAAGCGCTTAGCTGCCGCGACCTCACCGACACCGTCCTCACGCCGGCCGCAGACCTCGTCTCCTCCGCCGCCGCCGTAGGTGTCTTCCGTCACCAAGTTAGGGCACGGAAGATCGAACTGCTCGGTTTGCTCTCTACTCCATCTAGCAGTTCTTCGTATGGTAAATAAAACCTCCTTTTTACTGTCTTTTTGATCCGATGAATTCATCCTTTTGAACCACAAGTGGTTTCTGTCCCTACAAATTTGGATCTATCATGTTCTGCATCTCATAACATGCCTAGTATATTCACTTATGCTTCACAAAGTAGTTAGATTCCTCACTTGTGCCTATTCTTGGATTCGTACAAATCTGGAACCAACTCTCAACATATAAGTGAATGTCTTGGCATCATGAGGTCAATGTCTTCAAACTAATTTATCTTCAAAATCTTCTAAGAACGCATATGACCTCTTCCCCTTCCCTTGCATCTCTAATGTTGTCACAGGTACATGTCCGTGGGAGAATCCCTTGGTTCTCATAGTTTGCATTCATTTGCAGAGTTCTTACAGTGTCACATCAATTCTCCTGAAGCAAGCTCCTGTTTGACCAGCAAATGGAAGCCTTTGCAAGTTCTGAAGCCATTCAGTTTGCACATCATGATGACAGAGAAATCAGTCAGGAAGGGCGGCAGACAGTGTCGTTGGAATACATCCAAAGATTTTCCACCTAATCTGTATGAAATGTACAAGACTGACCCAGAAGAAACCTATGGTGAACGCAAGACTAGAATCCAGTGGATTCAAAGATATTGGGCAAAGGAATGGTAAAGATACAGATTTGTCACTACTGAGTATGCTAAGAAGAATGCCATCAAGAGACCATGGGGAGATATCATATACAAAGGTCTGCAACCCAAGTCCAAGTCCAAGTCCGAAGCCATTGCTCAAGGCTTCTACCCTTGCATGGTCCGTGGACCTCAGCCTTCTAATGCCGACGCATCTTCTTTGTTATGGTGTCGTGACTACAATCTGTTCAAGCGCAACTTTTAGTTTGCCAAGGAATCTTCCAAGAAAAACAAGAAGCAGTTTGGCCTCGACTTCAACCCTGGTCCATCTGCTCCATAGGCTGACGGGACACGTGAGGCCAAACCCAATGAAGTTGGCCCCTTCTACAACCTTGAAGGTCTCATCTCTCACATTGCTTTCCAAGGGGCTGCGATGGCTCACTCTGCGGACGGCGCTGATTCTGATGAAGTGCCTGCTCCTCCCAAGCCACCCAAGCAGAAGAAACCCAAGGCTTCAAAGCTCTCCACTGCACCAAAAGCTTCGCGTGTGAAGACTCTGGCCACTGCACCTCCTGAAGCCAGTGTGCAGTTTGAAGATCTCTCTCGCATCTCCAAGACTGAGAAGAAAAAGAAGCCCATCCAGATTTCTGGTCAAGCACTGAACCCAGCTGCAATTCTGAGGAACGAAGATGAATCCATTGATCTGTCAAGTGACGACGATCTTGGCGACCATGCTCTTGAGCTGTTGATAAAGAGCAAGGAAGAGGCGGAGATCTTCAATGATCTACCCCTTTTTGATGTAGACATCTTGAAAAATTTCATTGATGAATGGTTTGAGAACCCCAACATCAACCTCGATGATCTTGAGCTTCCAATTGGCATCAGTGTCTCCTTCCATAGTGCCATTGCTACTGAGCTGGCTCTGGCTCAGAAGATTGTTGAACTGAAGAACAAGATTGATCATGAGAACGCTCAGTTCAAGAGGAACATGGAAAATCTCAGTGTGGCGGATGTTCAAAGCTTCAAGCAGACACTTCATGAGCTCAAGGAGCAGTTTCACGAGAAACGCCAGGAAGCAAAAGGTTCAAGAGAAAGAATGAAATATTTTGCTGAGAAAAATGTGCAAGCACACAATGAGGCTGAGAAGCATAAGGCACCGGGGCGCCCTGGCATCGACCCCAGAATGGCTGCCAAAAAGAAGAAGAAGCCTGCTATGGCCCAAGCTGAAGCATCAAGGCAGGAAGATCCTCACATTGTCTTCCCTGCCAGTATGACAGGCTTGAAGCCTAAGGCCCCCACACCTGCTTCATAACTCAAGAAAACAAGGGTAGGTGAAGCCGAAGCCCGAAAGCGCAAGACCAAGAACACCACTAACGATGCTCCACCGACCCAGAAGAGGAAGACAAAGAAGAAAGATCGGGATGCTCCCACAGAGCCCCTTGTCGTCGAGCTAATCTCAGTTGCTCGTCCTGTGTCTGAACATCGAGAGCGTTAGTTAATAGTTCAGGAGCCTGCTTCCATAGAGGCTCCTAAAACTGAAGACATTCCAACTCCTGAAGCTGAAGACATTGGTCATCACGACAATGTAGAAGATGATGAAGTCCTTCCTTAGATTGAGCACCAAATGGTATCATCGCCTGTTCTCACGAACAACGAACTCATCAGGTTTGGTCGTCCTCTGACGCCAATTGCTTAGGATGATTCTTGGGCTGATCGCCCTCAAGACTCCCCAAGTACTCCCCCACCTCAAGGCACCACTCTGGTGCTTGAAGATGATGACTTTGTGGTCCAGCCGACTCCCTCTCCAAAGGCGTCGCCTGCATTCCGCAGGCTTCGTAAAGGACCAAAGCCACAAGTCACTCTATCGAGTGTTCCATAAGGAGAAGAGCAACACAACTCAGTGGCACGACAAGTGTTCCTTGACGCCACTCCAACTGTGAACGTCTATGAGTCCGAAGCAAAAGGTGGTGAAGACATTCCGGCTGCATCGGCCGATGATCAATAAGAACCACCAGAACCCCATCAAGAAGAAGAGTGAGTTGCCACACCCCCTACCAACCAAGAAGTTGTTCTCGAGGAGAATGAGTCTGTGCCAGACCCTCCAGCTACTCAAGTGGAGGTTGACAATAATGAGGTGGCCACAAACAACAACACTGAAGCCAGTGACGTTGTCATGGCTGAAGCTCATGTGGCGCCTGAAGTGAATGTGGTGCCTGAAGCCAATACTACCCCTGAAGCCAATGTTGCACCTGAAACCATTGTGCAATTTCAACCTCATGTCAATGCCGATGCTCCTGTACCACCTCCAAGGCCTCATAAAATTGAGCTGGCATTCAATCTTGGCCAACCTGTCATGGTTCGTTGGCCTATTCTAGTTCCTCCTCCTGCTCCCGGACCTCAATTTGACTATCATGTGGAGCACAGGCCTCAGGTCCAGAAGCCAAAGCCAAGGCTGCCAAGGTTTCCATGTACTACAACTTCACCAGGATCATTTAATGTGAATGGCTTCATAGCACACAACACCTTCTTTGATTGCGCCAAGAACCCATATTCCAAGGCAAGAATATCATCTGATAGGTTCTGGAGTTATCAGTAGCGCAGTTACTATTCCTGTATACTATACAATCAGGGGCGCATTTTTCCTTATATGCGCCTAGACTGCGAAGCCATGGCTGGCCTGCCCTGCCTGGAAGAAGCCCTTGACTGCTTCAGAGATGCTGGCCTTCTATAGTTTGTGACCGATAAAAAGCATTGTGATGAAGATATTCTACTGCAATTCTATGCAACTCTCCACATTCGTGGCTACTACAGGGATCCGAAGACTTGGGTCCTTGAGTGGATGACAGGTGATCTACACCATGAAGCCAAAGCCCAAGATATCATTGAGCTTATTGCCCTGCCCACTCATGGTGAACACTATGAACCAGGTTGTCAGCTGAACCATAATGCTTTGGAGAGCATCTTTCAGAAGCCAGAGCCAAACATGAGCCAAATGTTGAGCATGATGAAGACACTGCCCCAAGACGCTAAATATCCAAAGGAGTTCTTTGTTGAAGACCTAGAGTATCTGCCCCGCACTATTTATCATATTATCAGGCGAACTCTCTGGCCTGTCAAAGGACATTCTCCTGCAGCGAAGCTTGAAGGAGCAGTAAGACATTGGTTTTCTATATCTTCAATGGCATCAACTTCAATGCTCAAGACTTCTTCATCAGGCAATTGGCTGCATCTGGCTCTGATCTCTTTGGTCTAAAGCTTTATTCTCCATGGGTAATGCACCTCATCAAGCTTCACTCATGTGTCAATCATAACTATCAATTTCACACAATCAATCATAACTATCTATTTAATATAACATTCCAAAATTTAGAATTTTGGGATGTTACAAACCTACCACCCTTAAAATGAATCTCGTCCTCGAGATTCATAGAGGCTAGAAAGAAATAGATTAGGTTTGGGGGACTTCTCAAAATCCATCGATCGTCTCCGGGATCTCGGGTACTACCACCCTTAGAAGCATGGTTATGGTTCCATCAAAACTCATATACTTCATCCTTATTCTTGACAGTGTCGGTCTTCTCAGATTTTCGGAAAAAATCCTTCTCTGGGCTCTTCCGGTAGTGGCATAACCTTTACTGTAATTCTTCTGTCCTTTCATCTTGGTAAGGGTTTTCTGTGACTGGTTCTTCTTAGCTGACAGGGTCTGGCGCCAATACTAAACAATTATTGATATCTCATGGTGGTCATCAAACAATTTGACTAAGTCCCTGCAGGGAATGGGTCTGGGTTAAACCTCACCGTATGACCTACGATTGGCAATAGCTGCCTTGTACAAGGGAAAATTGTCATACCATTCTAAGGTTTAAACAAGGTTGTTATCATCGTCGCTCTACTATGGGTAAGTCACTCAGATTTACCATCCCATACAGCAAGGCGAATAAAAAGAGTAAGTCGGTATGGTGATCAATCCATCCCGCGCCCAAATCATTACCTTGTATATAGTTTAGCGAATCTCGCATTCTAACACTCGGTCATCCTCACAAGCATTGCAGAATTTTTTTTGTCAACGAACCAAGTTTGGATAAATCCATTGATTCTACAAGTCAAACAAACATCTATCATTCCTTCATAACTCTCAGGTTTTGCATAAACTCCTATAAGGTCGTCTGTTGATAGGGTTGTAACTTCTTCCACGGTTTTTCCTTCAGCAAGAGTGTGCTTGCTTCTTGGCAGGTCCTGGGGCATGCGGGTTATGGTCCATTTTATCACTTGCGAACCACGAAATCATCATCGGGGGCAACTGATCATTATTCGAACATCCAGCTTCCTAGCATTCTTAAATCCATCCAATTATGTTGTCTTCCTTCCTTCTATTGGTACCAAACTAAGACGTGTTTACTCAGACTCATCATGGAGTTACAATTGCTCCATATTACCAACATTATACCTCCTTTACGTCCAATAATACTTCATCCCTTCATATTCTTGGGATATTCCACATATTCAGATAAAACTCATACTTATTTTGTCCAAAGTCCACTCCGTGGAATATCATAATCCTTTCTAGAGGTAAGTGTACTCACAGGGTACTACCACCCTTAAAATGCACAATTTCATCCATGCACCATATTTCTCATAGCCTCAAAAATGGTCAAAAATCTTCTCTTCATAGAGTAACAACTCATAAAATCCAATTTAGTACACACGATGCTAAATTTATTGATTCTCCAACAATTACAATCTCTTGCTTTTCCATTACATGCCTTAACTCATCGCAGACACAACTAAATATAAAGGAAATGTTCTCACTACTAGTACTATACTCCTCACAGACACAACTAATTATCACAAGTCTCCTTCTCCTTGGGACAATCTCTGGCAAAGTGCCCTGCTTCATTACAACAGAAACACATTACTTGTGACATGTGTCGAGGTTTCCTTTTTGGGCAACCGCTGAAGTAGTGCCCTGACTCCTTGCACCTGAAACAAGTGATATGACTCAGGTCCTTCCTGGTATCCAATCTACTTCTCTTCCTGGACCTTTCCGTTCCAATCAGGGCTTCTATTTCCTGTGGGTCATACTCTACTTCCTCTGTCAGGAATTCTACTAGATCCCCATTCAAACAATTCTGGGAGATATGTCCTTCTTCTCCACATGAATAGCATGAATTGGTGCAGGGTTTACTTGGGTATTCTTCGAGTGTGTCCTACACTTCTTCCTTCATCACAGGTTCATCTAAACTTTCCATGAGGGTTCCTTTAATTGCTTCTTTCTTCTGCTGGATGGTTCTTTGTACCATAGGGTAAATGTGATACTGAGCAGGGTAGTGGGTAGTCCCTTCACACAAGAAACAAGTAATCTGCCTAGTTGGGCATTCTTCATCTGGGTGACTTTCTTCACAATGGGGGCATTCATCCTTGTGCTCTTTATGGTCGTGTCCTATTTCTCCACAGAGCTTGCAAGAACAAGGTTTCTTCATATCATTTCCATAAGGCTTCAAATTCGGGGACACAAGACGATACTTTAGCAAAGTTAACTTAAATTCCTTCCAAGTGGTTACTCCTTGCCATCTATTGATGGTTTGGTACATCCTCCACCAAGTAGCATCACCTCTTTCAAAGCACTGGAGAGCATGCTGGGTCATATTCTTTCCGACTATAGGGTTATTCTTCATATGATCTCCCATGTTCTCAATCCATCGGCCTGTCTCCAATTGGCTTATCGGTCCCGGAAATGTGAGTTCATCTCCATTCATCCTCTATTGGGTCCAGGGGTTTTGGGGTGGGATAAGAGAGATAGAGAGGGATACACACAATACAAATAATGGTTTTGAAAAGATATATTTTATTGTGGCTGTCGGAAAACATCAAACAAAATGACAGCTCACAATCGTCGCATCTAACATAGGTATATAACAGGGGTTTGGTCTTCTAAAGGTCAATAAATCTTCAAGGTCGCCAAAATCTTCAAGTCTTGTTCATGTCTCTGATGGCTTCTTCAGATCGTGCTTGTCCTGCTCAAGTTCATCTCTGTCGACACGAAGTCTCTCGTGACGTCCTTTAATATTTCTAGAGTTGTGTTCCACACTTCTGGGTTTCAACTTCCTTGTCATGAACCATGGTCCTACTGTTCTTTAGTTCCTGACGAATCTCCTGTATCTCGAGGTTTTACTCCTCCAGCTTGGCAACTTTCTGCTTCTGGGTCCCGAGCTCTTCACGAAATGCTTCCTTGTCAAATATGACTTCCTAGAGGTCCACCCTAAACTTCTTGATGTAATACTCCAGATCCTGGTGATACACCAGCTAAGGTTAAAACTGCATCCTTTGCTGATATGTGCTCCATCAGCCTTCTTGTCATCCAATCCTTCTAAAGAAATGTATTCTTAAATCAGCACGGTGACAATAGCATAAGCGGGCGATAACATCATGGATAGCCGTGTTTCTTTCTTTTCATTGCCATGAGCTATCATTCCATAGTCAATATCTCCCGCCTTAGGGTTTTCTTGACAAAACTTTGGGTTCTAATGCTCCATGTTCCGATCTTTCTCTGATACACCTTGATCTTGGATATTGACAACTCTAATAGTCTCTCAAGTTCCATAAGGGTAATCTTCCTAGGTCATACAAATCTAGGAATTCTTCAGAGCCTTCAAATTCTCCTAGTCTTCAGAGTCTTCAACCGTTGTCGTTTCCATTATTATAATGCACGGTAAAATCCTCTTCATTCTGAAATGATCTTAGTTGTCCGATATCTTGTACTTCTTGGAGTGGTCTCATCAGTCAAATCCTCGTCTAGTCAAAAGGGGAAAGGGGTATAGTCTAACTAAAAGGGAATATTTGATACAATCTAGAAGGGAAGAGAGGTAAAAGATCCTTTTGAAAATAAAGTTGTAGAGAAAATCATTCCTATGGGCTTGCCAGTTTCTAGGGGGCACGTCCTACAGTTAACATGTGCTCTGATACCATCTTGTAGCGACCCGACCTCAGACGGTTAAGTCTCTATGCTTAAGTGTCATCCCTGGATCGGTATGCTAGCACACACAGTACTCGAGGATTTATAACAGAGGTAAATCACATGTATAAAGTAACATAAATACTATTACCTCAATCCAAATAGCGGAAGTAACAACAAGGTTGTGTATTCCCACCAACACCAATAGCAAGGTTGAGTGTAGAAATCGTAACCCTAACGTATCACTTACTCGTCGTAAGAAATCCTGCAACATGAGACGTTGCAGCCACAAAGGGTCGGTACATTGAATGTACTGGCAAATTCACACCATAGGATAATGATGAATAATAGCTATCACTACATGCATATTTGGCTGGTTGAAAAGCTCTACGGTTATCATGTTTTTGCGAAAAGCCAATTTTTCCCTACTACAAAGCAATATACTTTATTTAACTACAAAGTTTGTTGAAAAAATTATTGAGAAGGTATATCCCCAACTCAATCCTAAAATAATATTTATAACCCAACAAATTAATTAAGTAAAGTGATGAGATCAACATGATAATCCAAGAACCAGATACTCAAGATGTCCATAACCGAGGACACCGCTAATCATGATTAGTTTGTACACTCTACAGAGGTTTGCGCACTTTTCCCCACAAGACTCGATCTCCTCCATTGGATTTCTCACACTACATGGTGTTGGAGAAACGGATGACTGACACACAGTCTTTCAGAAGCATTAACTCTAACCCCGGGTAGACCTTACCAACCCACATCCCCTACATCTGCTAGCCTACCACTGGAAGAGGTCATGCAACTTACTCCACTATGCTAGAGCCCATAATAGCTTGTGGCTGCACACGGAAGTTTCTAGCATGAATAATCTTATGATCCCTTTGAGCCTGGGTGGCGAACCATAGGATGATCACACGGGTACCCCGGGATCTACTAGGACAACACTGGTAGATCCCCGCGTGTCCAAGAAAGTCCACTGGTATATCCCCAGGGTGCCCCAACCAATCCACCCAGATGTGTATTAAAGTAGACACCTTAAGTTAAACCTTAGTTAACAATTACTCTCGCAACTTTCGTGAATTCTCTCCAACCGATCCACGTCTACAAGCATAGCATAGAAGTATGAGCATAACGTAGAAGTAACTCCCAAGGTTTGAACGCAGGACAGTAGGTCCCTACCTCATCAGCTACTCCCAAATACCCACATGTTATCAATCCTACTCATGCAATGTTTGAGGGTTGAAACTAATGCATAAAAACTGGGTAATAATGGGATATCATCAAAGTGTGAACTTGCCTTGTACTGTTGATGAAGATGATTCACACTCATAACTCCTGATAGTTCTACTCGCCACACTCCGGTCAATCTATCGTAAGCAAGCAATAGTAACCACACATAAGCAATCATGCAAAAGATCGAAAATAATGAAGAAGACAATTCGGAAAGCATCAAAACCAAGCAAATAACTCTTGCAACATAAAACAATTTCTAATAGTACCAAAATGATGTGAATTTGGCCTTATCAGAAAGTTTAGGTCAAGAGCTTCGATTTGCAAAAGGAATCAACTCAAATGGAGCTACGAAACTCAAGTTACGATCAAACAAAGTTCAAATACAAATCTGTTTGAATTCAAATTTTAAAATCTTCAAAAAATATGTTTAAGTTGATTATCTAGATAGAGGGGATCATAATGAAGAAGTGGGTGTTGGTTTCTTTGGATTTGGACAATCGAGTAAAAAGTAACGCTAGACTGAAAACCAGGGGCTAATTTGTAAATAAAATATTCACGGATAGGTCCCTGGTGAAAATAGAAAGAGAAAGAAAGATCTAAACAACGAACGTTCACTACTGAACCCTAAACTATGAACACGTTCGCTCCAGAGGCGTAACTAGTGAACGCTCACTATTAAACGAATACCATTTTTAAAAAAAACGCGATCTAATCCTAACCGTAGGATCAAGATCGGACAGTCGGGGGTGCTCCGGGGTGTACCGCGGTGGTGGAAGTCACCGGCGACGAGGGAGACGGTGGCAGTGGCGTCGGCTATGAGCAGGGAGGCGAATCTGGGGTCGGCGACGGCGGCAGAGTAATCGGGGAGGAGCGGCGCGCGGTGTCGAAGCCGATGGTGCTGGGGCGCTCGAATTCGGCGTCAGAACGGCGTGGGAGCGGCTAGCGGATCTCGCCGGCGGTGGCGGGTTCCGACGAGTGCGGCGGCAGCTGCGGCGCGATGCGTGGAGGGGGAGAGAGAGGGGCGGCGGCTTTATAGGAGGGGAGAGGAGGTGCGGCTTGCGCGAGGGGCAAGGCGGCGGGAGGTCGTCGGGTCGGGCACAGCGCTGCGATGAGGCGTGCAACGGCCGGTCTCCCGCTCAGGAGGAGGAAGGCAGCGACGCGCTGGCTGGGCTGGGCCGCGGCTGCGGTCGGGCCTTGGGCCGGCCCAGTCGGCGGCGGGGTAAGTTTTTTTAACACAGACATGGAAAATAACAAAAGAAAATAAAAATATTATATAGGCATATAATATATCAAATTTTTCAAAAAAAGATTTTCTAAAACATGAACATTTTTCTGTAGTCAAATAAAATCTACAAAAAATCAAATAAATCAAACAGTGCTACTGCTCTAATAAAATCCCATAAAAATCATTTTAAAAATGCCAAAATAATTTCAAATTTATTTCTCTCCAATTTTCTACTGTAGGGAATCATTTTACCCTAATTTCCTTTTATTTTATTTTTGGAGAAAAATAATTTGAATAAAAAACCAAAATAACTCCAAATTGAAAATGATTTCAAAGGGGCGTTAAATTTGGGTTCTTTGAAACTTCCAACTCATATTTCATATAATTTGAAGAAGTCATTTTATCTTCTCTTGTGAAAATCATCGAGTTGCATAAAGTCTCTGAATTTGAAAATACTTCCAAATGAAAAGAATTTGAATTCACGGAGATCATAATTACAAAAATGAAAGTTTGGGAATGTCCTTTTATTCCCTCTCATTTAACTTTCAAAAAAGTTTCGAATTTCACTCAATTTCACACAATCAATCATAACTATCTATTTAATATAACATTCCAAAATTTAGAATTTTGGGATGTTACACTGCTCGGCAAGTAGAAGGAGAGTTCGGCATCACGAAGGCTAAATCATCACCAACACCATCGCCCCACGGATGGCACGGGTTAGGCGCACCGACATGGCCGCTCAGTCACCTCATCAATCCGGTATTGACCGCGTCACAAGTTATGACCAGTGTCAGCATGGCCGAGCTATAGCTTCTTCAAACCGAGGTATGCCATGCCGAACCGCTTCAACATCTCAGCTGGCATGGCGGCTGCAACGTCACCTTACCGACCTGCTCTGTCACCTCGGCTGGACCAGGAGCTTCGCCATCTCTTCATCAACCTACTTCGGAGACTTCGGCGTCACCAGCCGACCAGCTTCGTCACATTAGCTGGAATGGGGGCTTCGCTTCGCCGTGTCCTGGCCGAGCATGTGCACACAACATCAAGCTAGCGCTGGCACTAGTAGTATTACTAGATGCAAATCCATGAATGCCCGCGTGTGTCTCTTTGGATAGCTACAACAAATAAACCAGGTGCTACTATTCCTACTAATTTTTTGCTTGCATGGGCTTATTTTTCCCGAGGAATATTACACTTGTTTGTCCCATCCTCTATACACAGGACTACCAAATGCTGGCTGCATTAACGATGGTTGGGTGATGGTTCGGTCATTTTCCCGTCCACAATTCGGCAAACGCCACATTGGGAACTAGGACCGCCCTGTGAATTCTGGCTTTGCCACGCCGACGCCCCGCCCCACATCAACATTGGCTTCGACGCTAGGCCACATCTCTTTAAAAATTAATTTGTGTAAATTAATTATGCAAGGATTTTTTATATTATTACTTTTTGGACTGCACTATTTTAAACGTGTAGGTAATCGACTTCAACTGCATCATGCGGTCACTTCGGCAAGCCGACGCCGTCGTCCCAATCGGCATAAATCGGCTCGCATGATCACCTTGTTGGTCGAATTCCCATACCGACATGTTCAGTTGCCTTGGGGATTTCGGCATCGCTGAGAGAGATCTAACTCATCGATTGTTCGGCACATGGGCCATATTTATTTTATTACTCGCTTTGCATAAATTATTAATTATGCAATGAATTTTTTAATTTATTATTATTACTATTATCTTTGGCTTGCACTATTTTCTATGCACAGGTAAATGATCTGGGTTGGGCAATGTTGTCACCTTGGCATATCGACGTACCACGCCACCTTGGTTGGACCGGTGGCTTCGTCATCAGTTTATTAAACCACGCCGGGGACTTCGGCGTCATACTGTCGGCCTGCTCCGCCGCCTCGGTCGGACTGGGGGTTCCACCTCACCACATTGGTCCTGCTATGTCACCACTTCGGAATGCTGGACTGTTTGCTCCACCACCTCTGGACCGGCTTGGAGGTTGGGACCTCGTCCCGTTGTAAGCTCGGGCTGCGCATCGACACCGAGCTCATTAACCTGCTAAGTCGCTTCCATGCTTAGTTTTTTTAATTCTTGTTCGGTTCGACCAAACTTTATATTTAGGTTAAACAAAAAACTTAGTTTATTAAAAACGTTATTTGTTAAAAACACTTCCTTTACCCAAGTTAACTAGGGGCTCTTAAATTTGTATGAGCCGTTCTATAATAATTGTTTTCTTCCTCGTCGTTGCAAAGTCTTTCTCTACCACTCCTTTCTCGACTCGAGTGTGTGGTCAATAGCCGGATAGCCTGTTTTCTCTCTAATGCCGCTTGAGTTTAGTTCGCTAAACTGGCCTAACGAGCAGTACTCCGCCTTTGGGATATTACATCCACTAGGCATTAATGTTCGCCACCAGTGCAAATATAGGGAACAAAGCAGCATATCACATACTCTTGTTGTCAAAGTTGGTGACCAGTGCAAATAAATGCCGCAGCAAAACAAGTCCAGAACTGAAACCACTTCAGAAGATCTCAAGAAAAAATATCCTGGTACCCATCATGCTGGCAAGATGCTTAATAAGCTTATTAACTTTCTCTTGTTTGGTGCTCAAATCCTCCAGCACTTGTTGTTGTACAAGAAAGTATGCATCTGAATTCTGTAGGGACTTCCTCAGTCCTTCGGATTCTTGCTGCAGCACAACTGACTAATGCCTTTCAGCTTGTAGTTGAGATTGAAGAAGCCGAAGTGATTCAGGGAGGAACTTGTGCCAGCGGTACTGGCCAGTAACTCGAACACTACATCAACGCTGGACTATGGGGTTTTCTCACTGTCTACAAGATCGTTGTTATCACCTTTCTTGGACACCAACATGGTTGTCTCACTATCTTGAACCTTATCTGCATTACTTTCTCTACCATTGCATAGTGGGGTGCTCTTCTCCAATATTTTGTTCGAATACTACAAGAGAAACAAGCAGACACATCACATGTTTAGCATGTAGTATACAAAACTCATTTTAAACCGGTTCAGTAGTAAGGTGGACAGGATAACAACATGAAACAAACATATATCTATGTACTATGGTCACTGTATTGTCCATATCATTATAGTTTATGTTGCCAAATCAAGATAGAGACACAGCTCAACTCATATATTTTTAAGACACGGCAGCATAGACAGAATATAAGTGTGAGAAACTACCCAGCATTGGCAACACTTGTAATGTGCATCACATGAGAACATAACTGTTTATACAACTAAAACTGAAATCAACATAGAGGAACAAGTTAGAACAACAATCAAGTTAAAGAAATAGGTTTAAAACATACCTGTTGCGCCATTGGAGTTTCAATTGGATCCTTCAAATTCGAAAGTAGTTGGTATGAGTAAATACAGTGATGCAATTGCAAAGGAGTATGGAACATAGCTACGGAATCTGACGTGAGAACAGTTGCTCTTTTGCTTTAAACAAGGAGTTTTGGTTCACTATGTTGGTCTTCGTGCTTTGGGCACTGCAGTTGCTTTACAAACTACTCGTGTGGGGGTACTCTGTGGTGGACATGGTGCTGTGTCAACTAGAAGTGGGTTACTATCCGCTGGGGTTTGGGTTAGATGGGTTGTAGTTGGTTCTCTGTCCAACGGTGTAAGTGTGCAATCTGGAAGAGTATGTGTGGTCCGGCTAGTTCGTGGGCCAGTACAACCATGGTTCTATCTGCATCGACGGGTAGCACCGTCTTTTGTGAAGAATGGGTTTTCGCTCCCTTAGATACTGCCATCACCCCCTCCAATTCAAATGGCTGATAAACAAGAAAAGAAATTGAACATACAGACATTGGATGATAGACAGATGTGGTAATTCACATATATGTTGTCTAACCAAACAGGACAACGTGACACAATTTCACATATATGATGCCTAACTAAACAGGATAGCATGACATAGTTTCATATATATGATAGATAACTTAACAGAATATAATGGCATAATTCAACATATGTTGAGTATTTAAACATGATGACATGACAAAACTATATGATGTCTTCCTAAAATACGTTGGGACGAAATAATTCACATACATGTTGTCTAAGTATACATGATGGCATGATACAATTGACATAATTGATTCATATACTAAGCAGATGGCACTCGCATGTATGATCTCTAAACTAAGCAGACGGAATTCAATATTGTGCATATGATGTCTAAACTAAGCAATGCACGACACCATATGCATGCTATGAGAAATATAAACATTGCAACTTAGAGCATACACCTCAGGTGGGATATAGGACTGGTCATCTGTCTCTAAATCCTCCTCTGAGGAGATACCTATAACCATCAAGATATATGCTTCAATAGGTACCATTGCCTGCTCTGAAGACCTTGTTTTCACTCCTGATTTTTTCATAACCGGCTCAAATGGGTGATACACATGAAGAGTAGTTCAATATACATAGATTGTCGACAAATGGAATACGTAATGAAAAAGATATGGCATGAGATAATTCACATGTATGATGCATGGCTACATGGCGGTGCATAATTCACATATATGATAACCGGATGAAAAACATGGCATTGCATAATTCACATATCTGATATAGAAAGCAAATAGGAGGCCTTCACACAAAGCATGTCTAATTTAAGCAGATGGCATGGCAATGCAAGACACCCTATGCATGATATGAGCAATATAACCCTGCCAAGTTATATCATGCACCTCGGGGGGAGGGGGGAATACGACTGGTCAACTGTCTCTGAATACTCCTCTGAGGAGCTATATGTAACCAGCAAGAAATCTGCATCAACATGTAGCACTGACTACTCAGAAGACCTTGTTTTCACTCCAGATTTTCCCATGACCGACTCAAATGGCTGATGCATAGGAAGAGTAGATGAATGTATAAACATTGTTGACAAATGGAATATGTTATGAAAAAAATATGGCACGATACAATTCACATATACGATGACTGGCTAAATAGGATGGCATTGCATGATTCACGTATATGATGCCTGGCTAAAGAAGATGGCATTGCATAATTCCCATATACTCCATCCGTTCCTAAATATTTGTCTTTTTAGAGATTTCAAATGGACTACCACATACAGATGTATATAGACATATTTTAGAGTGCAGATTCACTCATTTTGCTTTGTATGTAGTCACTTGTTGAAATCTCTAAAAAGACAAATATTTAGGAACGGTGGGAGTATGACATACAAACCAAACAGGTGGCATTCACATAAACCAAATCTAAACTAAGCTGATGACATATAAGATGTATAATGTAAGCAATGTGAGGCGCCATATGCATGATATGACCAACATCAGCATGCAAGGTTAGAGCAAACACCTTAGGTGGTAAATAGGAGTGGTCGACTCCCTTTGAATCCCCATTTGAACAGTTATTTTCCTCTGGAATACAATCTAGAATGGCGGGAGGGGGCCCACTTCGCCCACCATGGAGCGGCGTCTGCATGACATTATATTCCCACTCAACGGTCTTCTCTTTTTCTCTAGATGTTCAGTACGATTGTGTACAATAACTGCCATGCATAATAAAAAACATAGTTATATCATGTAAAGCCTAAGGGGTGCATGCAGAGATCAAGACTGATGGTAGAAAACGAGTGGATAGATCCAACACTAATGATAGAAGGTAGATTATAGCTTCAGTTTAAAAAGATAGACAATGGATCATCTACTGTTTGTTGCCCACCCAACATGAACCACATAGAAGACCCTAGATGAGCCAGATAGTAGACATATACTATTCGTTGCTGCCTCGATACGTGCCCCACGGGCATTTTAAAACTCAAGTTTCAACGATAAAGTAGTAGGTAATAATAAATGATGTATAACGTAAGCAAACATGAAAGAGTGCGACCTCTCTTCCAGAACTATGGGGTCCTCAGGTTCATCTGCTCAGTCAATGATGGTAATGCGGTTGGCGTGGCTACCGACAACGGGGAAGATGATCTGAGGTGGTGAAAGAAAGTCTGCAAGGGGAATCTCTGATGCAGTGAATGCTTCCGTCGATGGTGCACCTCAGGTGGGGTGGATGACGGCACGGCAGGAGCAGGACATAACACACATAGTTTTCTTTGACGCCTATCTGAAAATGAAGTATACCTGTAAGGGCTCCTTAGAATTTGAGGATTGTATAAACGCAGGGACAGGAAAAACACCAGAATAGGATAGGAATGCACGTGCAAAACATAGCATTTGGAAACATAGGATTTCTGTCAACCTGGGTGTTTGGTTCACATGAATTGGAAGAACACGGGAATGGAGAAACATGGTCAAATGAAAGTCAAACCACATGAAAATGAAAAAAATAAGAATCTTATTATGTCAGTAATGCAATTAGTCATGTTCTTCATGCATATTAATTTAAAAAGGACGTCCAAGTGGATGTTAAAATTCCTACGTTTTTGCTTTGAAAGAGACACCAAAGGAAAAAATACAACAGTTTTGCTTTGCTCCACTCCTTCTAACCAAATGCATGAATAGTAGTACCATAGTAGTTCCATAGCAAAGGATCCCTGAGGGATTGACATGAATGCAGAGTAACAAAGTGATGCGATGAGTGTACAACCTCTTTGGCATAGCCTTGTTGAACTCAACATCATTGGGTTGGACATGGAGGATGGTGATGCTGGTGTGACTTTCGGAGGCGGGGAAGAAGATCTGAGGCCTCTAGAAATGACGCCGAGGGTACTGCTCCGCTGTGATGGACGGTTTTGTCATTGGAGCAGCTCCGGTGAGGTGTACGGTGGCGAGGTTGAAGCAGGACAAGACAGACAATGTTAATATGAAGTGGGACTCGAATATCATCTGCAATAGATGATGTAAAATACATCACCAAAAAGTGCTAGATGTAAAATGCATCAGCCACGGCACGGCCGCTCCGACAGATGTTGTAAATACTATTCACTCTAAACTTAACTGAAGAAACTAAACTTTACAATCGAAACTGAATTTTACTGTTGAAACTGATTGAACTAGTAGCAGAGCATTGCAATAGATGTTTAGGGCGTTCGAGCACTAGTTGCAGAGAATCGGTGATCTAAATTAGCCGCCGCTCGAGAAGGGAATGCACTAGTAGAGAGCAAGTCGTGCAGCAGCACCGCGAGCGAGTGCTAAAGTAGCAACTCCTATAGCTGTTGGAGGTTGTGCAGCAGCAGCAGTAGCGCGAGTTAGAGCAAGAGCAGAGCAGCAGCACGAACGAGAGCAAGAGCGGAGCAGCAGTGTGACTGACAGCAATAGCAGAGCAGAGCAGCAGCACGAACGAAACCAAGAGCAGTGCAGGAGTGCGACCAACAGCAAGAACAGAGCCGTAGCGCGAGCGAGAGCCGGAGTAGCAGCAGGAGCACGAGCGAGAGTTGGAGTGGCTGCCGCTAGTGCCGGTGTGGAAGTCGCCGCCGAGGAAGCAATGACATGGGGGAGAGACGTTGTGGATGAAGTGGTCGGCGACGGCGTCGTCGACAGAGACTCGCTATGGCTGCTCGGTATCGAGCACCGACAGCCCCGTGAGATTGAATAAAATATAAAATGCAACGGTGAGTGCAGAACCTCCTTGGTGGTATCGAGTAGGTCTCGGCTTCATCGGAGGAATTGGTGAGGGTGCTGCGGTTCCGGTGGGCAGCTCAAGATGGCGATGTGGGGATGGAGGCGGCGGGATAGACGAGGCGAATGCCGGGGTAGCTCCTTGGAGGTGGAGGATGGGGCGGCTGATCTGGCAGGACGACGAGATCAACGACGGATCCTCATACGATGCGGTGGAGAGGAATGTCGAGCTATTGCGGTGGAAGATGTCGTCGGGGAAGAGTCTCCGGCTGGGCGGCGGTTGGCAGGCCGACGGAGGAGCGTGGGGTTTCGCGGGTTTTGGCGGCCTCGGTGTACGAATGGGGGCGAAGGGGAAGGTAGGGGGGAGCCATGGCTTAGGGATGCGCTTGTCCGAAATGTAGGGTAAGTTACCAGCGTACCCCCACCAGTTTTGACCACACGGCGTCGAGTTGGCATTTCTGGCTGAGGGGTAGAAGGATTTCGCGTGCTGGGCTGCGGGACCGATTTTGGATGAGGAGGGATTTTTCGCACGCGTCGGAATTTCAAGATAACAAGGCGCGACGCGGGTTGAAGAAGCGGGAGTTTCACAGTAGATGAGACAAAAGATACTCGAGCTTGAAAATTCCAGGATAACAAGGTGCGGATTGCATATTCAGCAGAACAAACTTAACGTGTACAAAAAAACAATTCATACAAGACACAAGAGAGTCATGTCCCCTTTTACTACATTGCAATAAATGCCATTGAAGAAACTACAAGAAAAATGTAAAAAAACCGGGAGAACAAGATTACCCTGTATAGTACCAAATCAATTCGCACTTCCCTCAACAACAACAAAAAACAAATCAATTCCCACCACAAGAAAGAATCATGTCCCTTTTATATGATTACAAATGCCAGGATTTCGAATTTCAATTTTTGAATCCACGTTATGTTGAATTCGAATATATTGTTAGGTGACCTTGTGGTTTATAATGGATGTAGTCCTACATTTTTATCTTCCATCGTATATGAACATTTTACTCCACACTATGAACATATATATATATTGTCATCTACCATATGGTATATTTGAATCAATTTTCCTTATTTGAATATGATTTGTAGCGACCCGACCCAAATGGATCAAGTCTCTGTGCTTAAGTGTCATCCCTGGATCGGTATGCTGACACACACAGTACTCGAGGATTTATAACAGAGGTAAATCACATGTGTAAAGTAACGTAAATACTATTACCTCAATCCAAAATAGCGGAAGTAACAAGGTTGTGGATTCCCATCAACACCAACGGTAAAGTTGAGTGTAGAAATTGTAACCCTAACGTATCACTTACTCATAGTAAGATAATCCTGCAACATGAGACGTTGCAGCCACAAAGGGTCAGTACATTGAATGTACTGGCAAATTCACACCATAGAGAGAAATGATGAACAATGGCTATCACTACATGCATATTTGGCTGGTGGAAAAGCTCTATGGTTATAGTTTTTGCAAAAAGCCAATTTTTCCCTACTGCAAAGGAATAAATTTTACTTAACTATCATGGTGGTTGTTGAACATTGAGAATGGTTGATAGCATTCTCAATCCCAATTAAGTAACATCATTAAAACCCAACAATATTCATTTAAAGTAACATGATGAGATTCACATGATAATCCAGGTACTAGATACTCAAGACGTCCATAACCGGGGACACGGCTAATCATGGTTAGTTTATACACTCTGCAAGGTTTGCGCACTTTTCCCCACAAGACTCGATCGCCTCCGTTTGGTTTCTCTCACTACATGGTGTTTGAGAAGACGGATGACTGAGGCATAGTCTTTCAGAAGCGCTAGCACCTTACGATTGGGTAGACCGTACCACCTACATCCCCTACATCTGCTAGTCTACCACTATAAGAGTTCGCACGACTTAGTCAACTATGCTAGAGCCCATAATAGCTTGTGGCTGCATACGGAAGTTTCTAGCATGAATAATCTCATGATCCCTTTGAGCCTGGGTGGTGGTCCAAAAAAAACAGGCAAACCTGGTCTACCCAGGTGCCTAGACAGGCAATCCTAGAATAACCAGGTGCCTCAATCCACCCAGATGTGTGTTTAAGTTGCCACCTTAAGTAAACCATTAATTAACAATCTCACATCTGTCATGAATACTCTCAAAACCCAATCCACGTCTACGAGCATAGCATGGCACTATAAGCATAACGTAATAGTAACTCCCAAGGGTTTGATAATAAACAGGTAATAGGTACTACCTCATCAACTACTTCCCAATACCCACATGTTATGAATCCTACTCATGCAATGTTTGAGGGTTGTAACTAATGCATAAAAACTGGGTATGAAAAGGGATATGATCAAAGTGTGAACTTGCCTGCAATGTTGATGAAGATGATTCACACTCAAAAACTCTTGATAGCTCTACTCGTCACACTCCGGTCAATCTATCGTAAGCAAGCAATAGTAACCACACATAAGCAATCACTCAAAAGATCAGAAAGATCGAAGAAGACAATTCGGAAAACATCAAAACCAAGCAAATAACTCTTGCAACATAAAACAATTTCTAACAGTACCAAAATTATATGAATTTGGCCTTATCAGAAAGTTTAGGTCAAGAGCTTCGATTTGCAAAAAGAATCAACTCAAACGGAGCTATGAAACTCAAGTTATGATCAAACAAAGTTTGAATTCAATCTGATCTAATTCAAATTTTAAACTTTTCAAAAACATGTTTAAGTTGTTTATCTGGAGAGAGGAGATCATAACAAAGACGTGGGCGTTGTTTTCGTTGAATTTGGACTAACGAGTAAAAAGTTATAGTCGTTTGAGACTGAGGGACTAATCTGTAAGGAAAACTATCACAAATAGGACCCTGGCCGAAAATAACAGAAAAAGAAAAAGACTAAAAAGTGAACATTCGTTTATAAGATCTAAACAGCGGACGTTCTCTATATAATTAAACCTAAACAAAACCGGTTTAAAACGAAAACTAAACTAAAAGAAAAACCGGCGAACCGGGCGGTTTTACTCGGGTTATACCGGTTCGGGCGAGGGAAAACGGTTTACGGCGGAAAACCAGCGGCGGCGGTTTCTGGCGATCTCCGGCGAGGTCCGCAATGACGGCGGGGTGGGGCGGTAGCTGCGCGGCAGGGGAAGGCGGCGGAGCTAGCGGCGGCGGCGGCGCGAGGCGAGAGGCGGCGGGGTGTGGTGCGGCGGCGGCGGCTGGGTCAAGCGGCGGCGGCGGCGATCTGCAAGGACGGCGGCAGCGGGCGGCGAGGATGCGAGCAGCGGGGAGGAGAGAGGCGGCGGCGACGGGATTTATAGGGGAAGGGCGAGGCAATGGCGTGGGCGAGGGGCAAGGAGGAGGACGTGGAGTCCGGCCGGACTCCGGTGGCGGCGCTCCCATGCGGGAGTCGGTCTCCCGCGGGAGATCAGGGACGGGGCGACGGCGAGCTGGGCTGGGCCGCGGCCTGGCAGGAGCTAGGCCGGCCCAATCGGGGGATTTTTTTAAGATTTTTTTTCCAGACAACAAAACAAATAAAAACAAACAGAAAAATAATATTATATAGGCATATAATATATCAAAAATTTCAGAAAAAGATTTTCTACGACATGAACATTTTCCTAACATTAAATAAAATACACATAAATTCAGATAAATCAAAGAGTGCTACTGGTCTATTAAAATCCAGCAAAAATCATTTTAAAAATACCAAAATGATTTCAATTTAATTTTTCTCCAATTTTCTAATGCAGGGAATCATGTTACCCTATTTTCCATATATTTTATTTTTGGAGAAAAATAATTTGAATAAAACTCAAATAACTCTAAATTGAAAATAAATTCAAAAGAATTTTGAATTTACTTTGAAACACCCAACTCATATTTCATATAATTTGAAGAAGTCATTTTATCTTCTCTCATGAAAATCATTGAGCTGCATGAAGTTTCTGAATTGGAAATATTTTCCAAATGAATTTCAAATGTTTTCAAAAACCCTTGTCATTTAAATAAATGGAAGAAGTCATGTTATCTTCTCTCCAGGGTTTCGTGGTGAAAAGAATTTGAATTCACGGAGATCATAAGTGCAAAATGAAAGTTTGGAAAAGTCCTTTTATTCCCTCTCATTTAACTTTCAAAAAGGTTTCGAATTTCACTCAATTTCACCCAATCAATCAAATAATCAATCAAATCTATCTATTTATTATAACATTCCAAAATTGAGAATTTTGGGATGTTACACGATTGTTGTCAACTTATACCATCATTTAAATATTATCTTGATAACAAAAAACATGGATATAGCAGTAATCATATTTCACTATGAACTACATGTACCATACAGTCTCCAATTCAAATACTTGTATTCATTTTATGTTGAATTCAAATCATAGTACATTGGTCTAGGTAGCGAGATGTTCGGGATAATCTAAACCCTGTTTTCATATGTATAATTTTTGGTTGAATTGGGACAAGTTTGGGTATAAGCTTCTTGCAAAACCGGAGATTCTCTCAACAAGCCTCGTGGTTCCGAGAGGGACATGTCACCTTAAATGATATACGCTGCCTCCCCCTGATTTTCTTTACAGAGGCAACATAGAACTATATGAGTGCCCCATTAAATTTTGGAATTATTCCGGGTTCGTTAGGCCTTTTTATACACTAGCAAAACATGCCCGTGCGTTGCAACGGGAGGAAAAAAACATTTTCATACACACATCTGACAACATCAGCAAACAATATTCTAAAAAATCTTTATTGACACAATTTCAAACAATATGAAAATCAACTTTAAGCCTCTGGTTTACATAAAACTCGTATCAACAGTTTAATGTGCATCATTGTACAGGGGTTGGTATTGTACTGTGCATAACAGAGAAGATGATTATGTACCTGTTTTAACCTTTAGGATATGGTAGTTGATGGGAATCAACATCCCCTATAGTGCCAATAATAGATTATGTGAGAGCATCTAACTGTCATATCTACTAAATTTGAATAGGGTAGAAAACATATAATAGACATTTATTAAATGCCCCACATAGATAAGATATTAATTAAGTTTACATTCCGGGTTACTTTGACCTTTTTTATATATTAATTAAGTTTCAGGACATTTAATGTGCATAATTCAAATTTGAACTGCAAGCACATGCTCCGGTGCACAAAAGTTGGTTGAAAAATCACATGTGTGTCCATGGGTGAATTTCTAGGTCCCATGCAAGAAATGGGAATGAAATTCAAACATCTCGGTGTCGTGACTCGACCGAGAACATTGAGAAACTTGGTTTTTAAATGCCTGTAAATCCTAAACTCGCTTGGAAATCATGAAACTTGGCAAGGTGTCATGTCATGGCACTAACATGTTGTGGTAAAAAACTTGGCCGAATTGGGACAAGTTTTGGTATAAGCTTCTTGCAGACTGGAGCTTCTCTCAAGAAGGCTCGTGGTTCTGAGA